>NC_135660.1:60873070-61173070 GCF_964188315.1 Podarcis muralis | reverse complement strand
ATAGGCAGTACTGGACCGGTGGTCTGACTTACTTAATAGGCAGCTTGCTATGTTTGTAATCCAGCATAATTGCCCTGAAGTAGCCATGTGGACAGCACAAAGATAGAACCAATTAACTGCTAGATTTCACCTAGGAATGCTATTTGACAAGCTAGGTGCAAGTGTGTTCAGAGAATATGAAGATTGTGAGGATTCATTGGCTAGCAGAAGGAGCCCTCTTTGGGTGACCTGAGATGCAGAGTAATTGACCAATTAACCAGATGAAGCACCACACTTAATCAACGAAGAGCACTTTAATTGGTTAATAGCCCTGAGTTACAATACCGTTATTTTTCAGGGAGACACGCTTCAACATTATCACTTCAAATTATAAAAGGTCCCCCAGAAAGCATGCCTCATACCTTCCCCCTCACCCTGGAGTTTGGGTTCTGTAGCACACAGGATTTCTTCCAGTATATGTGCAAAGAGATAAATCCCTATTAGCAATCACAAAGGCGCTTTTGCTAAATATCATAAATGGATAGCTGCTAGCAAACCTTGCTATGTTATCTTCAGAATGAAAAGCTCAGTAACAGCAAGCCAAAAAAACTCAGCAATCGTCCCAAGGTACAGCATGTCTGTGAGCCGGTCCCTTTTGCCTGCAGGCTGTAACAGTGCAGTCCTATGCATACTTCCTTGGGGAAATAAGACTCAGTGGGATTGACTTTGGAATAAGCATGCATAGGATTGCACTGTTATTTAAATGCATCTGCAAGTGTAACTTACATCGAGGGCTGGGAAGATCAGTAACCTTTTCACTTACCAAAGAACGTGACCGCAAATCCTTCCAGCACACATGCCCAGTGGCCCATGAAAAAATAACCCTTCAGATTAGTCAAAAAGCTGATTGTGCCCCCAATCAAGGAGACCAGGAAATCGGCCACAGAGAGGTTCACGATGACATAGTTTAGAGGTTGCCTCAACTGTTTGAATTTCAGAGTCACCAGGATGACAGTAAAATTCTCGAAGAGGGACAGGGAAGTCACCAAGAACATCAGAGCAGAGAGAAGGTGGAAGTTCCAGGGTTCGATGAAGTCCAGGGGTTGCAAGAATGGATCCAAAGGCGAGGAACTTGCTGGGGGATCTAGCAGCAAGGATCCATTTTCAGGTTCTCCCGTCAGACCATCCATTTTTGTCTTTCAGCATAGAAGAACAAAGCGTGCCAGGGAATATCAGCACACCTAATCAATCACGGTCATCTTCCTAAAATGGAACTTCTTCTTTAAAGTAGAAAGTTTGGTTTCTTTAAAAACAAAGGAACAACACTCTTGCAGTCTTGCAAACTAAAGTTCTGAATGGAAAGGAGTTTGGTGCTTGTGGTGGGATCATGCCCAAGCAAAGGAGTCTCTGGCAAGCCATCTGGTCTCCTCCTTTTTCTCTCTTTGCAGCTGCCACCGTCTCCCTGCCAGCAAGATTAAAGGAGCAAAGGGCTTCCTTCTTGTGATTCTTCAGTGAGGCAGCCAACAGCAGTGCAGGGATGGCCCTGGCTGCAGCTGCTCTAGCAGGGGAGAGATGAGGAGGCTCAGGCAGGCATGCCTTGCCTGCTCTCGAGAATTAGAGAGAAGGAGCCTTCTCTTCATTAGCCAGGAAGGGGGAAAAACGCCTTCCTCGTGTTCTCTCACAGCTGTAATTGGAACAGAGTGGAGGTTTCTTTCTGCCAGATCTGCTGGAAAAGAGGGTGACCAGACAGCATCACAAAGGCAATTGGATTGATACCTGGGCAGGTAGATAATGAGGCGCAATGAACCTCTTTGGCACCATTAATGCAGCGACACTGAATGCCTACAACTAAATTGTGGCAATTACTGGCAAAATTTGATTTTTAAAGTATATCATTGCATAGAGGTGGCGGTGACATTACTTTTTGTAATGTCTGTTGCCTTTTCTTCCAGTAGTGCATTCAAACAATTTGTTTTAATAAAATGATTTCTGATTTCTAGAGGGAACAAATATGCTCCTCGCACCTTTCCATGATCATAAGACCCCCACTCCTTTTTTATAGACTCAAAGAGCATCAAAGCATTGTAAGGTTGGAAGGGACCTGAGGGTCAGCTGGTCCACCCCCTGCATTGCTCGAATCTCAGTAGGGTGAAGGCTCCTGCCAAATATCAACAGCCATACGATTGCTGCATTGTATGTAGTGTCTGCAAGCTTCTCTGGTTAGCAAATTGGCTCCAAAAGGCTGGTGATCCCTATAGTCAGAACTGATGGGAACTGAAAGCTCAGAGCACTGTCCTACACAGAGGTGTAACTAGATTCCTTTTAGAGATGAGTAACTGCTGCATTTGAAATGATTGGATTGCAAGCAATGTAGATGGTAAAGTTACCTGCTTGTAGTGGAGCTTGACTGGAAACAGCACAGCCCAGAAGAGGCAGAGAGAGGCAGCACTGAGGACCACCCACCATCTAAATTTTGCACCAGAGGCCTTTTGTATCCCAATCCATCTTCAGCTGGGGCCTTCTCTGTCTAGACTTTAAACTAGCCTCCCTGCGGCCATATGCCAGGCCCCCTCTTGGCCACTTTTAATTAGTCAATGGATAGATCAATTTTATTCAAGCTCAGTTGTCCTAGCACTTTTAAACAACCTCACTGAAAACAGTTTCTGAAAGCGAGGTACAGTATTGCTCTTTGGACAGGTAGCAGAAGAATCTACCTCTGAAACAACATGCCTCTTTCCCCAGCCATTTCAGACAATTTGGTCACAATTTATAGATCCCAGCAAATTCCAGAATAGTTCAGATCCTGTATGTTCATTTTGGCCCAGACAGTCTATATCTTGTTGCCTGGTTGCGATCCTGGTGTAGTTTTCATGCCATAAAGAGAACACTTTTCAGTGTTTGGTCTGCAGGTTCTTCGAAAGGTTAACCTTTTCTGCAATCAACAGTGTTTCTATGCAAATATTTTTTAAATTTAGGGCAGTTCCAACACACACATTTAAAGCACATGGTTTTCCCCAAACAACCCTGGGAACTGTAACATGTTAAGGTCTTAATCTCAGGGCCATGGGTCTGAGCCCCACATTGGGGAAAATATTCCTGCATTGCAGGGGGTTGGACTAGATGACCCTCATGGTACCTTCCAGTTCTATAATTCCATGATTCTATGTTCAGAATTATAGCTCTGTGAGGGGGAAATTACACTTCCGGGGTTCTGTTGGGGAAGTCATGTGCTTTAAATGTGCATTAGATGTGCCTTTAAATGTATGGTGTGGAGATCTGTCTGTAGTCAACAAATCCATTGAGCCTGAGCTTATGGCTAAAGGGCAGCAGACTTGAGTGTGAATATCATCATTTTACCTAACACAGCTGCAGAACAAAACGCAACTGGAGAGAACTGTGCTAAATGATATCCAGTGTCAGAATTGTATGTGGCAGTTTGAAAACATGAACTGAATTTACTAGTCCCTGGAGAGAGGTGCTAGAGGAAACAGGATATTAAATCAGCAAGATATGAGTTGCTGTTATTCTTGGATTTACTCCATGAAGCTAAAATTGAATAGATGAGAGTCTATTGGTCTCACAAGGTGATGGCCTCTAATGAGATGGGGTGCAAATTCATTCACAGAAGTGGCTCTGAAGTGTGGCCACAGATCCTGAAAAACCTCATGTGCCAATCAATGTTACATTATGAAAACCTTCGCTCTGCAGAGAACTTAAGACTCCAGGACGTGGGTGGAGGTGAAACCTGAGGAAAGCATTTGCTCACATTGTCAGTGAGTTTCCTCATTGGTTTTTGTCATTGTTCAAACAATGGAGGAGGGTTGGGTGAGTAGACCTTTGACAGCAACGCCACTACAGCTCTGCTACCCTTCATTTTATGATTTCTTCAGCCAACAGGTGATAGTCAGTTTTGTGGTTCAGCTCAGCCTGTCCCCACCCCAACAGACAAATGAGCTCCCATGTTATAGTTGTAGGAGTGTAGCAATATCAAAGCAAGAGAACATTGACAACTGCAAGCCTTGCCAAAACAGAAGCAGCATGGTTCTGCAAAGGCAAGTCCTATCAGAGTTATCTGAGAAGTAGAGGTGATCCAGCTTGACACAGTTTTCTTGGACTTTCAAAAAGCTTCCAACAAAGTATCTCACCCAAAGACTCTTGAAAAAGCTTAACAGTCATAGAATAGGCATCTAGTTGGTCATACGAGAATATATGCCTACATCCTAGGCACTCCCTACTGAGTTGCTTTAGGTTGCCTTTTAAACTTCTGACAATGGTCCTGATATAGTTTTGTTCTAATTCATTGTGAGAAATTAAAATAGCAGCCTTAGTGGTGGCTTTGGAGGGCACAGTTTAAATGTTCCACAATGCCCTGGTGTGGTGTTATGTCAGGGCATTGTGGGAAGTTAAAATGGTGGCTCCTGGAGTCAGCCACCTGCCACTGCCAGGAAAGCCCTAGGGGGCCTACCTGGGCCTCTTCTGAGTGAAGAAAAAGCATGTGTGAATCAGCTTCTGCCAACTGGTTGCTAAATGTGTTAACTGATCCCACTAAGAAGCACTGAAGGGAAGAAGCCATTCAGTCTGTGGTGATAGATCTGCGGCAGCCCATTCACAGTCCTGATGTGATAAAGATGAATGTGTGAAACAATCTTCTATTATTATTATTATTATTATTATTATTATTATTATTATTATTATTATTATATTTACCACCTGCCCTTTACCATAAGGTCCCAGGGTGTGCCACAAAATTTAAATACAACATTAAAAATAGTTTAAAACTTGGGAGACTCCTTTTTATATTGGATTACCTCTAAACTGTCAACAAAAGTGCTTTCGCAGTTTCATAAGCTGCCATTATGAGATGCGAAAGGATGATAGGAGTGTGAGAAACGGTGTTTCATTACATAGGGGAAAGAAATGAAAAATGAAAGAGCAGTAAAGTTAGAAATCAGATCAGGAAATTAGATCAAGAAGAGGAAAACAGCTAATCTTTGTTACAGTGTCTCTCATGTGGAAATCCAGCTTTCACCAATTTTCTGCCTAATCTGGAGAGAGAAATTTACATAAGGACTATGTATGTCTGTCTGTCTGTCTGTCTGTCTGTCTGTCTGTCTGTCTGTCTGTCTGTCTGTCTGTTACCATATATTAAGAGAGAAGGAGGGAAGCGTCCAGTTTTCCAACTTTTTCACATTTGAAACCTAGTTTCAGATCTGTTTGCCAGGATTCTGACTAGCCAGTGTTTGATATTTCTTCGGGAGGAGTTAAGCTGGGAGATGGCATTTTGATATCTGCAGATCTGTCTTGGGTGTTTTGAATGGGACCAAACTCATTCCAGGAAAGGGGATGGAGCAGGGCTGTGCGTGTGTGTCTTTGTGTACAAAGATTTAGACTTGCTCTTTGAGACAGAGAGAGAGATACATGTTACCTGAAGCACCCTGGGTACAAACTAACTCTCTGGGTGGGATCTAGTTTGAAGCAGTGGAGATGCTGGTGTGTTGGGAGCACAAATAGGCTGCATTCCAGTTGTGCAAGTTATTGGGCAAATGTGAAGCTTTCACATGATACAGCAATGCTATTGGCAAGGTCTCATGATAACCTACTTTGTTCAACTTAATTATGAATCTAAACTGCTTGGTTCTGGCCATATTGGCTGGCAACTGACCTCAGGTCCCAGTAAAACCCTAAAAAGTGGACAAAGTTGATTGGTTTCCCACACACACACAGGCACACCTCGGCCTAATAACCAATCTCCTTTTGCTGTCACATTCTCATACAATTTTCTTTTTGCCATTTGTTTCTCTGTTCCCTAGGTGCAGCCTCTGAATAGGATCCACTTATTATCAGATAGAAGAAGAAGATCTGCCTTTCGGAGGAAGAAACACATCCCTGACGCAGCCTGAAAAGGCTACACTACATGCAAGAGGCAGAGGCTACAAGAGAGAAGAAGCCAGCAAAATGTCATTGAATTTGCAGACAAGGCGTCTAATTTATTGATGGAAAAATTGGGGGGGGGGGATATGTTCTAAAGGCTAGACAAGCTGTGAATTTAACGCGTCTTACAGTTACTTTTTGCTGAGAAGCGCGCTGTACATTTTATAGCTATATAAAAGGCAGGAATTCAAGAGCAGAACTTTATTTTAGCATGGTTAGGAATGTCCATGGTTGTCTGCCTGTCCTGCAGCCATTAAAGGTACAGCCTTTGTCAGGAAAAAATAGAACAGCTGTATGTTGATTTAATGTATGTTGATTTAGGGACGCGAGTGGTGCTGTGGGTAAAACCTCAGCGCCTAGGACTTGCCGATCACATGGTCGGCGGTTCGAATCCCCATGGCGGGGTGCGCTCCTGCTGCTCGGTCCCAGCGCCTGCCAACCTAGCAGTTCGAAAGCACCCCCAGGTGAAAGTAGATAAATAGGGACCGCTTACCAGCGGGAAGGTAAACGGCGTTCCGTGTGCTGCGCTGGCTCACCAGATGCGGCTTGTCACGCTGGCCACGTGACCCGGAAGTGACTGCTGACAGCGCTGGCCCCCGGCCTCTTGAGTGAGATGGGCGCACAACCCTAGAGTCTGTCAAGACTGGCCCGTACGGGCAGGGGTACCTTTACTTTTACCTTTTATGTTGATTTAATAGCAGTCAGAACTTCAGCCAGAGTTGAACATGGCATGAATGAGCCTTGGCTTGTGTCTGTCCCTTGTCTACTCCTACTCCAATGCGACCACATGAGAAGATCATTTCAGTTATTCCTTATATCTTGTTTCTCCCACCAGAGGGAAGCCCAAAGTGGTAAACAGCAAACAACTTGCTTAACACAAAATATCATGTTGGAGGAAGTAGATGGAACTTCAATGGGCCTCTCACTGGGACAGCCTAGAAGATGTTCCTCTGCTGGCTGGTGAATGTTTATGGCAGCTGAGAGGGAGCACCAGAAGTGATGGAAATAAGCAGTCCTGCCCCTGGCTTCCAGCTTGTTGCTTCATTTGAACACAACAAACTGGTGTCAGTTTTAGCTATGGTTTCTTTCAAATAAGCCGAACATTAAACTAAGACAAACTGCAGTTAGTTTTGCATATGGCTTCTCCAAACAAGCCAACTTCAAACTGCGGCTTATGATGTTGGCTTATTCAGATAAACCACAGGGAGGCAAACTAAGGCCTGGGGGCCGGATCAGGCCCAATCGCCTTCTAAATCCAGCCCACGGACGGTCCGAGAATCAGCGTGTTTTTACATGAGTAGAATGTGTGCTTTTATTTAAAATGCATCTCTGGGTTATTTGTGGGGCATAGGAATTCATTCATATATTTTTTTCCAAAATATGGTCCAGCCCCCCACAAGGTCTGAGGGATAGTGGACCGGCCCCCTGCTGAAAAAGTTTGCTTTAGTTTGCCATAGTTAGAACTAACTACCATGCCATAACTAACTACCATGCCATAACTACCATAAGTACAAACTGCATTTAGTTATACAGTATGCAGAAGAAAACGCTTCCAATCTTCTTCTTACATCCACACTGGAGAGGGAAGAGACCAGGCTTGTGCCCAGAACACTGAGCTATGGTTTAGTTAGTGCATGGGTCATGATCTGTTTTCAGGTTGTTCATATGTCTTCTTACTACAGTGGTACCTCGGGTTAAGTACTTAATTCATTCCAGAGGTCCATTCTTAACCTGAAACTGTTCTTAACCTGAAGCAGCACTTTAGCTAATGGGGCCTCCCGCTACCGCCGCGCCACCAGAGCACAATTTCTGTTCTCATCCTGAAGCAAAGTTCTTAACCCGAGGTAATATTTCTGGGTTAGCAGAGTCTGTAACCTGAAGCGTATGTAACCCGAGGTACTACTGTGATGGCTCACTCTATGATTTTCAGTGCATTTCTCTATCACTTTCCTAACCACAAAGGCCCATTGTTTATTTGTTTATTTAAAAATTGTTGTTGTTTTTTTGCTATAGGTCAACAGAGCACTTTCATCCACTACTAATCCGATACACCTAAATTTCCTGATATGCACTTGAATCCCTCCCACAAAATACTGATAGTATGGAGCCACCAGAATAGAAAATTTATGTGCAGTGTGGGGAAAAGCCCAACTGTAGAAATGACATAGCATTCAGCCCCCACCCCACCCCAAAAAGCAACTACTGTGACTTTAATTCTAACAGCAACAACAAATTAGTTAGCAATCACCCCTGCTCTGCAAAACAATTTGGTTGCACACTGATGTTTTCAGCGAGCAAAGCAATACAACTGCATTTTGTGTTGTAGCAACTAGGCTGTCTTATGCCACTAGGTGTAATTGAATTACTTCTGGAAGATGACAAATTTACAGTGTATCAAATATTTTTGGCTCTGTGTCATAAAGCTAACCTTGTCCCCATTTGTTAATTGCCTCCTCGTTTTCTGATGGGCATTCTGATAAATGCAGGCCTCTGGCTCTCAGAAGTTGTTTTCATGTATTTGGGAGCCTTCACTGATGTCTCGCTTTGATGGTTCATTTGGTCTGCCAGGCTTGTGTATTCCTCAGTTTGTCTGCCGGAGAAATAACTTTTTCATTTTGTCCTTTAAAAAGTTCTTTTTTCCTTATCTAAACCCACACACACAGTTGATACCACTTTATCAGACACAAGACTTTGTGAACCAAGAACAGCTTTAACTTTTAATATGTTTCTTTTAAAAAAAAATGCAAACCTAGTTATTTATGCTGAGTTCATTTCATTTATAATCAACTTTGCAATGTATGTTTTTTCTGTGCAGAGTTTGTGGAGTTCAAGCCATGCTAAACCAAGCGTTGTTAGGTGGTTTTGTATCTGTGCAAAGTTGCCTGATGCACACCTGGGGAGAGCCTTGGGCATGTTAACAGCTGGACAATGTGCTGCCATGGGAACCAAATAGGTAGCCAACTGCTTCTCAAGATAAAATCAGGCTGGGCAACACGTGGGCTTCATGCAGTCCTGGAGGCCTTCAAGGCATGGCCTGTCCATGTTGCCATATGCTGCTGAACTTGCACAGCCTTCTTTGCTTGAGTGCCTCAACTCCCTGCCCAAGCATGGAGAAAGGAACACTTTGCAAGCCCTTTCCTGCCCTGTGTAAGATTGCAGCTTAATCCCAGGCAAGAAAGGGTTACTAAGGGCTGCACCCCTGCTTGCTTTGCTTGCCACTTATGCCTAAGCGCCCCCCCATAGACCCTTAGACCTTGCCAAACCTACCTACTCTTCCCTTAGACCTCCTTCTACTCCTTCCTCCAGCTCCTACTACCTGACTCACACCAACTATGCCATTTCAGCCTCAGCAGTGGAGAGTGATGAGGGCAGACAACAGCAGAGTAAGACTCCTGGTGGGCAGCTGGCCTGGCCTGACATTTCCTCTATGGGTCACCTCTAGGCCACTCACCCACCTGCCTGCCTCCATCTCTGTCTCCCTCCACCACTTCGTTCTCCTTACCCTCCAACGATGCTGCGATGGCCCTGCAGCTTTTAGAAGTCTATTGTCATGTTGTAACTCATAGCTCTACCTGTTGGCAGCCAAGCAAACTGCAGTGTGATGACAACCTTGCCCTTTTATTATATGTAAAGATAATCATACATTCTAAAAAACACACACAATCTTTTCTTGATTGCAGTATGATGTTCCATCTATAACGAGTCTTTTAAAAAGTCATGTGCTTAGTAGCATCTCCAAATCCTAATTAAAGGATTATAGTTGCCAAGTTAATCATGTGAAAAGGATGCTTTCCACTTCCCTGATCTGATCAGATTATCATTTTTGAAGAAGACCCAGCAAGGTCAGCCCTTTTGCTGACATCCTTTTGGCACCAGGTAAAAACTCACCCTTTCTCCCCATGCCTTTGATAGACTGAGCTGAGTTTGTTTTATTATTAGTGCGCTGCGAAAGCTCCCTAACATTGTTTTTTATACGTTGTATGAATATTAATGTTTTATGTGATTCCCCCATGGTATAATGTATTATGTATATGTTTTTAAATGTTAGTCACCTCACCATCATCATATCCACACTGCAGTAACTCCTATTGATCTGTGCTTTTCCACAAATGTCCATGGCCATAATCTTGGACCTAAGAATCTAGGGCTGGATTCAACTAAACAGTTGCACCAGCAGGAACCAGGGCAATGAGTACCGTTGGTGCAATGAGGCTTTCCCCCATCCCTCCCCCTGCCCCCCCCAAATGGACCTGGGGGCTGAGGAAACCCCCAGCACACAGGAGATGGGATATTGTTTTATCTGGCAGGCTGAAATGCCTTGCTCTGGTGGAACAATCATAAAAGCACAATGTTGAACACTTCCCCTAGGTATATAATAAAGCATCCGCTTCCTACTGTTTGGCAGTGTAATGCAGATGAAGTCTTTACAGCATCAGAAGCTTTTCCTGCTCTCTCCACAGATGTGTAGTGATCATTTCTCGCTTGAAGGTTCATCAGGCAAGAACATGCATTGCTGAACATTATTACAGACTCTGCTCTGTCTCCTAATAGGACAGATATTGAGGGCACTGTGGTCATTTAAATGATCTATACTCTGGCTGTATTTGCACTTCCTTCTGTTATGAAACAGGGTCGCCTTTTACAGATGTGTGTTTCTGATTGCCATGTGATTATTCTATAGGACATTGCAAAATTTGGAGACTTGTGACTTTCGAAGGACGGTTGCGTTTCAGTTTGTGTATTGTTTTGGAAACTGCGAATCGCCTTTAAATGCAAACTGAATCAGATTTCTTTCCCGTCCCTAGTTTTTAGCATCCCTTCTGAAAGCAATCTGACTCACCTTGCTCAGGTCATTTTAGGAGCAAAGGTGCTACATGCTATAGCAGGAATGAGTGGAAATTGGTCTTTCCATTGCAGTGGATGCTGCTCTTGAGGAGTTATATGAACTATAGTGGAAACGTTATTGTACCATGGAGCCCTCTTGTGGAGCAATTAAGTTCTGTCCTGAGCAAATCCTGCAGTTAATGTTCACCTAAGCCAGGGAGGGTGCTATCTGCATCCCTCCAAAGGTTGCTGAGCTACATTATTTTTGACCATATTAGATGGAGCTAATTGGAGTTGCAGTCCAACAACATCTGAAGGGCCACGGATTCCCCACCACGATATAGATTATCCGCTCCTTTCATGAACCAACTTTTCAACTACATACGTTGTTTTTTTCAAGTTTGGGAGGACCAGAGTTAAAAATTAGGGAAAAACCAGACTAAACTGAAAAGCACTTCTCATTTGGCTATATTGTCCTCTCAAAGCAAGTTCAAAATTGTCACCCAAGTCATACAGTTTACAGTTGCTGTCCACAGAAATATTGAACAAACGTCAGTGCTCCAGGTCAGCTGAAAAATCACTGGGTCCAGAGTGCATTCTGCATAATGTGTGGAGACAGTTGTGTGTCAAGATGGACCAGCTGTGGTCATGACAACCATTGCATTGCCTGTATTAATAAGGCAGCCTTGGCAAGACTATTGAGACCCCCTAGATCAGGGTTTCCCAAACTTGGGTCTCCAGCTGTTTTTGGACCACAGCTTCCATCATCCCTAGCTAGCAGGACCAGTGGTCAGGGATGATGGGAACTGTAGTCAGTAAGCAGCTGGACACCCAAATTTGGGGAACCCTGCCCTACCTAGATCCTCCAGCTCCTATTAGCATCAATGATCAGAGATTGTGTACATTGTAATCCACAACATCTGGAGAAACTTTGGCCTACCACCTTCTTTTCAGGAGAAGGCTCATTAATTAGATTTTCACCTTGCCTGCACATTCAGGAAGTCAGACAAAGCACCTCTACAGCTCAGTGAGTGAGAATCAATAGATCCTATAAGCCAGCTCTCTATTTATTGGCAATTTGTTCCCGAAACCCCCACTATAGTTTATCAGTAAGAAAGGAACCTATTTAGAGCACTAATGACTTGCAGCAAAGCACATCCGTCTAATTAGAATGAGGACAAACTATGTCTTCATTTGGCTTACAAAAAGAACACTGACATATATCTTAAATTGTGGGTGGTCGGGGGGAGTGAGCATGGCATGTAGCCTTCTCTCATTAGAAGAGGGAGAGCGATTTGGAACGCAAACAGATTTGTCCCAATTTGACCTATGGGAGTTTTTGATCTACCAAGCTTAGCAAGCCATACTCTTTTGCCACCACCCCTGCAATTTCCAGTCCCAGGCAGGCAGCAAGGAGGCAAGGGGAAAGTTATGTTTCTTAGGGGAATAGGCCACCATATGTGGCTGATGGGATGTGAGATCAGGGCAATGGACCACAAATGGCCTTAACCAGAAGAAAAACAATAATGGGGCCGTGCATCACAGCTGCCTGGGGCCCTCAAAGAAGCCAAGTCTGTCACCTTCAGCACGTTAGCATTCTGTTGCACTTGGGAAGGAAGAACGGCTGTAAGCAGTGGCAAGTAGAAGCACCCTCTGCTAGACAGAGAAGCTCTCATAGCCATCTGACTCTGTAGGAGCATTCAAGGCAGGCACAAGCTTAGAGAGACTCAAGGTGGTCTGATGGAGAAGGGCAAAGAGCAAACTTCCATCCATTCAGGAACTAGAATGGCCCTGTGATTAGGCGACTGGATTAAGGACAGCACACATGTTATATTTGCCAGAAGGTCTCCCACACAGGCTTAAATATTTTAGGTCCTAAACATTTGGGAATATCAGCTAAAATAGAAAAAGCACCCTAAATATACATCTATAGGGTCCATAGCAGGAATTCCCAAAATGTGGTCCATAGACCACGACGTGGTTTGCAAGCTTCATTCAGGGAGTGTGTCTTCTTTTCTATCTTTTATCTGATACAAGTTAATGGGAGGCTAGAATCAAGAAGCCAATGACAGCAGGGACAGCTTATTCTAGCTTTGTCCCAGCCCTCTCTGCTGAATTCTTCAAGGGCAACACTGAGGAGGAGGAAACTGACAGGCAGTGCCACCCCCAGGAGTGGTTGTAAGTAACAAGGCAAAGGAATGGCTGAGGGCAGGTTGAGACTGGTGGAGCAGTACCCACCCACCCTCATGGAGCAGCCTCCACTGAAAGGAACCTCTTTGGCAGGGCTGACCCACCTATGAGGCAAGGTGAAGAGACTGCCTCAGCCAGCAGGACCCCCAGGGGTAGCAAATCCCAGTTTAGATCTCTATTTCCCCCTCTTGTTCCTTCACTCGTCCCTTCTTCCTTGGCAGGGAGGGGGGCATCATTCTGTGCTTTGTCTCAGGCACCAAATGTCGGGTCAGTCCTACTCTTTGAATCCCTAACTAAAAAAAGTAGAAATATACTGAGCAATTCTGCAGAATAACATTAGGAGCAAGCACCTTTCGTTAGACTGGGCGTCTGTGTTATGTGACTAGCCAACAAGCACAGCAGAAACTTTGGCATTAAGGGGAAAGGTTCTTAGTGTTCAGTTTTCAAGATGCCACTGCAGTGCATGAAGATATCCAGCAGGTGGCATTACTTGCACTCTAATATTGATTCCTATTGATTCTTTGCTGGTCAAAGGAGAGAGACCACAGCACTGCTGGTTTTCAAGTGTTGGGAGGGGGAAACATATAAGGTTGCAAACATCAGCAGCCTGGAACATTTTCAGTAAAAAAGTAATAGTGTTACTCTATACATGTCTACTTATAATTCTCATTGAGTACAAGGCAAGTAAATGTTGGATTGTAACCTAAATATCTATGATTGTGGACTTCATATTTCCATCATATTTATTTGATCTTTGCATCCTGTTTACTTTATATAAAATAAATAATGACAACATCTTAAATATAAAACACTATTTTTCAGCCCCCCAGCTACTTCTAGTGATATGTACAGGGTAAGATCTGGCAAATGTATTTCCAGGAGTCCATAAGCACAGAACTAAAAAAAATTTAATATGTCTGAATGACCACAATGCACAACTTAGAATCAATGTCTGAATTGTACAAAATCAGACAATGAAAGGACTGTTGGTACTAAATTCAATATACACAGATGAGTCTGATTAAGTTTACAATAATGCAGATTATAGACTTCAGGATAGCAGAGCTGTATAGGAAAACAGAAACAAACAAAATGACAGAGCTGTAGACATCTTCAGAAGTGCTGAAGACAGCCAGTCACTTTGCCCATTTCCAAATATCATATTCACAAGCCTAGAATTAAAAAGGAAGGACTTCAACATAGTATGTATACACAATATACATTCAGTGTGATCTTCAAGTGGAGGAACTTCTGCCTACAGTCATACAATTATAATATAATAATAATTGCATCAACTAGGTAGTCCTAATCACTTAGAAAGTTTTTATATAGTTCTGATTGATTAGTACCACCCATATTTTCTATGAGAAACACCTGGAAAGAATTTTACTTACTTACTTACAGCATAATGCCAAAATTGGCTTATTGGTGGTTTCCAAAATATAAAAACTAGTTACACAAGCATTTAAATACAAACATCCAGAATTAAAATATTCAATAAAACAATCCCATTAAAACAACACAGCAGTTAAAACAGGAGGCTCAATTCAAGAGATCAAGGGAACACATGTAACAGGGGAACCTTCAAAAGCCAAGGGAATGCCCATACAGATGAGCCCTCTCGTATTTCAGCAGGGAGTGCAATTATTCCATAATGACTGCATCTATATAATTTCAAAGCATGTAAAGTTTTAGCTCATTCAATGTAGATTTGCTAATAGCGTCCTGAATCTGCAGGCACTTGAGCACCTCTGCCTATAAGATAATATAAACTGTATAGTCTTTTAAGCTAGGCTGATATAATAATTGATACATCAATAATAATTGATAAAAACAAATGGTGCCTTCCAAAGTGTGGTGCAACATTGTAACCATAGAATACCTCTATTACAGACAACTCAAAAACTCTCCCCCTTTACAAGTGAAATTTTTGATAGCATTACTATACTGAAGATTGGTGCAACTGGATCTGCTTTTTAACCAGGGATTTCAACCTTCACTTCTCTCTGTCACTTGTCCTCACAAAGCACGTGAAGAAAGCAAACCATGCTCTTCTACTGAAATGGACAGTGCTATCTAATAAACATCACTAACCCCAGAAATGAAGGTCTCTTCCGCACCTAGGTGTACAAGATGGAATGAGAATTAGGACGGTGAGCTTCAGGTCCCTGCAGCTTGATCCTGTCTATTGACTGAATTCCATTGATTGGGATTTGCCTAGGATTGCAACCTTGGCCATGTGATCCACAAGCCATTTAAGCCAAGATCCTCAGATGCGCAAACGCTTTAACAGATTTCTGGGTTGTCACAAAGAAAATCTTCAGACTTTGCGGTGATGCTTCACTTCTTTCATGAATCTCTCCCTAGTGCCAAAGGCAAACATATAATGCAGCCCTGCAAAGGCGTTTTGCCCAGGCCACGGAGGCTGGAAAGAGAAAAGCCATATATTTCTTCGCAGAATACTTGGTGATATTCACCAAGTCAAGCAAGTCAATAAACAGGACAAATACCCAATTAATGAGTAACAAGTGCTGTTGATGACAGATATAAATTATCTATTGCATTCCGAAAGGTGATAACAGCATGGAAAATCACAGGTGCCCAAGAGGGGAAAATTAATATATTGTATCGTGAGTTTTATTTTCATACTGTTTTTTTTTAAAAAAAACCATTTACATAAACTATTTGTAATGCCTGCCACTCCAGTTCCTATGAGAAGCAGGCCTGGTGCACTAAGAAATAGGTGGGTTTCTTAAAAATAAAATGGAAAAAAACAGAAGTAGCCTTGTTGGCCCATAGTTCCATCATTGTGTTAAGTTAGAATGATTGTCCACATCCATCTTAAGACAGTGACGAATGCAGTCTTCACCCATGCATGGCTCCAGCATCAGCCAACTCTCTGACTCCCTTCTTTGTTTACTATCTAGCCTGGTGAGGCCTTCTGAAGAACCCGAAAGCTTGCCACACTGCACACTATTTTGTAGCATTTTTATATTACGATAATGCAGATTCTGGGGTTTCCATTTGGCAGAGAGTTGGAAACTTTTTGGATGTTTCTGGGTGGTATTATTTCCTTGCAGTTCCTCAGTATGTGGTCACAGGTGAGTGGCACCAACTTGAAGAAAATATTGGGGTGGCAGGGCAGTCAAGGATGGTGACATGGAAGGGAGGCGGACAGGAAGGAAGAAGGGACAGCAGAAAAGAAACTTGACAGTAAGTGTGATATTATTTTTTCAGTATTTTTGTTTTTGTTTTGATTGTAAATCGCCTTTGGACTTTTTTGTGGGAAGTGATGTGTGAATTGAAGAATAAACCTAAACCTTTAGAGCCTGTCTTTCCTTCTAGCAGTAGCTGAGGAGTATATAGGGTGACTGCAGCCTTAACAAGGAGATGTATCAGCGCACCCCCACCTCCCCCCCAAAATCACATTACTGCAGAGAAGGACAGCTGTGGTGTGTTGCTACATGCATGTATGTCATACTCTCCATTTGTCTGACAGGTGATTTGGGCAGGGGCAGGGGCTGGGCCTGAGATTCCGGTCGGGGCCAGTTTTTGCCAACCCTTAGGTACGCCTCTGTGTAGTAAATGGTAGCTTCTGTTTACTATACTATATTATACCACCCCACTCTCCAGAGCAATGCGAGGTTCCAGGCAGCCATATCCAGGGTTCATGTTTCCTTCTGGAAAATGAGACACAGGGGAGATGGTGGTTCCTTTGTGATATATGGCTTATTTACACATATATACAACCCGAGCATGCAATGGAGGGATGCCTAGCATTCATACGTCAAGAGGTTCTTGCTTCTCCCATAGCCACATAGCAGCCTTGGACTTAAGCAGACCCCGACCATTGCTCTCAAACCTTGCTGCTTACTAATGCCATTGCTTAACTCCCAATTCCCTATGCTAAGCTACTGCCCATATGACTTCTAACTCTCTCTTATTCTAAACCCCTGACTTTTATCTGCAGAGCGAGGGAGGGGCCCATTCAATAGCCTTTTCATGCTTTGTTCTTTGATCCTGTGTGTGGCCTTAATGGCTCATCCGCAGGCCATCGCCTCAAAAGGTGAAGTAGCCTGATTCAATTAGCTTCTAACACATGTTGATTCCAGGGGGTTAAAGAGGTGTCTCATGCACAGCCAAATAATGCACAGGGGTCTTGAGTAGATTCTAACACATGGGAGTCTAACACAGTTTTAGTACACAAGACTTAATGAAATTCCAGCACCTATTGGTCCCAGGAATTTAAGGGATGCCTAGCACCCACAAACTCATGGCAACATTGTAGTGGTTTTGACATTTAAGGAAAACCTGTCGCCTTGTCTCAATATATCCTCCAAAAGGCACCTTCACTGGGATTATGCAATGGCTAATTGTATATAAATGTCATTGATTAATTGGTTAATCTGCTAAAAGATGAACTATTGAAGAGTTTAAACTAGTTGACAGACCTACTAAAACTATGATTGCTGCTGGTTGTTCTTATATTTCTTTTACCTGATGTGACATACAGGGCATTTTTAGCATTAAAAGAAGCACATAAATAGTTAAAAGACACATACAGTTTATCTAAACCCAATCCACCAGCCGAAACTGAAGTCACTGGGATTTAAATGTTATACTAGTTGTGCTGTGTTCACTAGGAATGTTTTTCCTGGCCAGAAGTATTTCCCCCAAGGCAATGCAAGGCCAGCTGGAATCTGGTCCCTTGAATCTCACACTTGGGCGACACTTGGATCCGAGGGATGGGAAATTGTAGGTTTTGTAGGCGTGTCTTGCAGAGCCAGATCCCCCCCCCCCCGCAGCTTCCTACTGGCTGGACAGCGGAGGCTGCGAGGGAGGAGGAGACGCGGGAGGGGAGATACATCTTTTTCCTGTCGTTATCTCTGCCAATCGCTCCATTGAAAATGTGGTAATATTCTCTCTCTCGCCACCACCGTCTCAAGCTCCCGGGACCTCCTCGAAGCAGGCCAGCAGCAAGTGGGGGAATGAGATCACCCCACGCTTTCTATTCTGCGAGAGAAAAGTCCCAGAAAAGTCCCTGGACGGAATTTGATCCCAAAGGGCTAAAGGAGGCGTGGGATCCTTTCACTTCGGCCGGTCCCTCTTAAGGGAAGGGTAAAGCGGATCTCGACAGAGACTCTATTAAAGCCAAGCGTAAGAAACTGTTAGGAACCTCAACCCGTCGAAAACGCACTTTTGAATGAACTTTGAGAAAGGCACATTTCCTTCTCAAGATTTCTCCCAAGCCCTCAATATGTGTTATCATCATCATCATCAACATTTTATTTGTTTGTTTTATTTCGTAAAATAAACCAACAACCCTCAAAGCGGTTTACAGAACGGCAAAACAATAAAATCAATACAAATTTACAGCCGTACTTTAAACCATGCAAACGTCATAGGAATTACGTTTCTTCTTCATCATCAATAATTATAATAAATGTTGTTGTTTAACAACAAATGTCGTTATTTAACAACAGCAACAACAATAAAATGTTGCTGTTATTATTAGTCTGAGAGCTTGGACATTGAACAAAGCAAGCCACCGTGGACAATGCAAAGCTGATCTCCGAAAGGCAAATATTTGGGGCTGCAAATGCCCACATTGGTGAGGTGGGTGGTGGAATGGAAGTTACTCTTCCGAAGCAAATCCCAGTAATGGCTTTTCAGAGTTGGCCTATTCACCTAACCATCTCCGTCTAATTCCCTATTCGATTGATGTGATGGTGTGGAGGAGTCCCCCTGAAATCGATAGGTTTCCAGCTCCCGACCCGAAGTTCCCTTCGGACCTCAGTATAGAAGAGGCCAGGAGCTGCCGTCGAGGACCCTCGACGGAGCTGCGCTTCGACTGGGCAGCGAGCATCCCAGAATACCAGAACCGGGAGAGAAGTCCGAGGAGGCTGGACAAGCAATGCCCTGGGGTTTTTCTGCCCCTCCAGATGTGGTTGTGTTGGGCGAGAGGTGAAGACTAGGAAACGGGCGATCTGGAGAGCAGCAGACTTGAGCAGCAGATCAAAAGGCAACTTTCGCGATCGGATCCGCACAGAAGGCCTGCGTCTCCTTTGATGCTGTTAATTCCCAGCGGGCACACAGACTCTCTTCTATGTCTGAGTGAGGGGAGGTGTACGTGTTTCCTTGCTTTTAGAGACAAAACCCACCCTTTTGGAACTGCAGATGTAACGGTTAATTGCGCTTGGGGAGAATGAGGGTTTTTTGTTTGTCTTTGTTTTAAATCCAAATAAAATATTTTAATTAATGCTTCTGGGGCTACAGTTGTAAGAAAAGGATACTGGGGCAGAATCCGAGATTTGTTTCCAAGTACTGTAAATGATTGTCAGGAGACACCACAATCCTGGATACGCAACTTGGAAGTAAACTCCACTATGGGCATGAGTGCAAATTACATGGCACACACGCCATCGTGCAGCTAAGCCCTTTCCTGTTAAGATACGTGTCTTGCATTTGCTGCGGGGAAAACGTGCAAACACGCATCCGAAGAGCTGCAGTTCACGTAGCATTTTACACAGATTAGTTGCGTGTATAGAATGGAGAACTAGCGTAGTGCCAACAAATCAGGATTTACTTCGTGGTCGTCTGAAAACAGGTTTTGACGCACAATCACACGGGTTCAGCTTTTCCCTTTCTTTCTGAGAAGGATCCTTTCACCATAAGAATCACTCTGGATTCCCCTTAAGAGCCATTTGCCAGGCTTCAAAATAATACGGTACTATTTTGAAAAATAAATACACGAATTTAATAAGCAAGCTTCATCAGAAACATTTCCCAACATTATTATACCACTTCGATTAAAAAGGAAAATTATCACTGAGAAGTAGTAGACAGCATTTTAATCCTGACTAAATTCCCTTTAAATGAGTTGCAACTTATTTATGTCAGACTTAATTTCAGGAATGGATGTTATCATTAAAAAGAAGAAGAAGAAAAGTAGCAATATATATTGGAGCTGAAATTCTGAAAGCCCGGTAGAGCGCGTTTAGAATTGACATATGGAGCCATTTCTTCTTCATTTTAAATAAGAAAAATCCCCATTTAATTTTTTGAAAACTCAACATAAATTTTGTGTCAACCTTGCCAGCGTTTCAGGTACCTCGTAGGATTGGCGGCTGACTACTATCATGTTCGGAAGATTTTCTTGATCTTCGCCTTTCAAATGTTAAAAAATAAGGAATAGCCGAGGAAGGCACGATTCCTAGGCAGGTGCAGAAGGAGGTCATTTATGCCCGTCAAATCAAAGGCTCGGGCGAGCTGAGTGTTGGTCAGGGGCCAGTTTCAAAGCCACCTTGCCAACCTCTCGGTCACCTTAAAAAAGCAACTGTAAAGTCGGAAAGAGAGAAGGGGGAGGTGGGGGGGAAGACAGGTCGGTGACAAGAGTCCCCGATGTGATCAATAAGAACAAAAGGTCTTCTTTTAAAGGCCTTTTGCTAGATAAGATTGATACATATCAGAAGCGAGTTCAGGCAATAAAAGGAGGCGAGAGTCACGCACAGATAATCATCTACGCCGCGGATCTTAATAGAGCTAAAAGACTCGCGGGCCACGCGCCTAAAGAGCCTTCCCTGCGGCTTATTCCACGCTTATTTATTGAGCTCCCGGGTGAGAAAACAGATAGGGAAGACAATTCTTGAGGGATAAGAAAAGATCAGCAAACGGCAAATTCAATCTCTCTTTCTCTCTCCAGCTCCTCTTCCGTTTAGACTCGGTGGGTTTACTGTAAAAAGCCCTGCTGGTTTGTGGTTTTTACGCAATGTTAGACAATCAAGAAATGGCGAGGGATAGTTCCATTGTGAAAGTGACTTTGGCTGGTCGATTAAAAAAAAAAAAGTTCTTGCGGATCTGCACGATTACGAGAACATGAAATATGTACCTTTATATATATAAATATATATATATATATTGCCGATTCCTTATAAAGGAAACGAGGAAGGGGGGGGGGACCCTTAAGCCTAACTAAACTCCCATTCAACGGGATTTATTTAGTCGTCGGAAAGATAAATCAGCGGGCAAATTTACAGCCATTTAAAGTACCTTGACTTTATAATAGAACCTTCATTTAATGTTGCTCTTTTTCTCCCCCGCAATCTTCTGATCTCTCTCCGCCGCGCGCCCTCCTCCCCCCGCCCCGCCCCTTCCAGCACACACTTCCATGACGCGCATGCAAAGCGGGGAGACCGGGATGCCCGTCCATTGGCCAATAGCAGCGGCCTCGGAAGAGAGCGCGACCAATCCGAGAGCTCGGCTGGCAGGTGGCTGCGAGGTTATCAGCGCATCTTGTCCCGACTCCGGGACTCCAAGCGCTCGAGTCCATTTCACCGGGAGGGAAAACTCCTCGCTATGGGAAGAACGAAATAAAAAAGCATTTATTTGATTTTTTTGGAAGGGGGGGAGGGGAGAAGAAAAAAAAGAGGAAAATATAAATATATACATATATATACTCCAGCACCAATTCCCGATCTTCGAGAGGACTTCCAAATTTGGGAGAATTCCCCCCACCCCAAAAAAAGTTATTTCCTAAAATTAAAAGCTTGCAAAGAAGAAAACTGAGCCGCCGAGATTGGCGTTGTCGTGGCTGGTTTTCCCACCGAGGCTTTGCGGCCGACCCGCCTTCCGTCTCCCTCCCCTTCTCGGCCGGAGAACTTCCCGCCGGGAGTTGCTGCGGCTGAAGCCGCCCTCCAGCGAAGGACCCGCGGCCGCCGAGCGCTCCCGCCGGCGCTTAGGAGAACCGGAGCAAAACTTTGCAGCGGCCTTGCGGGCGCATTCCCGCCAAAAACAGGAACGGAGGAGGAGGAGAAGGCGAAGTCTGGTTTCTGTGGCTCCCTGGGAGTCGGCGAGGCGGCGGACTCCTGCCCGGCCCTCGGGGCTGCCTTCCCCGCTCCCGCTCGGCCTCGCCCGCCCCTTGATGCCCGCCAATGTTAGCCGTGGGGCAGATGGAGGCTAACCGCCCGCCGGGCGCCTTCGTGCTGAGCAGCGCCCCGCTGGCGGCGCTGCACAACATGGCCGAGATGAAGACGTCGCTCTTCCCCTACGCCCTGCAGAGCCCGGCCGGCTTCAAGGCGCCCTCGCTGGGCGGACTCAACGCGCAGATCCCGCTGGGGACCCCGCACGGCATCAGCGACATCCTGGGCAGGCCCGTGGCCGCCGCCGCCGCCGCCAGCAGCCTCCTCACGGGCCTGCCTCGCCTCAACGGGCTGGCCGGGGCCGCCGCGGCCGGGATGTACTTCAACCCGGCGGCCGTGTCCCGCTACCCGAAGCCCCTGGCCGAGCTGCCCGGCAGGCCGCCCATCTTCTGGCCCGGAGTCATGCAGGGGGCGCCCTGGAGGGACCCCCGGCTCGCCTGTCCCGGTAAGAAGGCGGGGGAGGGGGCGAGGAGCCGGGTCTGGGAGGGAGGAGGGGAGGAAAAAAAGGAGATTCCTTTTAAACTTCCCCAGTCAAAATTAGAGGTGCCAGTGCCCGTCCCAACAAGCCCTGCGCTCATTAGGAGAGACCGGGTGAAACAGCACTCTGCACATGCTCTGCGGCTCCTCTTTTCTCTCTATCGCTTCGCAAGTTGCACGGCTGGGCTCTGGGTGCAGGCAACAGGTGCCAGGGCGCATTCCCAGGAAACAAGGCGAGCAAACAGATCCAGATGGATTTGTTTGGTGCGCCCTAGGCGGATGGACAGGGCGAGGTGTCCTTCTTTTCTGTCCGAGCGGCGGCTCCAGGGCTCGGGTCCCAGATAAAGAGGCAGCGCATTTTGCTTAGGGAGAGGGGGTGGCCCTTTGAAAGAGAGTGAGCCAGCGCCGTGATCTGCAACCTCAAAAAAGGACGCTTCCAGTTGGCTGCTGTTTTGATGTCTGGAAATGAAAGCGACAAGAATCGGTTTCCTGAAGGCCGGCTGAAACTAGCCAGGTCGCCTTCGGGAAACTGATGGAGCAGCTCGAGGGTCTTGCGCGGCCCCGATCGCGCCTCCACAACGAGCCACTGGTTTTTGTTTTGTTTTAAACTCTCTCTTGACGTTGCATCTCCTGCAGGCTAGCTGGTGGCAAAGTTTTCCTGCTGGGCCCGAGCTCTGCGGCTGCTCTCGGGAAAGGGCGGGTTGGATTTGCGACGGCATTTCAGGTTGCTAGTCCGCGTGAGATCCGCCGAGGAAGTTTCTGCCCGGCGCGCACAAAAGGCTTTGGGGTCCAGGAGTTGTTGTCTTTCCTCGGCGCTTGACGGGGCTCTTTCTCTCTCTCCGCTCCCTCGTCCCTCTCTCCAGCCCAGGCTGGGATGGTTTTGGACAAGGACGGCAAGAAGAAACACTCGCGGCCGACTTTCTCAGGGCAGCAAATCTTCGCTTTGGAGAAAACCTTCGAGCAAACCAAGTACTTGGCAGGACCCGAGAGAGCCCGCCTCGCTTACTCGCTGGGAATGACGGAGAGTCAAGTCAAGGTAAGGAGCCCTCCGTTGCCGGTCTCCTCGACTGTCAGCAGCATCTCGGGCGCCCGAGGCTCCGGTGGCAAAAAATCATATTTGCTGTGCAATGTTAAGCATGTCTGCTCAGAAGTGTGACCCTTTTCCCTTGGCACTTTTACTCCCAGGCAAGCAGGAATACAAACAAACAGTCCTGTACTGTATTCAACTCTTTCCCCTCAGAATAAGTCCCTCAGAACTCAAAGTGGGTAGGCTTACTTCTGAGTAGGTTCTTATAAGGTTGCACTGGGAAGAGTGCTGGCACCGAAGGGGAGCTGGTTTCAGAGGGACTAGCACTCCCAGTCTGCGGCAAGTTTACTTAGAAGTAAATTCCTCCCAGTTCAGTGGGGCTTCACTCCCCAGCAAAGTGGCTGTGCCTCTATGCGCCTTCTCTTGGAGGTAAATAAATGAGTTCAGAATATGTGGGCTTAAGAACTGAAGTGCTAAGAAACAGCCTGTGGCTATTAGCCTTGTCGAGCCCGCTAAAGCTTGTTTCATTTTTTCTAACCGCAAGATGTCACACAGCTTTGCTGTTTCCTGTATCTGCTAGACTTAGTGTTTTCCCTCTACCAAAATAAAAATCTTAATAATTCTAATTATTTTTAAAAGTCATAATTAAGATAAGCCCAGACACTGAATTTAAACCTTGTGGCTCCTCAGCCCTAAGCAGGTTCGCTTACAAATAAACTGGCATCAGCCGATCTGCATCCTCTTTAAGGGATCTTCTGGAGTTACTCCGAAGGTCAGAGAGATGAGAAAGCTGATCCCAAATATGGCAGGAAATGCCACTATTCAATCCGTTTCCTTCCTAGAAAGAATGTATAAGGAAGGTTGCACCGAAAATTAATTTATTAAGGTTGTGGATGGATTATAAAATGTGTTTGCAAGGGATTGGGGGGGTGTTTTCTGCCGTCTTGTTGTTTTCCCCGCCTTTAAAAAGGCAATACGCTTTAAAAGCATAAGTTGTTTTTAATGTAGAGTTGAAACAATATTTGTAGCCAAGGCATTTCTTGCTCTTTAACACATGCACACTGCCACTTTCCTCATCATTAGTTGAAATCTGATTCGATCATAATAGAGTGACTTTTGAATGAGAAACAGTGAACTCAGCCTGGCTTACTTCTGAGTAGACACGTGTAGGACTGCACTGCAAAATTGTTTAACATGGGGTAGATCATTCTTTGGTCAATGGAGGGGGAGGCTTACATACTCATGATCTTATAAGTTTATGGAAAACGTGGGATTTTTTTTAAAAAAAGATTATCAGCAGATAGTTTTCTGATTTCATCACAAGGAATTCTGCATTTGGATTGAGAGGCAATTTCAGTTTTTAAAAGTGCATTGCATTCAGTGGATCTTACTCTGTTAGGATTGCCATCTTAGTTCCCATCATAGCTTTCAATGGGGTCCCAGTGTCTTATTTGAGCGGTTCATTTGTCAGCACTTTATTTCCCGTGAAATAAAATCCTGATGCTGGTTTTCCTACTGTTCTCGAAGGCCAGTAATAAAACCTCAATATAACCAGACAAATGTCTCCTGTCAAGACCCCCAGTACTTTTATGAGGCCTAAAAATTGGCTTTCTATACCATATTTCTGTACAGTTGAAGCTAGAACATGATGCACATTTACTCTTCAGTGGGTTTTGCAGGATTTGATCTACTTTCCCACAAGTAATATTTTCTCTCTTTTTCATGCAAAAGTGGCTAGATTTAAATGCCACTCGGAAATTTCTGGATTCAAGAGATTCAGGAGAGTGTCACACCTTCCTTGTTAAAGCTTGATTTGGCTTACATGAAAGTAAGCCTTTTGGGTGTTTGGTGTCATTTACATCCCAGTATGTACGAAGGGAATGAAATCAGCTGCCCTAACAGCACAATCCTCTGTACTAAGCAATAAGTCCCATTGAGTTCAGTGGGGTTTGCTTCTAGATAAGCAGGGAGGAGGCAGCCATTAAAGGACATTGAGCATTAACTTAGCTCAGAGCATGACTTAAAGAGAACCTGCTTGAAAGCCACCTGCCGCTGAAGTTGAGGTCTGGGCTGAGAAATCCAGGGGTGTGAATTAGGACGGGGGATGCTTTGGGGGCAGGGATCCAATAGGAAGCAAAGTGATGGGGTAGCATAAGATGTAGATGAGGGCAGGATTCCGGAGATCTGTGTCTTTGGGATGGTTAGCTACCAAGGTGGTGTGTGTGCCCTGGTTTGCAGATGTGGATTGTGAGCTTGGTGCGGGGTGTGGAGCTGCATGCAGATAAAAGAATATAGGATGGGTATAGATGCCTGCGTGTGCCTTCCTTTGGCCAAGCCAGAACAGAGTCTAACGAAATTGCCTACATTCAGCCAATATTTATTTACAGGATTTTATGCCCTCTATTCCACCAAAAAAGCAAACAAACCCCCAACCCAAATCAGTACTAAGTGGATTGCAACCCTTAGGCTATCGAAAAGGCCATGATGGAAAAGGAAAATAAGACTGAGTGGGAGTAGGGGAAAAGCAAGCTTCAGCACTAGTTCCGAGTTCCAAAGTTTGTACAGTTCTTTCTGGCAGGGAGAAAGGAAACCCCGCTCCCTGCAGCTGCTCCTCTTCTGGCCGACAGATGGGGCCACCATGCTCTTCCCTTCCCCAGTGTAAGTGGGTTGGGATTCTAAGATTTTAGGAGTGAATGGGACATCTGGGTGGTCAAGGAATTGCCCTCCAGGTTTCCTGGAAGTAGGCACATCCCTGTGAAAAGTCATCTGGGAGTGACGGGGTTTACTTCCAAGTAGACGTGGTTTGGCTTCCTAAGCAAGTACTTCGTTAGTAATTCTTCCCTGTTCCAATGTGTTTACTCTCACAACATGTTTGGTTCATTTTGTTCAGGAAGCCCAGAGTACATTCTAAATAAGAAGGTGATGAGATGGTAGGATAAGGGCTTTGCAGAATTTCATCCCAAGCACATGAAGGTGGGAAGAAGCTCCATTTCAATGAAAATATATTGTGTACACTCACATTACTTTGACAAGTAGTTTACATGAAACTTTAGGGCTTCCTTTTGTAAAGTTCTGCTGATGAGCAACTGATTTATAGCCAAGGAGTGACTTCCCCAGTAACCCTTCCTGCTTTGCCCAACCATGATTATTTAGAAGTCTCACTTACTTCAAAGGTTATTATTAGTATTATTATTACATTTATATCTCACTTTTCCTCCCAACAAGCCCGAGGTGGCCTATATGCTCCCCCTATTTTATCCTCAAGATAATTTTGTGGTGTAGATTAGGATGGTCAAGTAGGGGATCTGAATCTTGGGTTTCCCAGATTCCATAGGATTGAAGCCTTAATTATGTTTCTCTTCCCCCCTCCCTCCCCGAAATCGCAATTCTTTTCTGCCACCCACAGAACTCCCAGCCAAGGTTTCAGGTTAAAGTGGGGTTTGCAATTCGAGTTAAGTGACTATATAAACACAAAGGATTCACCCTGTTTTGTATAAGTCAAGGGCAATTACTCTTTGAGCATCAGCATGGCCCAAGTGGGGACCAGGACCTGTGCATTCTGAAGATTTATTTGATGGCGTTTATATTCCACCTTTTTCTCTAAGGAGTCCCAAGCCCCTGCCCTTATGCTCATAGCTGTCAACGTTTCCCTTTTTTAAAGAGAAATTCCCTTATTCCGAATAGGATTCCTCACAAGAAAAGGGAAAAGTTGACAGCTATGCCTATGCTTCTCCCCCTCTTCATTCAATCCCCACAACAATCCTGCGAGGCAGTGACTGGCCCAAGCTCGCCCAGTGAATTTAATGTCTGGTGAGGATTTTGAACCCTGGTCTCTCAGGTCCTAGTCCGATACTCTAACCCCTGCGCCGCGCTGCAGGGTACCAGCGCGTGGTAGTCACCCCGATTGTTTCTCTTGCGGATCGGGGTTGGGTTGTTGTTGTTTTAAACCTTTGTGCCTTGCGCCCTGGAGAGACGCGTGACCAAAGATGTGCGTGTGTTTTTGTCTTCCCCTCTTTCTGTCTCTTTCTCTCCGGCTCCGCGTGGCAGGTGTGGTTCCAGAACCGGAGGACGAAGTGGCGGAAGCGGCATGCGGCCGAGATGGCGTCGGCCAAGAAGAAGCACGACTCGGAGACGGAGAA
Organism: Podarcis muralis; assembly: GCF_964188315.1. Taxonomy (NCBI): domain Eukaryota; kingdom Metazoa; phylum Chordata; class Lepidosauria; order Squamata; family Lacertidae; genus Podarcis; species Podarcis muralis. Next base: position 61,145,585 of record NC_135660.1, on the reverse strand, counting down.
GCTGAAGGAGAGCTCGGAGAACGAGGACGACGACGAGTACAACAAGCCTCTCGACCCCAACTCGGACGACGAGAAGATCACGCGGCTCCTCAAGAAGCACAAGGCGGCCGCTGCAGCCGCCGCCGCCGCGGTGTCGTCGGGCCCGCTGGCCCTGCTCAGCCCCTGCAGCAACGCCTCGGAGCCGTCGTGACTGCGGCCGTGCCTTGCCTCGCCCTCGCCCGCCCCGCCGCCCCCTCTCGCCTGCCCGACCCTCCCGTCCTCTCCGGCCAAGCAGGGTAGCCGCCGACGCCGCCAGCCCCAGCCAGCCTCGGGACTGGCCGCCGCGACGTCTTGTACAGCCCGCCACGTATGGGGGGGAATAGCGTGTGTGTATATATATTTCGGACAGAATTAAGTTATGGGAACCATGGAGCAAGCGCCCCTTTGCTCTCCGACGGGGCGCACTCGCCAAACGCACAGCCGCGTCGCTCGCACAGGAAGGAAGGAAACCAAACACACACACACAAAAACCGCAAGAAAAGCTTTCCAACTTTTATGGGTAACTCGACCCTGGTTTATTTTCCATTTCCGACCCAGCCAGTCCCCCCACCCCCCTCTTTTACCCCCATTCAACATTTGGAAACAAAACAGCCGCCATGATGCCCAACCGACCCCTATTCCGATTAGCGTAAAAATGGAAACTGCTGAGAGCAAATGGACTTTGGGGAAGGGGCAGCCAAATCATCTGACCTTAAAAGCAGGCGCCCCTGGAAAATGTAGCTCCATCCAAATAGAAAAAGACTTTGCTGCTCAGTTCAGCTGCGATCCTCAGCCTGCTTACTAGGAGGTAAGTCCCATTGAACTCAGTAGGGCTTACTTTTGAGTAAACGTTATGCGGAGCGAGTCTCTTCAACGGCAAGCCTAAGCGCACACATACGAGGGAGGAAGCCCCATTGAACTCAATAGGACTTTACTCCTCAGGATCGTGCTGTAAAGGTAGCATGCAATTTTATGCAAACTGACTCTGGAGTAAGGGCCCCTGAATAGGAGCTAGTCCTGAGCAACTTGTATGGGATTGCACTGTTATTTTGGAGTTAATGTGTTTAGGATTGTGCTGCTAAAGTGCTTAGGATTGGGTTATCTCCTGATGCAGCTTTCTTACTTGACAGTCATCCCCCCGGGGGCTTACTTCTGAGTAAAAATGGCTAAGATTGGGTGGAGCTGTGCATGAAGAACAGGCATATTTCCTTTAAAGTAGGTTCCATTGAGTTCAGTGGGATTCATTCTGTAGTAACCATGCTTAGGGTGGCAGCCTTAGTTTTCAATGGAGCTTAGTTCCCAGTCACATCCCTATCCTACGCACACTTGGAAATACAGTTTCATTTTAAATCAGAGGAACTGACTGGGAAATAAATGAGCTTCTGATGGGGTGGAATTATTTGTACTCAGGACGGCTGCCTTTTTGTTGTTGTTAATACTTGCCACCCACAGCAACCCCCTTCTCCCCCTTCTGTGGTAGCTCTCCTGCTCCTAACAATCAAGATTTTGTTACTGTTTTGTATATGGGTCCCCGATTCCAACTCAGCCGCTTTGTATATAGGAAATTGCAGATTTTTTTGTGATGTATATTTCTAGTGTAAAAAAAAAAAAGCGGTTTTCTCGCCTCTTTTGTTTTGGGGTTTGGATGCTTTCGTTTATCTTCCCTTTCCTTTGAATTTCTTTTTTTCTTTTCTAAAGAGAATAAGGGAGAAAGAACTGCATTACTTGATTTTCGGTTGGCTCCAAACTCTTACAGTTGGAAAGACTTTGTATAAATCAATAAATTATTTAACAAGCTTCTCCTCTGGACAATTTCAGCCTTTGGGTGTGGTGGTATAACAACTTCCTTGGAGTTTTGTCTCTCTCTCTGTGCTCTTGTTTGGAACCAGTATATTCTTGACTTATTATTTTCTTAAGGGTTTTTTTAAAAAATCTGGTCAGTTTCTATGTATGTATTCTACACAAGCAGAACCATACTTGACTTAGTAAAGGGCACTACCCCATAACAGAAGTCAGTTACAAAAACTAGAATACTATTTCCACTCCTGGACTGGTTTGAATAGGCAACAAGGATCTTCAATTCAGAAGCAACTCCCACTTATTTTCAGTGGCACGTATTTCCAAGTCAGGCTGAGATACTGATTTATTTATCATTTAGGGGAGTTTCACGATTGACTTCAGTGGGAAGTGGATTGCATCCCAGGCACAGTTGTAATCTGCATGTTAAGTGGGGTTTGGCAGGTCTAAAAATATATAATAAAAATGCTTTTCTGGGAGCAAGATTGCAAAGGCATTGCTTTGCTACGGAAGGAAACATTTCCAGGCCAGAAAGGGACGGGTAATAATTTCAGGGCTAGCAACTTTCTACCAGGGCCTTTCACAGCTGTAGTGATAAGCAGAGATGCAGTCTCACTTCAGATGCTGGAAAAAGCTTTACCCATTGATAACAGCTTCAGTCTCTTAACTATCTGGTACAACAGGTGATGCTTCTATTGCACCATTTGTATTTTTTCTTAAAGCCACAGTGTCTTAAGCGATTTGCTCTCAGGAAGTATTGTCTGTCAGTGTGGTGCACTGGTTCAGAAGCTTCCTCTATGGAACTGAGTCACACAGCAACACAATCCATGTAGGGATTTCAGAGAGCCTGAGCGAGATTGCAGTAGATTATTCTCCCAAGTCTGTATTGGCCTGCTGAAAAAAGCTTCCTCTGTTGAATATCTGTGTGTTTTGCAGCTGTTAAAGACACAGGAGCCATTAAAAAAGGTAGCCCCCCTCCACTTGGTTCTTTAAATCAAATTTGAATACCTAAATGTGGTTGGGGGTACCCAGCACCCCACTTTTGGCAGGGGGTGCACCGGTAGTAGGAAACAACTAAAATTGCAGGGATCTGCAAATAGCTGCTGAAGGAAAGGGCATTTGCAGAAATGACTTGTAAATTGCACCCATTACTCTGATGGTACCTCAGCTTCTGCGTTGCACAACTGCAGTTCACAAGTGAAACTTGCCATGCTGTAAAGGTTGCTGCCATTGGTTCTTCCAGCTAGTGTGCAAGTCCATATGGAGAAAGTGTGCAGCTCTGTGACAATCATACAGGGCTTCCAGTCAAATGGAAAACACAAGCAAGTGGCCAAAAGTGGTTGAAATGTGAATGTGAACTGCTCTTTTTGCAGTGCTTCCGGCCAGATTTGATGCAGTTGCTTGTAAATGTAAAGGTCAATACAGTGGTACCTCAGGTTAAATACGCTTCAGGTTACATAGGCTTCAGGTTACAGACTCCACTAACCCAGAAATAGTACCTTGGGTTCAGAACTTTGCTTCAGGATGAGAAAAGAAATCGCGCAGCAGTGGCGCGGCAGCAGCAGGAGGCCCAATTAGCTAAAGTGGTGCTTCAGGTTAAGAACAGTTTCAGGTTAAGAATGGACCTTCGGAACGAATTAAGAACGTAACCAAAGTACCACTGTACTTTGTACAGGCGCATAAATAGCACAGGAGAAGCAAAGCTAAAAGATGGTTTAAGTCTGCATTCCTACGCTTACTTACTTGGGAGTAGGTTTCACTGAACTCAATGGGGCTTCTTCTCGAGCAGACATGCACAGGAGTACAGAACCTTTATGGAAAGATTCAGGGTCTCAGCTTGTTTAGAAAGGCCTGAAGTTGCTCTGAAGGGCAGGAAGAGGTTAGTCCTGCTTTGGCAACTCAGAAAATAAAGTTTGGCCTTTCATTGTGAATGAACCTAAGTTCCAAGTGAGCATATATAGAGTTGGAGTGTGAGGCTGGCAGGGCTGTCCATTTATTTTAGGGAAGCAGGAATGGTCCAGAACCGCTCGAGGGTGTGGCGCACAAACTCAGTGATGGTGCCCACTAATAATAATCTAAATCTAAATACATAACAGCGTGTTGCTCCTTTCCCCAATTCTGTTGCCTGAGTCTGCCATCTCGCCCTTCCTGGAGGAAGAGGATGCAGAACAAGATATTTTAGCAAAGTCAAACCCTGCCCTTCAACATGTTCAAAATTGCAAATGCAAAAATGCAGCCTATTTTAAGAGTTATATTTTTACACCTCAGGATCGCTATAGTGTAATGTTATCAACCCAAGATGATCATCCACTTTTTTCAAAGCAAGGAAATTTGTTCCTTTGGCCTATGTTTTGCAGACATAAGCACCTGTGAATATAATTTCACTTTGTTTGTTTTGGAAATTTTCATACCGCCGGGCAATCTTATTCTGGTGGCTTACAAAAAAAGAAACAAAAAAGGAATAAAACAATTTAAAATAGGCAAGCAAAAGTAAAAATACTCAAAAGTAGCATAAATCAGTCTGCAGGTTTGTGGAAATAAAAAGCTCTTTGCCTGGCACCAAAAAGCTTGCCAGGTATGGCTCTTTCCCAGGTGAATGTTTCTGGGGAAAGAATTCCACATCTGGGGAGCCACCACTCAGAAGACCCTCTCTCTGGTAGTCACTCACCTCTGATAGTGGAGGCACCACAAAGACCCACCGCTGAAGGCTGCATAAGATAGTACCTTGGCCCTAAGCTATGAAGGTCAAAAGCAGCATTTTGAATTGCTTGCAGTCTGAAACGTGGATCTTTCTCTATGTGTGTTGTGTTTGTCCCTCCCTTTAATGGCACCCCTACCCGTTGGTTGTGTTCTGCCCATCATAATAAACGATAGTAATAATAACAGTTATTCTCAAGACTAGGCCAAGCCCCACAAAGTTCTCATCCAAGCCAGCTACTCTGAGATGTCTATAACAGGGAAGGCTTTGCTGGAAGCCAGCCCAAAGTTTTCAACTAAAAGGTGGCCGTTTACCCTGAACACTCCTAGCTAAAATGTGGCCCTAAATTCTTAAGGAAAATGGAAGACTCCCCTCCCCTGCCTGCCCCTTTGTTCATGAGAGCCCTTTTGAGAATGGAGCCTCTGCATCCATTGAGGCTTTCTACAGCCAAGTTGTGAACCTCTTCAGGGTTGCAGGCATATAAATCAAGATTGCTTAACCCCAGTGAGGCTTCCGTTAAGACCCTGTAACCAGCCTGTGATATATGAGAAGGAAGGGGACAGATAATGTATTTTCCTCCCTGTGCATATTTATGAGTGAGGTGCAGATTTCATCTGGGTTAGTGGCTATGAATATGGACTCAGGAAGTGGCCATTATCCTGGTTTCACTAACAAGGGTATGATTCTCTCGAAGTCAAACAGAGTCTCAGACAAAAGGATCAGCCTCCCCGCTTAAGATTTTATAAACAAGATGAATGTCCTCCAGAATATTCAAGTTATTTAACTGGAAGCCCCTTTGTAGCCCCAGAATTATAGAATAAGTAAACTGATAGAACTTTGTGAAATAAATCAGCACCGCACAGTGATCTGTGCATGATGTGCTGGTCACGCATTTCCATTCCTCATGCCCTTAATTCAGATGTGAAACCTCACACTGGCTAGAATATAAATTTTGATTTAAAACTGGTTCTCTTTCACTTTCCATCCCACTTTCACAATCTTCAGAAGTGATGTGTTCCAGACTTAATGCACGTTTACCTAGGAGTAAATCCCGCTGAGCTGAATGGGAAGGGGCATAGCTCAGTGATACAACCTCATATTTTGCATGCAAAAGGTACCAGGTTAAATTTCCCAGCAACTCCAGGTTGAGCGGGGGGGGGGGGGGAGGGACCCTGTCTGAAACCCTGACAACCTGCTGTCAGTCAGTGTAGTGTAGGCATATCAAACTAGATGAACCAATGGACTGATTTTCCTGTGTTTCTATGGATAGGATGGAAGATGTTTTTCATGTAAACTGCAAAATTGGATTGCATGTAAAAGTATTTTTAAACACCGGATCCTAGAGCTGATTCCAGGAATGAGAGATCAATCCTACAAAGACATTGCACCCCTGACCAGAAAATCCTTTCAACCCAAATGTCTACAAACTGATGGTGGACGCTGGCCTGCTCCCCTGATGCACTGGGAACTGATGAAGTGGGAAATGCAGTCTGCACATGCTAAGAAACACTTTTATATCACCCTGTGCGCAATACTGAGACCTTGCATTAACAATATATATTCAGTCCTAGGGTCCCAAAGCACTGACAAAACAGTGGGTAACCTACAACATGAGAAAGACATTCCAATTTGGTTCCTAGGGTTGCTAGTAGTCCAGTGACAGGAGCTAGTCCGAAAAACGCTTAACACTGATGTAAGACTATTGACTTCAGCAGCAAGAATGCAACAGAAACTTCTTGAATCAAGTTGTGGAATGCACCTTTGGGGTCCTAAACCTAAATACTCTTACACACACCTGTATACAAATTAAATCTATGTACACAACCACTGACTTGCCTAAATGTGCTTATAGTGGGAACTTTCTTGTGAGTCCTCTTTAACTTAAATGGAGCTGACAGTTGCAAGCATCTGGTTCCCCGGCCCATCCAAAGGAGAAATATATATGTATTGGAAGAACTACATATCCTTTGGAAGAGGGTGAGACGTTCACAACTTTGGTTGCTGGAAATTAGACACTTGGTCAAAGCAGGAAACCAGAGGACCGCCTGCAGTTTAGAACTCTGAATTGGATTTTGCTAAAATAAGACCTAAGGATCTCTTCCCTATGGTGTTTCTGTAGTTACCTCCAAAGGGCTGGGAGCCGCTGCCCCTTCTAAAAAAGCCATGCTATTGGCGTTGGAGGCCGTGTGAGCGAGCGAAAGGATTCCCCTACACCCAGGGCCAATGAGCGGGGGGGGGGGGGGGTTGGCGCGTCTAGCTCGGAGTTTGTCTCTCCCCTTCCCCTCCCGGCACAGTTGGAACAGGCCAACCGAGGCACACGGCTCAAATCGGTTGTTCCAAGTGAGGGAATTGGGGGGTGGAAGAGGGAAAAAAAACACAAAAAACTTTCTCCCGGACTCGAAAGCCTCAACCGGTTGCCCGGAGAGGATCGGTCGAGCCTCGGCTTGCCTACGGTGCAGGGAGGGGCACTTTCGCCAGCCTGCCATAAGCGAAGGATGCTTCCCGCTCCGAAACATGACCATCCCCTTTTAAGGTCCTGCTGTTAAAGCAGAAGGGAGGGACCCTAACTGAATGGTAGACTAGAGCCCACGCTTTTTGCCTGCGCGAGGTCCCAGGGCCAGCTCAGCTCCTGAGATCTCCTCTCCAAAAGGGCTCAGGTGGCAGATGAGGGGATGGGATATGGGAAAGAGACCCTGCCGGACAAATGGTGTAACAAGGCACGTGAAAATGCTCTGGCACGGAAAAGCAGTGATGGTGGGGAAGCTGCACCTGTTGAATGACTGCTGTGCCAGAATTTTTAAATATTTTTTTAATGAATTACAATGTTTATTTAAAACATTTAGACCTCAATTTTCAGTTTGCCAGGATGGCTTCTAATATCACAAGACACAGTATTAGGACATCTATTTTTAAAACACGCAAAATAGAATGCATGTAGGGGATTTACAATCACTTTTTTCCAGTTTCTTTTTATTATTATTAAAGATTTTCTTGATTTACAAAAGTGTTTGCAATGAACTCTCGAAGCCCACAGCAGCCTAGTAGGGCCGTCCACTCAGCTCCTTCCAAGGAAAAGCCACCTCTGCCCGGGATTGCTGCATACACACGACACCTTTAAAGCACATTCGAAACACAGCCTCACCCGCAAAGAATTCTGGGTACTGTAGTTCGCCTTTCGTAGAGTTACAGTTCCCAGCAGCCCTTTACAAACTACAGCGCCCAGGGTTCTTTGGGAGGGAATAAGGGGGCTTGAAATGCACAGCGTGTTCGCAGCCAGCGTTTGCAGCTGGGAGTTCATGTTTTTAAACGGGCGTGTAATTTAGGCGTTCGAAGCAAACCCTTAAAACCGGAGCTGCCAGACGAAGGAGGTGGATGTGAATTGGCTGCTCTCTGGCAGGTTCCCGGGCTGCACAGAATTCTTCGGCAGTCGTCCATTTTCTTCAGCTACAGAACGCGCGAGTCAACTGCAGAATTACTTACTAGATTCAAGAGCCACAGAATAAGACAGGTGAGTCTGATCTATATCATCCCTTTTCGTGAGCAAACCAAAACGTGGCGGGCAGCTTGTCCAGTTATGGAGGCTGGCTTGGGGCGAACTAATTCACGAGTTTTTAACGACAGTGATCTGTACCCTGTAACTGGCTTCTTTAATTCAGTACTGAGCAATAGCGCACTTAAAAAGCAGAAAATAAGACTCTAGGGAGGATAGCGACTGGCCTCCTCCTCCTCCATGTATTCAGGCTGCAATCCCGGGAGCAGGCCCCATTGAATTCAGCAAGGCTTGCTTCCCATTGGACGTGATTAGCATTGCGCGGGTGCTTTAGGAAGTCTCTGACTGAAGTAGAAATTAATGCCAGCACCGCAACCTTACAGTGCAAGCCTAAGTGGCTACTCAGAAGCCAGCCCTGCTGAGTTCAGTGGGATTCACTCCCAGGTAAGGAAATAGAGGGTTGCAGTCTTAATTCCAGTTCAAATCAACGGATACCCTCATTACCTTGTGACTTTTGCATATCTGTCTGATAAATCTCCGGTAAATCCGGATCACAATTCGGAATCCTATTTTAACACACTTCACTGCACGCGTTCTAGAATGGCATTGGGTTGGGTTCCTAGCAAATGGGAAAGGCTCAGGCTATTAAGATCTTGAACGGCGACCGGAAATGTACTTACTCGTGAGTAAGGTTCATGGATCTAATTATTAACCGGGATCCGTGGATTTACGTTCCACTAAAGTGAGTGGAACTTTCTCCCAAGCAAGGGTTCATAGGATCGCAGCCTTTTTTGTTTCACTGCATTTGGGAAAGAGAAAGAGACATCTATACGTTCACACGTAATGCGAGGTCTCTTTGACAAGTGGCTTTTGGTGCCGTTGTCCCAAAAGGCCAGTTTTTGATAAAGCAACTGCTTCTTGAGTCTTGGATGCTACGGATTGAACAGTTCCTTTGCGCTCTCCTCCCCTGACGAGCCTAAATGCAGCTGCTTTATGTTTCGCCAGCACCTAGCGGGCAAGTTCGCAGGAGAAGGGCTGCTCATTCCTAGCCTGAATTGCATAAGCGGGGGTTTTAAAGAAAGAGACATAGAAAACTTTGTGCGAGGGTATAATTAATAATTTCCTACCCACACACCCTTTGGAAAACAACTGACCTGGAAATCAAATATGCCTGGTTTACACCGGGCTTACTCTGATTAAACAGATGGTTCGCACGTACACGGACTCTCATTGATTCCGCCGGCTGTGATTACTTTCAGCTGAATGTGGAAACTGACATGGAGCGCAGTATGGGCTAGATCCGGAGTCAGTTTGAACTCCGCTTCTGTTGAAATCAATGGAAGCCTTAACTCCCAGTTAGCTGGATTCAGTAGGACTGACTTCCGAGTAGACACGGTTAGGTTTGCAGCCTGCATTGAGCTGAACTCAGGTCCCACTGAAATATATTGGGAAACATTAGTCTGCTACTGATTTCAACGGGATTCCTCTGGAACCAACCCCGATATGTGCGAGTTTACTAAGGGTGCAAATGTTTTCAGTGGTCTTTCTACCCTAGCAAATCAAGGATTTAGGCTTCGCATATTAATTCATACCGCTTGCTTCCCCCACCCCTTGGTTGAAGGGAAGATAGAGCGACTTAGGAAGTTTTGTGTGTGTGTGTTGGCTTAGCCCCAGCTCTTATAAAAGGGTGAACTCCTTACTCGGGCGAAATCCCACGTAGATCCATAGTTAGCCTACCGCTCCCCTCCCCGCGTAAACGGTTCCGGAATAACAGAGGGGGAAGAGGGCAGTGGATTTATGAGGATGTTTTACATTCTCCCGATGAACAGTTCACGTAGGAAAAAAGGGGGGGGGGGACGAGTGACAGGTTGCTCTTGAATATGCTCCGTTTTTGTTTTTTGTTTTTAAGTTTAGCTGCATTTGTTTTAAAAACGCGTGGCTCCGTCTGCTCGTGTGCAGCTAGTTTTCTAGGACCTGGAGCAGAGCGAAGTTCGTTTTGGATGGGAACGAGGCTCAGCTCAGAATAGTGGCCAAATCACACTTGTTGGCGCGCCTAGTGATGCGATCTGTGCAGTGGGGAGGAGAGGGGAGGGGCTGACCCTGATGTAAATTGTTTAGTCGTTTAGTCATGTCCGACTCTTCGTGACCCCATGGACCAGAGCACGCCAGGCACCTCTGTCCTCCACTACCTCCCGCAGTTTGGTCAAACTCATGCTGGTAACCTCAAAAACACTATCCAACCATCTCGTCCTCTGTCGCCCCCTTCTCGTGCCCTCCATCTTTCCCACCATTTCCTTCAAGGAGCTCAAGATGGTGTAGCGCATGGTTCTTCCACCCCACGCCAATTTTATATTCACAGTAACCCCGTGAGGTAGGCTAGGCTGCAAGATAGTGACTGGCCCAAGGTCGTCCAGTGAACTTCATCCCCAAGTGGAGATTTGAACCCTGGCCTCCTAGGTCCAGCACTCTAACCATCACACCACACTATGCAAGGGCTGAGAATTAGTTATAGATATATATATTATTGCATCCCAACGAAGATCAAAGCAAGCTTCCCGCATGCTTCAGATGACTCAACCAGCTGCTTTCTAGACACGTGGTCGTGCAAGAAAGAAACCAGGCACTTGATCTTATGATGCTCCGGTGACCCTAATTTAAGTGTGAGCCGCTTGGGAATAGGAACGGGGAAGGGTTTTCTGCCGGGAACAGGATTATCTTAGAGACAGAGACTCTGCAGGTGCCCAGGAATTCCGCAGGATCCTCCTTATGACACGTAGGGATCTCACCCATTTTCTAAAGGAAGCGTTGTCCTGTAACCCTTCCCTAAAGCGGGGCGGGGGAGCAGCGAGGAGGGACCATGATTAAAACTGGCTTCTTCCTGTAACCTCTTAAAAGGACTGCCAGCTCTCCAAGCAACATTGTTTCAGCACCTGCTAGGGATGTGTTCTCAGTAGGACGGACGGTGGGAAGAACTCCCCAATCAGAGATGCAGCTTTAAATAGCTTCCCTGCTCCCAGGGCATTTAATAAGGGCATGATCTTGATGGGTTAGCCCAAGCCCCTTAACTAAATGCTTATTACGGACGCGGGTTTTTTGTTTTTGTTTTGGTCTTCTCTCTCCCGAGGACCTTACGCGCGTCGACTGAGAAGTCTTACTCTGTTCCAAGTTACTTCCGCGTAAAGGATTGCGCTGCACCCCCCCCCCGTACTTAGGTTGACACCTTTCATAGGAGCCAACCACGAATCCCCGCAATAAAATATTTGAGCCCCCCCCCCCCAATTTTTTGATAGGCATTCCCTTTCAAATGTTGTGTGTACTGTGTCATGTGATGGATTATGCAGTGCGAGGCTTATTTTATTCAAGTTGGCACCCCAGACACCTTGTTTACCTCGGCTTCGAAGCTGGCGAAGGCGTGTCCCGTTGATGAACATTACTAGGGCCCGCAGCCCGAGTTGAAACTGGTTTACTCGGGAGTAAGCTTCATTGAGTTCGCGCCTAGATAAGTATTGCGCCTTATTTCCGTGCGTTTGGGTGTCAGAACAGCCTCCTCCAACCGGGTGTCCTCTAGACGTTTAGGGCTGCTCTCCTGACCACAGGACAAGCTGGCTGTGGAGTTTTAGTCGAAAATATCCGAAGGGCAGATTTTGTTGTTTACACCAACAAAAAATAAATCTATCCCGATGGACAAACACTGGAAATAACTGCTTCCCTTTTCTCTTGGCCCCAAACAAGGGTCCTGCCGCAATACTTCGTCTGAATCTAACCTCTCTGGAACGTTTAAGTTTAGCCGGACAATCCGGTCTTGGCCCTGGAGCCCGTGGGTCGATGACCTGTGATCAGGGTGTGTCTGAGCATGTGCAGAAGCCCATTCTCTCCCCTCGGCCATCGACACCCTTGGCGTTGGAGGTTGAGAGAGAGAGAGAGAGACGCTTGGACTCCAGACGTTTGGAAACGCAGCTTTGCGCTCTCCCCGCTTTTCCTGAACCATTTCTCTTGCAATAGTAAAGCCGACAAAACCCCAAGAGACACGCAGCCGTCTTCACCATGATCAGTTTTATTGCTTGAGAACCAGAATGCTCATTTCAAAGTGAACAGGCAAACATTACAAACTTTCTCCCAACCCCGCGTAGTTTCTCTCCTCCAGCCTTACACGGGTCTGTACGGATACCAGATTTGGGGGGTGAGGGGAGAGCGTGTGCGCATCAGTGACAGTACCCAGCGATGGGGAAGTTTCTCTGATTTTATCGGGGAGGGTTCCTCCTCCTCCCTTGCTACGCGTGGGATTGATTTACACCCCCGTCCCCAAGGCAGGCTCCCGCCATTGCCCGGTCCCTGAACTCGGTAGTGTTCTAAATTAAATCAATAAAGCCCTTCGCTTGTGTTTCATCAACAGGCTCGCTAATCGCCTTTTAATGCTTTATGGGGAGAGGTGTGAGCTGAGAGAAATTGGGGGGGGGGGTGCTGGGAAGAGCTCCAATCAGAGTGAAGATTTACAGACTCTTTGCCCCCCATCTCCCCCCCCCCCCAATTCCACCCCCTCCCTTAGCCATACTCAAAAATTGCTACCTGCCTCGGGGCTGAACTGCCTTTTTTGGAACCTTCTTCCTATCTTCAGCTAGAATACTTGGCACCAGAATTTGCTGCATAAATATGTGACTACAGTTGGCAGATGATGAGTGAGGTTTCTGGCTCTCTTTATATATAAGTACTGTATATATAGACACACACACTGGTGAAAGAAGCCCTTTGGTTGGGCTGGCAACTGGGGGAAGCTTGGAAGTGAGTCTCTCTGCTTAGCATTGGGCTCCATGGGGGGGGGGGCAGGTGTCCCAAAGGACGCCTCCAGGCTCCACCCCAAATCCCATGGTCTGCAACTCTGAGTAAGTAGGCGTAGGGCTGCTGTAAGGCCTACTCACACTTACTTCCAAGTAAACACACTTAGGATTGGGGTGTCAAGTCTGCTTTCAGTTCAAAGTAAATTTGTTTCAGGATTGGGTATCAGCGGGGAGAGATGCATTTTTTCCCTCTGTGTGGATCCTAACAATACACCATTGTTTTTGGAAGTTAAAACCTACTTGGGGAAAACCCAGGGGGATTTACTGCCCCTTGACTAGTCTGGGCTGGTGAGGGGAGGAGGAGGAGGAAGAGGAGGAAAGGCTATTTTGTAGCAGGAAAGACAAACGGTTTGTAATTATAAATTATTATTTCTATATCTGTGTATATATATCTCTATACACACTCACATACAAATATATAAATATATACACTTATAGAAAGCAGCTGCTGTTGTGTGATTCAAAAAACCATGGAACATGGCAGTATAGTAAATAACATGAGAAAACAAAACAAAAAAAGTCTATAAAAATGACCAGGACAGAACAAAAAACCCCACCCTGCAACCCTCCCCCCCACTTCAAAAAATCACAGGGACCATAAATCTTGGTTAACATACAATAATAACACACCAGGACTTCTATACAAGGCAAATGTACAAAATCCCAACCTTGCTTTAAGCTAGAGAAGGGTGATGAAAATTGTTTGTTTTTAAATGTTGACTATTATATATATTATATATAATTTCACATTGACAGACTTTTTAAAAAAAGAAGGAAGCAGAGTGAAGTCTAAAACACAGTACATCGCGGCAAACTAGGTTTTTGTTTTGGCAACCAGATTGTGGCATAATATATGCATCTCCATATAAAAATAAACAAAACAAAACAAAATCCACAATTGATGTTACAGGAATATTTACGAGAGGGTGAGGTATGAGAGGTTTCTCTCTCTCTTTTTTACTTGGGGCTCTAAAGCCCAGACTCCAAAGAAAATAGTGTATGATCAACAGCCTAAAATAAAATAACAATAACAATAAAAACAATAACGTGGCACGCTGGACTCCGGAGGATGAATAGAGCTGTCACGGTATAAGCGATGGGATGCATCTCAAGTCCTTCCTCTTCCTCCTCACTACAAGGAGCTTTCTCGAAAGATCTTCTCGTTTCGGAGGCATCTTTTCCCTGTTTGCAGAATTGATTGGCAGCTGATTTTTTTTTCTCTATTTACTTTAACAGACTAAAAATTAAACAAGCAAATAAAATAAAAAGGCCCCACCCAAAAATATGGGGGCCAGAAGGGAATAAATAATAATAATAATAATAATATTTTTTTTAAAAAACCGCGAAAGCAAAGAGGGGAGAGAGGAAGGAGGTAAGGAAAAAAATCTAATGTGATATTTACCACCACTACATCACTGCACGACACAACACTTGTGCACATTGGCAATAGGTTTACCTGCCCCCGCGGCTATTCGGAAGGACAGGAACACGGGCTGGAAGGAGGGAGAGAAAAGAGAGGTTAGAAGGTGGAGCCCAAGCAGTCATCGACGCCGCCTCCCGCCTCCCCGCGCCCCAAGCCAAGCAATAGGGCCTCCGTAGTCGCAGGCACCCCGGCTTCCTCCTCCCTCCCCGATTCCCTCCCGCTTTGCTTCTCCTGGGGAACACCGGCTGGGTCATCCTCCGCCTCCTGGAAGAGCCACGCGCGTCTTCCTTGGGCCCGCCCCGAGCTCGTGCGTCTTTGCCCGGGGAGTAACCGCAGCTCCTTACGCGCGCCAAGCAAGAGTTGACGCCTGTTTGAAGCCGCGGGGTCCAGGCCCCGGCAGCGAATCCCGCTGCAACGCGTGAGGTTTGGGCTGCAGTCGAAATCAAGCAGCCCGTCCCGTCGAACGCAGGCTTACTTTAGAGTAGGATCGGGCGGCTCTTTCGGAGCGAGCGCTCCGTTAGCGGGCTGCTCTGCGGCCCCCGACTTTTAACCAGGTTTACTCAGGTCCATTGATTTCCATAGGACTTACTTTCAGGTATGTATGTAAAACTGGGGCTGCGCTAGCGGTCCCCCTCTCCCGCCAAGAACCTCATTTTTACATCGGATGACAAACTATACTCTTTCTGGTTAGCTAAAAAAACAGGTCCTTCTCTCTCTCTCTCTCTCTCTCTCTCTCTCTCTCTCTATATATATATATATCCAAATATCAGTTCAAACACAGGGATTGATGTTCCTTGCCCAAAGGGGGCGATTCTTACACTCTGGGATATCTAGGCTGCTCTCCTACACGAACCGGAGTTCAGTGCGTTACCTCGGAGAAAGTGCCTCTGAACGCATTGGCGCGTCCTCCTGCGTAGGATTGCGCTAGTGCAGGTCTCGCTAGCTGGATTCAAGGAAACGCGTCTTTTAAGACCGCAGGCTTAAGTAGCCATGAATGGGTTGACGTGTATGTCGAGAAGCCAGATGCGGCCAAGGAAAAGGGAAATCAGGCCTCAAGCCTCCTCCTGCTCTGCCCGTTTCTGAACGCACAGCCCACTCCAACGAAACCGAAGCGGCGTGGCTTTCGGATCCCTGACTCTGACACGGGGGAAGCGAAGCCTCACCGTTTGCTCGGAGCGCGCTTCCAAGGGCGCGTCAGGCCGCTTTTACGCACCTTTGGAGTCGGAAACTATCCGCTCATCCGCAACGCGATCAGGCGGACTGACTGCTAGGGATCGGGGCGTTGAGGGCTCGGGGTACTTGCTAACCTGCTGGTAGCGGTAGGTCCTCATTTTCGGATTTTAAAAGTGTGTCTAAGCGGGGAAGTTTATTTCAATAGTTTTCATACCCGGATCAGAAAATAAAATCGCAAGGGTCTTTCAGATCCGGGGTCCCCTTAACGCCAGGACACTGAACTTCACGCTCTTGAGCTTGCCCCTCCCCTTTGAATTTCAACTCGCCCCAAGGCACAGAAAACTCTGAAAAACGGGCGCCTGTCGCCGCGCTCTACTTCCTACACGTGGGTTTCAACTTCTGATCGTTTGTTAGCGCCTTCCAGGCTCCCCAGCTCCCGTTTTCTAACCCGATCCTACGCACGTTTGCTGGAAAAAACCAGCCCAATATTGATCCATGGGACTCCTTCCAAGCAAGAGGGCATCTCCCCTGCAAAGATCCTCCGCCGCCCCACCCACATCCCCTTGGCTCGCCACAGACACGCGTTCATGCAGCTGTTCGCAACGCTTACCTTGTGGTCCCCCATGCAGACATTTGGTCCAATATGGTCGTACACCACTTGCTTCTCATCGTTTTCTGACTAGGGTAAAAACATAAGAAGAAGCCCATAGTTCGGAGAGGCTTTGCACCGAGAATGCAAAGTCGCAGGTATGTAAATGCACACAGCAGCAGAGGGGAGCAGCTACACACATCGACATCCGGGAATAAGGGCCGTTAAAATCAATAGATCTCACTGACAAGGAAATGTATTCAGAGTCCGTGTATGGTTGCCCCCCCTTAAATGTTACTTCTTTAGGCACAGATGGGGAAAGCCAGCTGGGTGAATGCCAACTTCACATATATGCAAAGAATTGCAAGATCTGCTCCTAGGGATTATTAACTCACAACACATGCCTGTCTAGGAACACAATAACTCTTAACCTACTTAGGCAACAGGCCTAGACCCACTTACTCAAGAGTAAACCTCACAGAATTGGCTGTGACTTAATTCTCAGTAGAAACGTGGGACTGCACTGTTAAATCTTGAAATGTGAGTAAACTGCATTTGGAAAAATTTCAAAATGCAGCCACTGTAATTCTGATGTCTTTAGCCGGGAAGGTCTCCTTTTATTAGATCGTTATTGCACTGCAAGCAATTCCTACTTTCTCATTCTGTATCCCTGTTGTTGTGTTACTAGTACATAGCCAAAGCCCAGCATATTTAAATGCCACTTATTTCAGTGAGGACAATGAACGCAAGTTAACTCCCATTAAAAACAGGCCTTAAAAATGCTCAGCTTTGGCTTTATCAGGTCAGTAGTCAGAAACAAACCTTCAAGGATGCAGCCGCCAATAGTGTTCTAGAAGGGGTGTTAACAGATTTGAAGCTGTTCCTCAATTGCTACTGTGGGTCCAAATATTAAAGGGAGCACTTCTTTCAGTACGAACCTGCTCAAAGAGAGCCAGGCAACCATCCTATGTGTTCAATCTTTAGAGGTGCATCATATCTTGAGTGGATGAAAAGTGAGGGCCTACTTTGTGATGGCACCCTGACTGTGGAATACCCCCCAGAGGAAGGTAAGCCTAGTGTCGACACTGTACTCTTTTCAGTGCCAAGTTAAAACCAGGCATTTTAGATTATTATATCTTTACTTGTTTGTTCTTTTTATTGTAGCTTTGTTTCTTTTATTGTGGCTTTGTCTTCACAATGGGTTTTTTATTTGGTTTTGGTAATTTAAAAGTTTGTTTGCCTGCTGCCCTGAAGTCTTTTTTGAACAAAGAATAGTATGTATGTTTGTGTGTATATAAAAACAAACTTTCTGGTTTACACTGGCCAATTAATTAACTAGTTAATTTTTTTTTTTAAAAAAACAACCCTGTATTTTAATGCAGGGGACTCTGCTTCTGTATTAATGAAGACTGGTTTCTCTTAGCTAGCTACCGAAGGCTGTAATCTGACATACAACCAGTGGGATTCCCTACAGCAGGAATGGTGAACCTGTGGCCTTCCAGATGTTGTTGGACTCCAATTCCTATCAGCTTCAATCAATGTGATTATGGGATGATGGAAGTTGTAGTCCAGCAACAGTTTCCTCCATTCCTGTACTGTAATCTTTGGGTTGTAAGGCTGAAATCCTTACCTGCTTTCCTGGGAATAAACTCCATTGAACTTAATGGGACTTAAGTTCTGAGCAGGCACGGGCAGACTCATGCTTTAATTCATAGACACCCCAGTTCCTAACCACATTTATGAAGCAGGAAATCACAACTAAATGCAACTTCTAGGCTGGTTTTAAATTGGGGGTGTTCTACACAACACTTCAGTTGACATCCTTAGGCTACTCCCAAGCTGAAGGTACTTGTCAGTCTTCACAGTTCTTAAACTCCTATTTTTTCAAATCCACAATTAAATGCCTTAATCGATTAGGGGCACTGATAAAGTGATTAATGCTTTCAGCTCTAATCCTATTACCAGATTTGGTATCAACCCTGTTTAGATCTAATTAGGGTCTTCTGTTGCACAGAATTGGAAACACTGGGGAAAGGAAATGGATTTAACCCCCCCCCCACCCTACATGTGGTCTTTTATGAAATATATTTCCCCCTCCATCAGATATATCAATAGTAAACATAGTATGTTTGGGATTCCCTATGATTTCAGTGGAGCTGGCTTTCAACCAGATCTACTTAAGAATGAAAGCTGGAAACATCCGAATCAATGGGAGTCTTGCTATTTATTTAAATGGATTTTTGGATTTCTACATAAAAAACCGCCTCTCAAAATGAGAGGTGAATGAACAATATCCCCACCGCTTGATTTATTTCCACTCTGTTCTTCCCTGGCACTTTATTCCCTTTATCCTCCTCTCTTCAAACAAATAATGAAATCGACACAGCTTTTGCTACTGCATCGACTATTACATCGACCAACGCTGACCATCTTCTTTGTTTATCTAGCATAATGACCCTGCTAAAGCAATCACTTAAGAGGGAGGTACAGAGACTGGCTCTGACTTGCAATTTCTCAGGCTGGTTAAACTGTGAGATAATTAAATCTGGAGCCCACACCCTTCTCCCCAGATCTTCCATATATACATACATGCAACCGCAGCTGTGCTTGCAAATAGTTTGCCATCCTCATTTATTTCTGATGAAAAACAGTCAAGCTTTCCCTCAACTGTAATCAGTCAAGTTTGACTGGGCAAGAACTTTATATATAAACAGCCGCATTTGGGACTATAAAGTTAAAAGTGAATTATCTTTAATGCAGTAAGAAAACTTAAGGTCATATTTGCTTTCTAGCATGCTTGCCTGGGAATCTATCTCTGTATCTATCCACACACACACACACACACACACACACACACACGCACACACACACACCCTCCCTAACCTCCTGCATTGTATGCATGAACACTTTCCAATATTTCAAGTTCATAATGCCACCGCCATCGGAAGTGGAGATACATTCATCAAAAGCGACTTGATAATTTACAAAGGCAGCGTCAAATTGTGGATTTTCGAGTGCATAATCTTTAGACAGATAAACAAATTACAGCAGCGCACAAGCAGAAACACGCTCCACTCAGCTGAGCATTCATTACGCTATGCTCTCAGGCAGTTCTGTGACTCTCGAGCAGCGGGCAACCTTTGGTGTGTTAGGGCTCAGCAAGCATAAAATAACATGCTGGGGAGGTAACCGACCGTGGCATGATAAATGAGGTTGTGCTAAAGCTGTTTACAGCCCCATGTCTGTACAATCTGTAAGGAGCCTATTGCATGGAGCCTGGTGTTTTGGGCTCCCTGCTAATTTGGGCACGGCTAGAAGCTCTTGCCCTATGCAAACAAAGGAGCCCAAATCTGCAAGAGCTAAACTTGCTTTTTGGATGTGGTGGGGAGAAACACTGCGTGAGGCTCAACTAAGTTTTACTCAGACCCATTGAAAGCAATGGCCCTATCTTAATCATGTTTGGTATTTTTTTTGGGGGGGGTCTACTCTTAGCTGAATGCCACCCATTACTTCTACATTCATACAGCACTCTGAAAACTAGCAGAACATCTTACAATTTTGCTTGTCCCCATAAATCGACTGGGGATGTAGGTGACTATTATTCCCATTATACAGATAAGAGAACTGAGGCCAGGGGATAGTGACAACCCAGTGGCTTGTTCTTGCAGGACTCCTGTGCAATTAACAGCTATCTTACCCACCTTGCAGAAGTTTAGCAGGTGTAACTTTCACCAGATGCCCTGAAAATCTCCGTGTTGAAATTTCTGCCTTGCCTGCAGGCACTTTGATGGCACTGAAGCAGCACCAGAGTAAGGTTTCCACCGTACTTAATCCGACATCCCAAAATTAGCTGCCAGTCGAAAAAAACCCCAGATTTGTGTTGCTGGGTTAAACTAGCAGCTGTAGCTACACAGGAGAGCCACAGCACCTTTGTGAATCATGGCTGCCACATTAATCCGCAGATATCACATAGCATATCTTGGGAGTTCTCAGGTGTTAAATAAATGTAGCTTTTAGAGTACTGGTGTCTTCTAAATGCTTGGTCAGTGGATTGGAAGAAACAATCCTGCATATGCTTCCACTAAAAAATGTATTATTTTATTTTCAGCACATGTTTTAATTCACAATATTTATTTTGCTTAGTGGTCCAACAAGATAGGCCACCGTTGTTCTCACTCTACAGATGGGAGAATTTAGGCTGGAGATGACACCCAAAAGCTGCACAGTG
Organism: Podarcis muralis; assembly: GCF_964188315.1. Taxonomy (NCBI): domain Eukaryota; kingdom Metazoa; phylum Chordata; class Lepidosauria; order Squamata; family Lacertidae; genus Podarcis; species Podarcis muralis. The sequence continues at coordinate 61,125,334 of NC_135660.1, read as the reverse complement.
AGTGACATGGGTGGGGTTTGATTCCAAAGTTTGTTATTATTTATTATATTTTTATGGTCTTTATCCAACCAGTGTTCTCAGGGGGGTATCCAAAGAATAAAAAAACATAATACAACTCTCTAACTCACCGTTCCATTATGAAATAGTATCAATATAGAAATCACAGTGACAGCCAACCATCTCTTTAAGTCTACAATGGCCAGCTGGAAAAACATACGTCTTTAACTGTGAGAGTCAACAGTATGATGCAGCAGAAGCAGCAAAAAAAAAAAAAAAAAAAAAAAAAAAAGCTAATGCAATTCTAGGTTGTATCAATGGAAGTATACTGTCAAGATAAGGGAGGACATAGTACCACTGTATTCTGCCTTGGTCAGACCACATTTGGGAGTACTGTGTACAGTTCTGGCCGCTATGGTTTAAGAAGGTTATTGGCAAGCTGGAACATGTGCAGAGGAGGGCGGCCAAGATGACAAAGGGTCTGGAAAGCAAGCCTTATGAGGAATGGTTGAGGGAGCTGGAGATTTTTTAGCTTGGAGAAGACCTAAGAGGTGATATGACAGCCAACTTCAAATATCTGAAGGAATGTCACACAGAAGATGGAGCAAGCTTGATTCCTGCTGTCCCATACCCGAACCAATGGATTCAAATGACTAAAGGAGATTCTGATTAAGCATTTGGAAGAACTTTCTGATTTTAAGAGCTGTTAAACCATGGGATGGGCTACATAGGAAAGTGGTAGATTCTCAATCACTGGAAGCTTTTAAGCAGGTTGGGGGGCCAGTTGTCAGGGACTGTTTCCCGCGTCTGACACTGGAGGTGAAACGTAGCCATCATGGCTAGTCATTGTTTGATATCCTTCTCTATGAATTTGTCTAATCCTCTTATATAGCGGAAGTGAGTTCCATAGTTTAACTATGCACTGTGTGAATAAGTACTTCTTTTACCTGCCCTGAATCTTCCAACATTCACCCCATTGGATGTCTATGAGATTACAGTGGTGCCTCGCAAGACGAAATTAATTCGTTCCGCAAGTCTCTTCGTCTTGCGAGTTTTTCGTCTTGCGATGCACGGTTTCCCATAGGAATGCATTGAAAAACAATTAATGCGTTCCTATGGAAACCGCCTTCAGACCAGGTCCGGGGACAGACTGTCCCCCGACCTCTTCTGAAGGCTGGGGGGGGGGGGGGGACAAGGGCTTTTCTTCCCACCCCCAGCATTTTAAAAAACACTGGGACAGCGGAGGACTTCTCCGCTGTCCGGGGCGATTTAAAAGCCCCTGGGAAGGCAGGCAGGGGGGACAAAGACTTTTGCCCCCGCCTGCCTTCAGAAGAGGTCCAGGACCTCTTCTGAAGGCGGGTGGGGGGCGAAAGTCTTTGCTCCCCCCCGCCTGCCTTCAAAAGCCGTCCTGGACAGCGGAGAAACGCGCTGCCTTTCTCCGCTCTCCCGGGAAGGCAGGCAGGGGGGAGCAAAGACTTTCGCCCCCCGCCCGCCTTCAGAAGAGGTCCAGGACCTCTTCTGAAGGCGGGCGGGGGGCGAAAGTCTTTGCTCCCCCCCCCGCCTTCAAAAGCTGCCCTGGACAGGCTTCGCGGACCTCTCCGCAAGCAGCGGGAGCGCTCCCGCTGCTTGCGGAGAGTTGCCAGCATGCCGAAGCCTGTGCGCGCTAAGATCAGCGCGCCCAGGCTTCGCGGCCCCACCGCCCGGCTTCGGAGCATCGTTCCAAAGCCGGGCGGCGGGGGGAGGTGTTCCCGCCCCGCCGCCCGGCTTCGGAGCATCGTTCCAAAGCCGGGCGGCGGGAGGAGGTGTTCCCTCCCCGCCGCCCGGCTTCGGAGGAGCCTTCCGAAGCCCGGCGGCGGCGGGAGGTGTTCCCGCCCCGCCGCCCGGCTTCGGAGGAGCCTTCCGAAGCCTGGCGGCGGCGGGAGGAGGTGTCCCCGCCCCGCCGCTAGGCTTTGGAGGAGGTCCGTGGACAGTGGGGAAGACGCGCTGCGCTTCCCCGCTGTCCCGGAGATTTCCCTATGGGCTGTCGTCTTGTGAAGCAAGCCCATAGGGAAATTCGTTTTGCGAAGCGCCTCCAAAACGGAAAACCCTTTCGTCTAGCGGGTTTTCCGTCTTGCGAGGCGTTCGTCTTGCGGGGCACCACTGTAGTGTTATGAGAGAGGGAGAAAAACTTTCCCCTCCCCTCCTTTTTCATGCCATGCATAAATTCTTATAAACTTTTACCCTGTTACTGAGTGGGGAAAACATATCACCAATGGGAGGAAGTGCCATAATCGGGAACCTAAGATTGGGTAAGCATAATTGCTCCCATCTTGTTAGCTGGCTGTTGTGTATAGTTCTGCCAGGTCCCCCAGGATATGCCTTCATGTGTTTATAGCGGTAGCAAGGATGGAGGAGAAGGGCCCGAAAAGAATAATAGGAGGGCATCTGGGCTGTGTTCCTAGTCTTGTCAAATCAGGCCCATGAATGGGACAGGGAAATAAAGGAAATTTCCTGGAAGTCCCAATTCATAGAATGCAGTGCACCCTCATTTGTTTGAATAGCCATGGGGATTTTCAAAACATTTGGATAATATGTGGGAGTGCTATGTACATTGGTTTGCACCGATGTGGAATTATATAGAGTGCGCACCATGAACAGATTCAGATAAGGAGACCTGGAAAACCCAAGATAAGTTAAGAACATCCTACTAAATGACAAAAGGGACGCGGGTGGCGCTGTGGGTTAAACCACAGAGCCTAGGACTTGCCGATCCGAAGGTCGGTGGTTCGAATCCCCGTGACGGGGTGAGCTCCCGTTGCTCGGTCCCTGCTCCTGCCCACCTAGCAGTTCAAAAGCACGTCAAAGTGCAAGTAGATAAATAGGTACTGCTCTGGCGGGAAGGTAAACGGCGTTTCCATGTGCTGCTCTGGTTCGCCAGAAGCGGCTTAGTCATGCTGGCCACATGACCCAGAAGTTGTATGCCGGCTCCCTCGGCCAGTAAAGTGAGATGAGCGCCGCAACCCCAGAATCGGTCACGACTGGACCTAATGGTCATGGGTCCCTTTACCTTTACATGACAAAAAGATTTAAAAGCGGGCAGGGCGGAGGAGCACACCCTACTCTCTATCTTTCTAAAATCTCGGGTCATTCCCTCCCCCCCACCGGAGCACAATCCCAGTGTTTGCGTTCTGTAGTTCTGTTCACATCCTTAGACATAGCTTGACCCCCTAACTAAACATGGTGACTTGCCACAGGGCCTGTGTTAAATAACCTTGGAATAAGGAGCGAAATACTTAGCAAACAACTAACAGCCCGATGGAAGTGACTTTTGTAAGCTATCTTGAAAAGTTCTGGATGGAGCATACAAGGTAGGTGAAATGATTAGTACACCAGTATCTGATAATCACTGGATTTTTGCTAAGGATGGCTGAGAATCCAAGGAGAGTAGGATTGTATATCCAATGCTGCTGTTCCACTTGCACAGTGGGATTTTCACTGAAAGCCCAGTTGTTTTGAGATTTCAATAATAGATCCTGATCTCCAAAATATGAGGGCTGGAAACTTGTTCAAAAATGAAACCATATGCCACCATATTTTCTAGCAGGTTCGAGGCACTGCTCAATAGTCAAAAGCAGGGGTCAGCAACCTAAGGCCCATGGGCCGGAAGTGGCCTGCAGAGGTCGTTTGACCAGCCCACAAGCTGCCCCCGAACTGAGCTACCCGCAAGACAAACCTTGCTGACCCCTGATCAAAAGAGTCCTACACTTTCAAGTCAGCCCTTACCTTTAGAATCAGCTCTTTGGCAGAATGTGACATTAGGATCCTGTCACACCAAGCTGGGCATCTAGTGTTCATATACTGCATTCCCTGGCTACAATCTTCACTGTACGGATAGCTGTGGGGACAGGAAAACACCAAACTCAAATGCAACATCTGTCAGCAAAAACTCACAAGTTTTACCAGGCAAATTTAAGTAACAAAAACAAATACAGGTGCTTTTTCTTTCCATGCTCACTTTCATTTTGAAAGCCACCTTGGGAAGTTGATTAAACAAAATAGAAGTACTTTAAAATAAACAAATAGAAGTGCTTTTAAATAAATAAGCAGTACAACGAGATTATTTTTGTTTGTTTAGGGAATGATGTTAAGTCACGTGCTTAGTACATTTGTGTGAAAAGTAAAAACACTGGAAATATGCATTTTTAAAAACAACAATAAATAGATAAGTATTTTTTAAGAGTTGAAATCTATTCTGCTTATTGCTAGATTGGGGGAAAAATGGGATTATAGAGGTCTTCAAGATGAAGGTTTTAAAATAAGATTTGTGGGATTGAAACAAAATGCTTTCATGCTTGAAGAGAAACTTATTTACCATCCTACTTGGCATGATATTATGAAACTGAGATGCATAGCTCTCCACCAAATGGGTTTACAAGCTACACTGCCATTAAAAAGATTAGCCGTGGCAAACAGCCAGCTAAAGTATACTGAATGTATTGGAACAAACCAGTGAACTCAGTACCTTTTCCACCTCATCAAACCTAACAAGACTCATTTTCAAAACATATTATGAGAATTCAATTTGCTGCTTCACTGCCATACAGAAGTACAGCTTATTTCTGAGTGTCCAGGGGAGGCGTTGATGATGTAATATTCTTGCGAGCAGAAGCTTTGTCTGCAATTTAAGGGCTGACTTTTGCAGGCAACCTATTAATGTAGCTCTCCTTTTAAGTTGTGCATGAACCTGACATAACAAAGACCACTTTTATATTAGAGAAGTTGTGCAAATCAATCATATTCTGTATTGTTCACCCCTTAATTTTCACAGTATTAACTCCCTGAGGTTGCAAGCGTTAAAACTTCACGCTGAGCACATACAGCTACCATGAAGCCCTAAACCAGTTTATATGTACATATATCCAGTATATATACCCAGTGTTATTCACGTTTCCTTAAATGAGCACTGCTTTTAGAGCAGAGACTCCCAGCACTTCAACCGGCTCTGACCACACACGGAAGTCTTATGGCTATTATTAACAGTAGACTTAAGAAATAAAAACACAGCTATGTTTGACTTTGACAAGCTGAGAGCAAAGGTTTACATAGGCGTTTTTGGACTTCCTATTACTGTGGCACTGTCCTGGACCTCACCCAGCTTGTCCTCACCCATCCTGATTGGCTCCATGGCTTGTTGGTCTCCAAAGATGCATACTTGCAACAGTTCTGACACATCCAGGGTAGCCATGGTTTTCTCATGGGTATTCTGGATAAATTGCTGCCCTCCAAAATTCGTAACTGGGAAGTGGTGAGTTTTATGTGGTTCCCTAGTAGGGAAGAGGGATCATGGGTCCATGGTAGAACGCTTGCTTTGCATGAAGGTCTCAGATTCAACCCCTGAGATCTCCAGTTAAAATGACCAGATTGCAGGGGATATGATGTCAGGGGCTCGGCCTACACTCGAGTAGGACCCTGGCAGAGACACATGCCCGACTGGCATGTTCTCTCCCTCCTAGTCAATCGTTTGGGAGCTTCAAAAGCTTTCTTCAGCCTGAACATCACAGCGACCGATGCCAACTGACACCGGCACACTTAGGGATCGACAGGGTTGCACATCATGCGTAACAGACCTCAGCAACTCAGCATTTTGGCTAATCTACTTTATTTACATATAAACACACACGGAGCACTGCAACATGGCTCCCTCTCTCTCTAGCATCAGACAGCAAAGAGAAAAAGAACAAAGGACAATAGTCCCAACTTCACGGAACACAGTAACACAAACATCCTGTCTCCGTCACTTCCCACTCTGTGGAGTCAAAACACACACCGTCATGTGATAGACAAAAATCCCATGACTGCAACCATGAAGCAGGAATTCTAACATATGAAAGAGGTTTGCCTGAGATCCTGGAGAGCAGCTGCTAAAACTGGGCTAGTTGTACAAACAGCATATTTTCATAAATTGTCCAATCTGCTATAAAACTTATTCCTATGTTTCTGTGTTTTGCTTATGACAGCCGAGGAAGCAATGAACAAGGTCTCTTACAACAGAGTAAATTTTAGTGGTTGTGAGACAGCCAGGAGGAGGAAGTCAGTTCCCCACCCTCCCCGTCATGCCCATATCCTCCCTAGGATCCTCCTACATATATCTTAGATATGTGTACACATAAAAGCCTTCTTCCAGTATAAAACAGACACTTGGCTGCCTTTGCACATCATGGTAAACCATGGCTCCCATTTCAAGTGGGCGCAACAGACCATGATCTCTGTCCTAGTGTTACATATGAATTGGAGACTATGGTTGGATTCACTGCAAGCAAATCATGATATGAAGCCAAGGTTTGTTATTGGCTTACCAATTGTGGTTTATCTGAAGAGAAACAAACCATGGCCTCAGGTTTAGAAGTAATGCTAAGCCAGGAGTTGTGGTTTGATACTCTGCTAGGTGAGGAGCAAAGTGGGAGAGATCTCTGCATTCATGGCAAACCATGGTTTACTGTGATGAGATGACCTGGTTCCGCTTCCAAGAGGTTCAAAGCAATAAGAATTCTGGAAGAGCCCAGGTTTGTAACAAATCTAGGCAAATATCTGAATGCTAGCATTTGGTACCTGGACAAACAAGGCACACAATTAAAGAAAATCGTTTACTAACCAAAATGTTCATTTCACAACTTGGCAACTCCCATAAGGGTAGTTTCTGAGAAAAGTCAAATGACTTGGGCTTTATTGTTGTCTTGCACAAAAACTGCAGACCCTTTGAAGGTCCATATTGTGCTGTCAAATGCCAATTTTGAACTTCAGCATTCCACTGCTCTTCAGAGAGGAAGATGGCAAAAGAGCAACGAAAGAACCCCAAAACAGCAAAAAGAGGAAGATGGCTGCATGACTAGCCCTTTTATAGGGTCTGCTAGGGTCATGCCCCTCTACCTGGTTACATACATGGGGAGGATGCTCCAGAACAGGTATGACAGGAAGTCCTCCCTGTCTGGAGCAACATTCCCCTGTGTGTCCACTCTAGGAAACAGGAAATGTTGTACTTGACTGCTTCAGTGAATGATATATCCCACAAAAACTACTGGAGATTTATATAGCTTGGAATTTGAAGATACAGGAGTATATCCCAATGGTGTATATCAAACCGGATGATACATTTTAAGCTTTATTTACTTGATGTACCAAAAGAATTCTGATTTCATTTTGAAGTACTTTTGCAGGGTCAACATCTGATGTAATGCCTGGTATAATGGACACACATCATGCACCCAGGATTCTGTGACTATAAGAAAATGTCTGCTGTGCTTGAATTGCATTAAATGAATGAAGTCCAAATTGCTAACTTAACTCCAAAACATTTGGAGGAGCTGGAAAAAAAGAATAATGAGATATTCACCCTGATTCAAAGGAGATGCCACATTCTCTGCAATTTTTTCAAATCTTTTTGGACTCTGTGCACATCAGAGACCTTTGGAGTTTGGCCAAGACTGAAATGTACCTCCATTTAAATCACGGGATGGTTTGCTATTGAGTTCAGTGGAAGGTGACTTTCACCTATTGTCAACAATCCTGTGGCCAGTTACATGTGGATAACTTACTTTCAGAAGGAAACGATAGGTTTCTAACTTGGCCTGCAACCAAGTCATAATCTATTTTAGTTTAGTGCAACCCCCTTGCCCCCAAACCGATGTATTTTTAGATTTCAGGGAAGACTTTTGTGTGCAGATTCTAAAGGGATTCTGTAATACTGTCACCTTCTAATCTTCCTAGGATCATGGATTGCCATGGACAGCTGCAGGGTATACATGCTATGCATTCTTCATAAGCGAGGTCCTGGTTTTGTCTTAAGGTAACCAGGATGCTTGCTAATACTTCATTTGATAGGATTGTGCGGCAAATGTGGAAAAAAGCCCTTTAAGAATAAGCATAGCTAGCTGTCCATAGCTAGACACCCAGTAAATATTTCCCACCGATTAAAGTACTAATTAATATTACTATATCTGCAGAGCCTCAAGTACAAAAAACCCCCAAAGCAAAACAGTCTGTTGATGCAATCAGCTTAGTTCATTTGAAACATCTCTCTTAGGCAATGGCTATAATTAATGAGCCTTCATCATGTGTTCATCCTTTGCATCAGGTCAAGCTGTAAGATACACTTCTGTTGGAATTAAATTGACCAATCTGCACTGACCAAAATGCTAATATTTCTGATCCCCTGTTAGCTAACTGGCCACGATGTGTATTTCATTTGAGCAAAATCAGGAGGGCAAACAAGGCTCGCAAACATAAGAGTTAAAGTACAATGAGTTAAACAGCTGCCGCTTGCAAATAGTAGAACACCACCATGGTGACCAAGCTAACAATCAGAGTCAAAGGTCACAATAAAAGAGGTGTGTATGTGTGTGTCAGCCAGGCAATTTGGCAGCAAAGGGTAAGGAGGATAAATAGGTCCCGAATCATTGTTTCACATAGGGTTACATACAAAAAAACAAAACAAGGTAGAATTATTCCAATTACAGTTGTAGTTTTTATAGGCCTGTATAGACCATTTGTTATGTTGCATTGAGCCTGCACAATTGCCTCTTGCTGCATTAGCTATTTCTAGTAATATGGATGCAATGGAATGTTTCCATTTAGGGAAAAGATGACGAAGAACTTCCTTTTTGCTGCAAGATGGTGGGTCCTTATCCTCTTCTTGGTACATAAAATCTGCTCATATCCACACCACACACTCATGAATTGCCTGGGTGACGGTGTCAACCTCAATGAATGTTGATGTCAATAATGCCTTTCCTGGATCCTCTTAGGGCATGTTTAGTTAGTTGTAATGGCCATAAAGGTTGGAACAATAAATACCAACTATAGTATATTTAGCCTGCTTAGGCAGGAATAGCTGAAATTAGTATGGCAATATCTTCAACTGTGGGTCCACAAACGTTGCTGGCCTACAACTCCCATCATCTCTGACCACTGGCTACGCTGGCTGTGGATGATGGGAGTTGTAGTCCACAGCATCCAAAGTGCCACAGATTCTCCAGTCCTGTTCTAAGTGTACCAACACAGAAAATTAGGTTTACTTAACCCTTTTATGGGATGCGGGTGGCGCTGTGGGTAAAAGCCTCAGCGCCTAGGGCTTGCCGATCGGCGGTTCGAATCCCCGCAGCGGGGTGCGCTCCCGTTGCTCGGTCCCAGCGCCTGCCAACCTAGCAGTTCGAAAGCACCCCCGGGTGCAAGTAGATAAATAGGGACCGCTTACTAGCGGGAAGGTAAACGGCGTTTCCGTGTGCTGCGCTGGCTCGCCAGATGCAGTTTGTCACGCTGGCCACGTGACCCGGAAGTGTCTCCGGACAGCGCTGGCCCCCAGCCTCTTAAGTGAGATGGGCGCACAACCCTAGAGTCTGTCAAGACTGGCCCGTACGGGCAGGGGTACCTTTACCTTTACCTAACCCTTTTATGCTAGAAATAAGCACTTTACTAATCTAATATTGTGGAAGAAATGGATAGAGCCACTCTACAAGTCAGCCCTGAGTGCTCACTGGAAGGACAGATTGTGAAGCTGAGGCTCCAATACTTTGGCCACCTCATGAGAAGAGAAGACTCCCTGGAAAAGACCCTGGTGTTGGGAAAGATGGAGGGCACAAGGAGAAGGGGACGACAGAGGATGAGATGGTTGGACAGTGTTCTCAAAGCTACCAGCATGAGTCTGATCAAAGTGGAAGACAGGAGTGCCTGGCGTGCTCTGGTCCATGGGGTCACAAAGAGTCGGACACGACTAAACGACTAAACAACAACAACAACAACAACAACAACAACAACAACAACAACAACAACAAGTCAACTTAACCATTCCTTGGCTGTTCATCATAGCCATTTTTTTAAAACCTCTCCAACATTGCATCTGGAGTTATTGTAAGATTTCCTCCTACAGTGAGAGAGTTCTTGCAAAACCTGGACTCTGACAGTGCTGACAGGGGAAGTTTCCACACAGAGAAACCAAGGAGAAGAAAATAAAACAGCAGTTGTTTAATAACCTCATGCTATTACTAGTAACACGCAGAGACTAAATACAGCACCCAGGTTACGACAGCCCTATTCAGACACTCATAATGGTCCTTAAATAAACAGGCAAGGAGAGAGTGCATGAGTGCTCTACATCTGCCCTTTATTCCCCATTGGTCTTTGCATCTTCAAGGATGACTTGTCTACAGCAAGGAAGCATCCTGTACTTGTGGAGGCCTCTGTGCATTTTGGAACCCTGATTTTCCTTGGGGGTGCAGTTAAGAGTGCTTCTGCATGATGAATGCCTGAACAATGCTACTGAGAAAGGCAAATGTGTCTGTCCGTCTCCCCCCCACCCCAATCAGGAAAGAAAGGACATTGCCGTATTTCAGAATGACCTTGCTTTACGCTGCTCAGTGCAGTGCCGAGAAAAGAAGAAATGTGACGGAATAAAGTCCAAATTGTTTGGAAGGAGGGGACAATAGGAAAATAAGCCAGTTCTCTCTACAGAATAGGTCCACGGAATATACTTCTGCTAGGAAGCTAGAAAGAAATCCAGACCGAAAATGCCACAGCTATGAATGAGATTTGACCTGTCATTCTTGCTTAGATGTGTCAAAGCAAAGAAATTGTCAGCGTTGGGTGGGGGTGAGGGGGGTGGGGGTATCTGCTGAAGGAAGGGGTTTATGTGGAATTCACAAAGAGAAGAGAAGATATCTAAGACACGAACATATGTCCAACCAGTAAATTACATGACAGCCTAATGCAATGACAAACAAGAACAGGTCACTTTTAAGAGAATGATTAATACACGAGATTACTGTGCATGCACACTTATCTGAAGGCAAACCTTGTAGCTGGGTGTGAACCCCTGGCAAGTCAGCTCCTATCTCTGCCATACAACAGCTACAAGAATAATTATAATAATTAATAGAGAGAGGTGATAAAGTTAACAATTGCCCACCTGTATCATGGCGAACCACAATGTCCTTATTTCGTTTTTCACACCTACCACCTTTCCATAGTGATTACAGTCTACCAAAGACCTATTTTCAGCCTACCCAGAGCTTGCTGTTTGTTTAATGTCAGGGTGTCAGGTGACTGACAGAACCTACAGCGCTCAAAAGAATTAGAGTCAGTTTCTCGCCGCTAGTACAGCAGAAAACAAGAGTGTGTTTAAAATGAACGGGCCTCACCATTTGCTATATAAAAGACTACCCCCCCCCCCGCAACCCCAACCCTGAGGTCCACCAGAGGGATGACTTTTCAGGTGTCAGTGCTCACCAATAAATCAGAAGTGGGCTGTGCTGGTCCTTGTGCCGGCAGGCATTCAATTGGGGCGGAGACAGGACTTGGCTAATAAACACATCCATCTTCTCTGTCAGTTAATGCCAACTCTTAGTGGCTTGGTTTGCATAGACTGCTAAGCCACGCTTTATTAACTGCCCAGCAGGTTAACTATAGTTTGTTTACTGTCAACAAACCACGATCTTAAACCATGGTCTGCCATTGGTTTATGAAACTTGCTTTCCTTTAACAATGGATTATAGTGTTACGTGCGAACCCAGAACTCACCCTTAACCATGGTTGCCCACCCCAACCAAGACGTTTACCAAGCTATAAAGTCATAACTAGAAAACATGCCAAACCTTGGAAAAACCTTGTCTGATTGTCTGTGGGACCAATCGCGGTTAACATTTGCTTTGTTAATAAAATCATGAGCTAAGCAAACCATAGCATAGTTAGTGTTATGTGTGAAGCAGGCCATTGAAAAAGAGAAAATATCATCCACACAGGTGGTTAAGTACCTCTTGAAGGTCAGAAACATACACATGGCTCCAGTAGACAACATTCAGTAATTAACATCACATCTTTTCACCGTTAAGATAACAGTGAAAATATGGCCATGGGAGAATACTGGGGGCATGCTAAGCTTCACTCTCGGTTCATGTGGGTTAATCAATAAATGCCCGATAGACATCTCCTGTGTGTCCTTCTCAACTCAATTCTGTCTGAGAATGTGACCAGGAGTCCTCTCTGCAGAAACCATTTAAAACCATTGTCCTTGAGAGCAGGTGCAGCACTAGGAGGTCTGTTCAGTTCTGTTTGCCTTGCTATGTAGTCTCTCATTTCTTTATGAAGAAGTAGAATCTACCAGGTGAGAGCTGGGAGGGTCCTCCAACTTTTGTGTGGCACAAGGGTTAAGACCCACCTCCGATGGAGGCTTTCTTCCACTTTTCCTCTCTGCTGTCTTTCTTTTGTGTGCTCTTATTGTATGTTGAAAAGTTTCAATTAAAAAAATTGAACAAAAAATGAAGAAGCAGAGTCTAGATATCCCAGCAAAGTCTCAAAATAATGGGTAACTGTGAAAGGACTTGCCAGAAAGATGGCAAATTCATGTACGACATGAGCGGAAAGGCTAGCGCTTTGGGGGTTGTAAACCCTCTTGTTGCGTCCTCAAATGAGGGGATTTCCACAAGTGATCCTGAACTTCAATTTTGAATGTACATAAATCAAATTAAATATAACACAATTGATTAGAACATACATATGCCTTAACAATGATGGCTTTCTCTTTCCTTCTATATCTTATTTAAGTGCATTGGCAACCTTTAAGAAAGATGCAATTTCATTTGAGAAACATTTCTCAACTTGTGCTCCAATTTTGGGAGTGAAAACCAAGGTTCAAATGATCCAGGAGCAGAATAACATCTGGGCTGGATGTGAAGAATCCTTAAAGGTAAAGGTACCCCTGCCCGTACGGGCCAGTCTTGACAGACTCTAGGGTTGTGCGCTCATCTCACTCTATAGGCCAGCGCTGTCCGCAGACACTTCCGGGTCACGTGGCCAGCATGACGAAGCTGCTCTGGCGAGCCAGCGCAGCACACGGAAACGCCGTTTACCTTCCTGCTAGGTAAGCGGTCCCTATTTATCTCCTTGCACCCGGGGGTGCTTTCAAACTGCTAGGTTGGCAGGCGCTGGGACCGAGCAACGGGAGCACACCCTGCCGCGGGGATTTGAACCGCCGACCATGCGATCGGCAAGTCCTAGGCGCTGAGGTTTTACCCACAGCGCCACCCGCGTCCCGAAGAATCCTTAGGTAGATGCTAATCTTGATCCACATAGCACCAAGCAGTTGCAGAGTCTCCAACCAATAGTATATCCTCTTGCAATCAAACAGCAACATGCTGGAAAGTTCAGATACAATTTTGATGGTTTTCCTGATGCAAAAGTTAACGGCCACTAGCACAGGGCTTACTTCATGTGTTAATTTAATTACTTGATTGTGTATTAATGACCATGAAGTTTTGCCTCAAGAACTGTTGATGAGACAGCTACAAATTACATATAATTTCCAAATTACTGTTAGAAAGTAAAAAAAAGCGAAAAAGTTGAACATTGTGGTTAGCCTAAAAAGCATTGTTTCAATGATAACTAAAAATTAAAAGACAAGAACTGACTTTTTGTTGTGGTTTCCCCCCCCCCCCACAATGAAGCTGTAACTTTTTTCAAATTACGTCTTCCAAACCTAAAAAGAGTGAGCACTTTGTACAACATCTTCGGAATTTGGACCACAGCAGTAAGAATAGATAGAGCCCAAAGTTAAGAGCTTTTGATGGTCATTGATTACAATACAGTTTATAATGTGCTTCACTTTTAAATTCTCCAGGAATGATAATGATAATAATACAACCCCTTTTTCCTCCTGAGAGCTAGAAACAGAAGAAAACTTTAAAAAATGTATTTCTTACATGCAGGCCTAGGGACCTGCAATTCCACCCCAGCCCCAAACAAATCCTAGTATTCAAATGCAATGTTCCATAAGAACAGGCTTCTAGAAACATACTTCATTTCTGCTCCCTGTTAGATAATGATTCTCGACTAAAGTTTTTTCATTGCTAAGAAGGGTTAAAGATGTCAGTAACTATTTCAGCACTCAACAGAACAAGAAAGAAAGCACGGTATAACAAAAGCATCACTTTAGGATTCACAGTAGAAACAAACCAGTACAAATATGTAATAATATTACTACTGGGAAGCACAACATATATACTGTAGTTATGGACACTGTTTTCGGGGGATTTACACGGGGTGGCAGCTGTTTCAAAATCAGAGCAAGAGTACAGAATTTTTTCTTGTAAGCATAGTGAAGATTCTAAGCAGCAATAGGAAAACAGATGAACTCTACCATTGCTCTGAGCTCCTATATTAGTACCTGAAAAACACAGACTCCCTCTCTGCCCTGATTTTTGTGGTGTTGGTCATTCTGCTAGTTTTGGAAAATAATATACATATCTTATACAAAATAATTTGCACACCACCTTTTGGCCTTCAAAGTGCCCCTGGGGAAGTTAAGTTCTAACAATATATAGTCCAGCATATTTTAAACCTTGAAATATTGCATATGCAGCAATTGAGCCAAATTTTCATTGCAATTGTATACATGTCTACTCAAAAGTAAGCCCTATTGTGCTCAACGGGACTTACTTTGAGCGAAGTGTCTAGAGGACTGTAGCCTCAAATCCCTGTTGACTTTGCTGGGGAAAAGCTAAGCATGCTATCAAAACCAGCAGGTTTTAAAAGTGCTTCGATTGTGCTTATTGCATTTGAAGGATTATAGTAAAAATATCTTCTTTAAATTGCCTTAAACAAAGTATAAAACTTGAATGCTAAACAGCAGCTCCCATACCAAGAAAATGAACGGATAACCTCAAAAGATTGCGAGTTGGTTTTTTATGAATTAGTTTTGGGGGAGGGGGAAACACCCCAAACCCTCTCAAAACACTACTCTCCTTCCCTCTCCCATTGCTTGCCAAAAGTCTAGGCGCGCCATCGTCTTTTTTTATTCAGGTCCCAGCGTATTTACTGCCTCCTGTACCTAAACAAGTCATCTTGACTCTTCTTGTCAGACCACTGGCACTTCATCACAGCAGTGTCATGGCTCTCTGGCTCCAGGAGCACCACTAACACGGGAAAGCCAAATTCATCACGAGGGTGTGCAGTGTTCAAAGCTGTCACGCCTGCCCTGACGGATGACTTCTTGAGGGTAAGTGATATGAATTTACAGCTTGTATCGCATTCTTGAAACCAAAACGCAAGTCAGGGAGAATGCAACTTTCTTCAGGGTACATTTTCCGCCGCAAAGAAATTTAAGAGCGCTACCATTTCTGGATGGGGTGGCTGAGAATTCTCAAAGCACTCACCTCTTTCGCTCTGTTGGTTTATGTACCTGCGATCATTTTGTCAGCTGCTTTGAGCATATTTAGAAGTGTCTTACAAATGTTTCAAATAAACAATGCCCCTTCCATACTTAGTAAGGCAAATCCGTTTGCTGCTGAAACCATACTTTATCCATCTTTAATGGCCAACGGAGGCGATTACAATGTGTTAAGAAGCAACTCAGTCACTGACGCATTCTCTTTTCAGTTTAGTATTTCATTTACTTAGCTGGCAAAAGGATGTAGTCTGACAAGGAACCAAAATACTCATTGCTTTGAAGCCCATTGAATTCGATGGGTCGTATTTCCAGGTAAGTGGGGTTAAGATTGCTGTCGCGATTCCTGCTCAGACCACCACAACAGAGGCTCTTATCTGAGAGGAAGGACGAGAGCTTCCTCATCCAGAGCAGCTGTCTCTTGGGGGAGGGAATTACTGACCTCTTTCAGCCTCTGTTCCCCTGACTTAACCCATCTCATGCCATCCTCCAGTTCCCCCTCCTTGTCCATCTCAGTCTGGCACTCTGAGACATCAGCAAGGCGACGTCTCAGGACAACTGCAGTCTTAATCCATTGTGCACATTTACCTTACTTAAGAAATGCATTTCAGTCGCATTTCTTTCTTCTGCCCGGTAAAGGAAAGCCCTTAGAACAGGGGTAGGCAACCTAAGGCTCAGGGGTCAGATGCGGCCCAATCGCCTTCTCAATCTAGCCTGCGGACGGTCCGGGAATCAGTTTGTTTTTACATTAGAATATGTCCTTTTATTTAAAATGCATCTCTGGGTTATTTGTGGGGCCTGCCTGGTGTTTTTACATGAGTAGAATGTGTGCTTTTATTTAAAATGCATCTCTGGGTTATTTGTGGGGCATAGGAATTCGTTCATTTCCCCTCAAAAAATATAGTCCGGCCCACCACATGGTCTGAGGGACGGTGAACCGGCCCACGGCTGAAAAAGGTTGCTGACCCCTGCCTTAGAACATGGTGGCTCCTCCGTGAACTTACAGGGCACTTGCCTTCCTTTGCATCCCAAAATGTACTTGGCGCACTTGATTCTCTCGCTACACTTTGTTACGTAATCACTGTTTTATGGACTGTCCCTTGTTCATGATTTATTCCTTGTAATATAGTTTGGACAGAGCCCTCTCACCCCATAATGTGAACAAACTCTGCACACTCTTGCCTTCAATTCCAAAAAAGCTTATGGTGACAAAGATGCTTCTACATGACGGATTATTCTGAACTATGCACCCAAGCTTTTTGCAGTGTCCATTCAATGTGGTCCTCATCAAAACACCATCCCATACCCTCCCACCTATTTACCATTTCTATGTTTCTGCTTTTATTTCTTGTTGTTTAGAAAAAAGATTAATGCAACTTTTCCTCCCAACTCCCCCAAACTCTGGAGTGGAGTTTGCATCTGATGAGCAAGTCTTCTCCTATTTGCAAGGGAGCGGGTGGCGCTGTGGTCTAAAGCACTGAGCCTCTTGGGCTTGCCGATTGGAAGGTCGGCAGTTCGAATCTGTGCAACGGGGTGAGCTCCTGTTGCTCTGTCCCAGCTTCTGCCAACCTAGCAGTTCAAAAGCATACCAGTACGAGTAGATAAATAGATACCACTTTGGCGGGAAAGTAAATGGTGTTTCTGTGGCACTTGTCACCACGTCCCATTGCACCAGAAACAGTTTTGTCATGCTGGCCACATGACCCGGAAAGCTGTCTGCAGACAAATGCCAGCTTCCTTGGCCTGAAGCGAGATGAATCCCACACCCCACAGTCAAATCTGACTGGGCTTCACTGTCCAGGGGTCCTTTACCTTTTTTTAGCTTCTCCTATTGGGAAGCTTTAAACAAACAAAATAAGGCGCAAATCCCTCAGTCGGTATTTCTAAACAGCAGGTATCTGTTTTTGTCTCTTGAGATAAAACATGTACCTGCTTTCTTCCAACTTCATTTCTTCATTATTCTTAATGATATTTCTATGGGTGCTTTTTGCATCACAAGCAGATGATGAGAACTAAGGAAGGACATAGGAAGAGCCTGCTGGATCAGGCCAGTGACTCATCTAGTCCATCATCCTGCTCTCACAGTGGCCAATCAGATGCCTGTGGGTAACCCACCAGTGAGACTCAAGCACAAGACCACTGTCCCCCCCCCCCCCAGGTTTCCAGCAACTGCATTCAGAAGCATTACTGCCTCCAATCCTGGCAGTGGTGTGTGTGTGTTGGGAATCAGTATAGTAGGGACTGAGCAATGGGCCCCTAACATAGGGGAAGAATAGAGGCTTGAAGGCATGCAGAGCAGCAAGAATCCTAGCTTGGTACTAATACAGGGCAAGTGGAGGTGGGGAAATCACAAGGACCAGGGGTCTGGGAAGGAGCAGAAGAATCAGAGCCTTGACATATGTGAAGCAGGGAGTGCATCTACAAGTTTATGCTTTGGGTGAGAGAGGCTGGCAGGAGTTCCAGTGTGTGGAGGGCAGATGCCCAGTGAAGAGGCCTTTCTCATATCATGAGTGTGAAAAGTATAAGGGTTTCATACCCCTAAAGCTGTCCCTCATGTATTAAATCTACTTCTCTGAGGGTATATGAATACTTATCAAAATGGAAAGCAGCCTTGTGAAATTTATTAAGATGCACATTTTCACTACTGAAAGTTAGGCCATGCTAACTTAAGAAATAACAAACCTGTTCTTTAGGAAAAGCAAAGTCCTCTTTTATGTAGATAGTATACACCTAAATATACAATGAGAGCTAATGCTATTTGGCATACATCTTCTATCTCTTAGACAAAGGCCCTGATATAAGAAATTTGGGCTAAAATGCTTTGAGCTATTAATAACAATTCATCAGCATAATTCGTTAACTTTCTTTTTGTTGGTTCCCTTAGCTGACTAATGATTATAACCACTCTTAACGCCTTTAGAGATGGTTTCTTGTGTGCACTAGCACATGCATCCCATGTTTTTGACTACTCCACAATGAACATCATTTTTTAAAAACAACAACCGCATAACAGAAAACACTTAAAAATATAAGCCTGTCATTCATACAAATACAGTGGTACCCCGCAAGACGAACGCCTCGCAAGACGGAAAACCCGCTAGACGAAAGGGTTTTCCATTTTGGAGGCGCTTCGCAAAACGAATTTCCCTATGGGCTTGCTTCGCAAGACGACAGCCCATAGGGAAATCTCCGGGACAGCGGGGAAGCGCGTCTTCCCCACTGTCCTCGGACCTCCTCCCGCCGCCAGGCTTCCAAAGCCTGGCAGGGGGGCGGAGAGGTTTTTAAAAAACCCCGGGACAGCGGGGGACTTCTCCGCTGTCCGGGGCGATTTTAAAACGCTGCCGTCCCGGGGGAGCAAAGTCTTTCGCCCCTCGCCTGCCTTCAGAAGAGGTCCTGGACCTCTTCTGAAGGCGGGCGGGGGGCGAAAGACTTTGCTCCCACCTGCCTGCCTTCCCGGGAGAGCGGAGAACGCTCCGCTCTCCCCGACGGCTTTTGAAGGCAGGCGGGGGGGAGCAAAGACTTTCGCCCCCCGCCCGCCTTCAGAAGAGGTCCTGGACCTCTTCTGAAGGCGGGCGGGGGGCGAAAGACTTTGCTCCCGCCTGCCTGCCTTTCCGGGAGAGTGGAGAACGCTCAGCTCTCCCCGACGGCTTTTGAAGGCAGGCGGGGGGGGGGGAGCAAAGACTTTCGCCCCCCGCCCGCCTTCAGAAGAGGTCCAGGACCTCTTCTGAAGGTGGGCGGGGGGCAAAAGTCTTTGTCCCCCCTGCCTTCCTTCCCAGGGGGGCGAAAGTCTTTGCTCCCCCGGGACGGCAGCATTTTAAATTCGCCCCGGACAGCGGAGGACTTCTCCGCTGTCCGGGGTGATTTAAAAGCCCCTGGGAAGGCAGACAGGGGGGACAAAGACTTTTGCCCCCCGCCAGCCTTCAGAAGAGGTCCAGGACCTCCAGGTCCCCCCTGCCTGCCTGCCTTTAAAAGCCCTCCCGGGAGAGCGGCTTTTAAAGGCTTTTAAGTGAGAAAAAAGCCCGGGAGAGGGCTTTTAAAGGCAGGCAGGCAGGCAGGGGGGGGGGACAAAGATTTTCGCCCCCCGCCAGCCTTCAGAAGAGGTCCTGGACCTCTTCTGAAGGCTGGCGGGGGGCAAAAGTCTTTGTCCCCCCTGCCTGCCTGCCTTTAAAAGCCCTCCCGGGAGAGCGGCTTTTAAAGGCTTTTAAGTGAGAAAAAAGCCCGGGAGAGGGCTTTTAAAGGCAGGCAGGCAGGCAGGGGGGGGGGGGACAAAGATTTTCGCCCCCCGCCAGCCTTCAGAAGAGGTCCAGGACCTCTTCTGAAGGCGGGCGGGGGGCAAAAGTCTTTCCCCCCCCTGCCTGCCTTCCCAGGGGCTTTTAAATCGCCCCGGACAGCGGAGAAGTCCTCCGCTGTCCGGGGCGATTTTAAAATGCTGCCGTGGGGGGGGGAGCAAAGACTTTCGCCCCCCCCAGCCTTCAGAAGAGGTCGGGGGACAGATTGTCCCCGGACCTGGTCTGA
Source organism: Podarcis muralis (assembly GCF_964188315.1). Taxonomy (NCBI): domain Eukaryota; kingdom Metazoa; phylum Chordata; class Lepidosauria; order Squamata; family Lacertidae; genus Podarcis; species Podarcis muralis. Next base: position 61,105,635 of record NC_135660.1, on the reverse strand, counting down.
AGTCGGTTTCCATAGGAACGCATTAATTGATTTTCAATGCATTCCTATGGGAAACCGTGCATCGCAAGACGAAAAACTCGCAAGAAGAAAAAACTTGCGGAACGAATTAATTTCGTCTTGCGAGGCACCACTGTAATGGATTGCTTAAGTTCTCTTGCAAAATATCTATTATACGGAAATTGAGTTAACTGTTCTCCAAAAACAAGTTACAGATAACATCTCTTCTATTTGGAAGTTAGGACAAATTTGGAAGGAGGGGGGGATGTTGATAGGCAGGGATCTATTCAACACAAGGTGTTTAAGGGTACATTGTTACTTTTATAATCTTAAAGAACTACCAGTCTATTACAAATTAAATTAAACTGAAGTAAAATTATAATCCTAACATTAAATCCTCTATTAATGTGCAATTGGCTCTGAATTCTCATTAGGCAAGAGTAATTACACCAAACATTTTCACTTCATTGCAAGAGTTCCACAGTTCACGCTTCAAGATTGGTGAAATATAGGTTATTTTTGCCCCCTTTAGGCAGGTATCATAGTAGAAACCTTTATTTCAGGGGGAAATCACATGCTTGTAGTTCTATAACAGTTGAACATAAACATGAGAAAATCCATGCTGGTAAGCAAATTTAAAGAAAGGAGAACTATAAGACTTTTAGATGATTAACAGTATCCATATAAAACATTCTGGCCTTAATCCAGAGAAAACTGAAACTGCAGGACTGGATACAGTTTCTTTTACGTTCCCAACAACACTAACTTTACAATGAATGGCATTCTAGTTCTCACCAGATTTCCAAAGTGTGCTTAGAGTTAGGATGTTAATTAAATAAACCACTTGCATACATATCTTACCTGGGAGGAAACGAAATGTCCAGTTCATATAATTTGTCTTTAAAGACTGACAGCTCTTTGTCAAATTCCAAAAGCTAATGGGGGAAAAAAGAAACCAGAATTAAAACAAATAAACAAATAAACCCTTGTTTTCTTCAAAAAAGGTAATTGTTGAGTACATTTTAAGCTGCAATACTTACACCGTGATAGGTTTCAAGCTATTGTTAATGTTTTGCTTTATGATGCTGTTTTGTAATTTTAATATTTTATTGTACACTGATTTGGGGAATTGTCATGAAAAATGTAAATTTCAAAACAAAATAAATGAAGAAAGGAAAACATGATGCTGAATTAAAAGTATTGTGAACAGGTCCATTATTATTATTATTATTATTATTATTATTATTATTATTATTATTATTATTATTATTATTCTGAGAAAAAGAAACAGCAATGAGCATTAAAAACACACAATATGAATTTCTTATGAATGCTCAGAAAGTGTTCAACTTTGCTTTTATATTAGGGGCCCACCATGTGGGAATTAGCTCCTTTCAAAGATCAGCTCAGAATTGTTAAAGAAGCAGTAGTTTTACTTTTTCGGAGGTAAAACTAATTAGCTGTTCAGAATATTAAAATATAGCAAATTAAGATGCTAACCACTCAAGAAAATGTGCTCATATGGTGGTAATATTAGCTGCTGTACTCTTCTGCCTAGAAAAGAAGTTATGATAAAAACATAAAAACAAGAACCCAAACTGTCATCTTAAAATTTACCTGCAAAATAAAACCAAACCACAAGGCTATGCAGAACAGCCCCATTTGACTATTCTGAGGCAGTCACAATATTATTTATGTATCACCTGATACAACACATGATTATTTATAGAGTTGTGTTCCTAGGCAGCAGCAGTGAAGACACAATACCAGAGACAGATATTAAGCCAGCTTTAATGTACCAAAAGAAGCATATGAACCCCCTGGACAAAGTTTTCCCCCTGCAGATTGCCACAAAGAAAGGAAGTGTGTAGCTTAACATTGTGCTCCGAAGCCAAAAAACAAACACCCTCCTCATAAAAGAACAATACTAGTAGTCTATATTTCAAAACAGGAGCTATCCTGATGGGCATAAAAAAAATAATAATCTTCATCCGAGAACCAAGACCAGCATCGAGTCCGACGTGCAAATGAACTTATAGTGCTACCGATCCATTGCTGTAAATGCCACTTTCGGTTTTGACAAGCATGCCATCAAAAATAGCTCTCCTTATAGAGCCTGTGTGTTTACTCCCTGTTCATTAATCATGTCCCAACTCACAGCTGTGCTGATACCATTGTATGAATGGCAGAGGTTCCGAATGAAATTAGATTGTGTTCTTCTTTCCCCTCCGCTCTGTCATAAATCATTCCTGAAATGTGCAATTAGCAGCTGCTTGTACACATTAATTATCTGTGTGAAAAGCAGATACCTGAACCACCTGCACAACTGATTAGCTACCCTCCCTGTGGCCCACCCATTTTGTCTACAATCTCTGCAGCGCCACCAACCACCTATGGAGGCGGATTTTTGTCGGTGTACGAATATGGGCCCACAGGAGCATGAAATGCCACTCCTTTCTTTCTTGCATAGCTCATGCCAAGGAGAAAAAAAACAGAAATGGTTTAAGATGCTTTATATTTTAAAAAAATCCCTTATTGCAAATGTATGCAAATTATGAGAATTTTAAGGCCAAGCAATCTACATCCAAAAGCAGTGTAAGAGTTGTCTAGTCCCCGAGGGGCCATAAAGGCCACGTACACTTTGGAAAAAAACAAACAAATCACTCTAGAAGATGATCACACAGTGGTCTGGTTTATATGCACCAGCTCATGGATTAGCCCAGAGACACGAGTCTCAAGCTCCTGAGGAGATTGTAACTGCTTTACTCCTCCCAACACACGGTTTCGTGTGTTGTTTGAACCTGGGTTCATGGCTTAGATCAGGCTTCCTCAACCTCGGCCCTCCAGATGTTTTGTGACTACAATTCCCAGCATCCCTGACCACTGGTCCTGCTAGCTAGGGATCATGGGAGTTGTAGGCCAAAAACATCTGGAGGGCTGAGGTTGAGGAAGCCTGGCTTAGTTCTCCCCAGACTAGCCCCAAGCCGATACCAAGGTTTGTTCTTAGTTTACAGCTCTTGGTTACTCTGGAAATAGCTCAGCCATGCCATGCCTTAGGGTGGCACAGCAGCAAAATGACTGGGGAGGCGTAAAGCGGCCCCAATGGTAAATCCACTACAACTCTCCAGCACAATTTTGTTTAGGCAAGCCTACTCAGATATGTAGAATGTTTAATCTCTTTTCAGCTCATCACTGATTTTAATGATTATGTGAATGTTCTAAATAGCTGATACTTTTGTTTTATTCCTTTTGTAGACTGCTTTGAGGGTTTCTTTCTTTCTTACAATCAAGCAATATATAAATTGTGTGAAATAAATAATGTCCACCTTTGGACTCAGTGTGATGTGCAAACCCGGCCATTATAAGAGTTGGGGTGAGCTGTGGGGACTGGACTCTTCTTCCCCACTCCGGCTCAACTTTATCCCAACAAACTTAACCAGTGTTTCCACTTAACTAAGGTTTGAAACAAGTTTCCCTTGTTTCCCTCATTAGTTTTAACCATGGTTAATGTTAGTGCAGCTGTACAGTGGTACCTCGGGTTACAAACGCTTTGGGTTACCAACACTTCGGGTTACAAACTCTGCTAACCTGGAAGTAGTACCTCGGATTGAGAACTTTGCCCCAGGATGAGAACGGAAATCTTGCGCTGGCGGTGCGGTGGCAGCGGGAGGCCCCATTAGCGAAAGTGGTACCTCAGGTTAAGAACGGTTTCGGGTTAAGAACGGACCTCTGGAATGAATTAAGTTCATAACCTGAGGTACCACTGTAGTACAAAACTGTAGTTAAGGCTGGCACTGCAGGGAGACTCTTGGGAGAGGAGAGGTGCTGGAGACAGAGAGAGCATGCAGTCCCATCAGAGCAGTAGAACCAACAGTAGTCAGAAGTCTGCATCAAGTCCTCTGATTTCACAGCCCTTTCTTTGCATACGATACTCATTCTGAAAGTTTTGATTTGTGATTCATTCAACCATAGTACAGTAGATGAGCAGGTGCTACTCAATACATAGATAAATGCCTTGAGCTGATAGACAAAGCCCTGCAGATACTGCCTTGTTTTTGTCCAACAGTTTGTGAGCACTGCACAAGCCCAATGGGTGCATTTCAACAGGACACTGGATTTTGTCCCATAATATTCAGGAACTGGTGAAGTGCCAACATGGTGTTTACATATATAAAATGACTAATCAATAGCATCTATTAGCAGTTGTTTGCTACTACATCCAATCCATCTCTTGTTAATAGAAATGAAGAGTGAAATCCTGTTTGTGTCTACTCAGATGTAAGTTCACTGGGTTCAATGAGACAAGTGGGTATAGGACTTACAGCCTCATGGAAGTATGGTGCAAAACTGCCTTTCAATACAATTATGATGGAGAAAAAAACTAGGCCACAGTCCTAACGCCACTTACCTCGGAGTAAACCCTATTAAATTCTTTGGAACTCCTGAACAGACATGGCTTAGTGTATGTTTATAAACTGACAGTTTTGAAGCATTTCTGTGAGAAATTTTTTTATCTAAGAAGCCAAGACAAAAGAACATTTTGAGAAAGGAGGGCTGTTTGTAAAATATAAAAATGCAAAAGACAGAATAAGCAAACAATGCTTCATAGAACACAATGGTAAAGAATACTCATTGAGAATTCCAGAGGCTGGGGGGAGCTAAATAGCTGCATTGTCTTCCTAGATGAATTCAAAATATCTACAGTGTGTACATCCAGTTTGCTTTGTTATGACAATATTCAGGATCTGACAGAAAGGCCAGGGCCTAGATAAGGGTTAACGGTGGTTCAGACACTTAGCTCCCAGCTCTTTCCCCAGTAACAGCCGCAGACATTTCTGACATTTTTATGTACTGTGGGTGGTTGCTTGCTTAGTTATGTGCTGTGTATTGCAGAGGAGCTATTGATATTGTTGTGACACAGATGACAGATAACAGGAACACAATTGTGCTGGCAGCCTCCTGTAGCCTCTCCCAACTCTTTAAGGAGCGGGGACATCCTTACAGCTGCAATGCTGGGCTTTGTAAGCAAGCGCCAGCTGCTGGAGGGACACGATAGGCATTCTTACTGTTATTATTTTGGGCACTTCTAGTACAGAGAGAGGAAAGCTCAGGCCCAGAGGCCAAAGTCTATCTGTCTGGCTCTTAGGACTCTCATTGAGCTCTTCCTGCTCAGCCACACACCCCTCTCCAAATGCCAGCCGAGCGTGCGGCGGTGGTGACAAATTAAAATGTCATGTCTCGGATTGTTAGGAAAGGGATCAAACATAAAATGAACAGCATCGTGAGGCTGTATGAAATTTATGCCGCTGCCATATTTGAAGTACTGCGTGTACTCCTCCTTGCCACACAGTGCCTGTTCTCAGTAAGCCAGGAGTTATCTGTACTTTAGAACTCAAGGACCGCTTCTCCCAATATGAACCGGCACAGACCCTGCAACCATCATCCTAGGCCTTTCTTCATAGGTCAACTGCATGAGAGGTCCAGGAGGTGGTAACATGAGAACGGGCCTTTTCTGCAGTGGCTCCCCACTTGCAGAATGCTCCTCCCAGGGAGGTTTGGCTAGTGCCTTCATTACATATCTTTAGGTGCCAGGCAAAAACATTCCTCTTCTCTCAGGTCTTTGGCTACTTAAACAATCTATGTTCTCGAAGCTACCAACTTGAGTTTGACCAAACTGTGGGAGGCAGTGGAAGACAGAAGTGCCTGGTGTGCTCTGGTCCATGGCGTCACGAAGAGTCGGACATTGACTAAACAACTAACAACAACATAGCCTTTTAAACTGTTTGTGTGCATGTGTGTTTATTGTTTGTTGCTGTGTTATGTATTTTTGTGTTTTTTATATTCACTGTGTTGAAGCATATTATTTATGAGGGAAGGCTGAATTATTTTGAGTGCTTTAACTCAGGGGGGAAAAGACAACTAACAGCACAACCCTATGCATGTCTACTCACAAGCAAGACTAACCGTGTTCAAGGAAAGTGTGCATTTAGTTTTTTGGGGGGAAGGTCCCCTCCTCCAAACACTAAGAGCTATAAATTATTTAGAAGGTTATGTGTTTAAAAATTAGGTTGATCTTTTTCTCTATCGCTCACGACAGAGATTTATATATAAGAAAACAAACTTACGCACAGTGTGGGGAAAGTTACCTTTTCCTCCCACTCATGAGATTTGAGAAATGAGCCACCCCGAGGAATTGATTGGCAGTAGAAAAAAAGAAAAGAGAGACTTTCTTGCACAATGCCTAATTCATTTATGGAATTCACTGCCACAAGTTTTGGTGACGACCACTGGCTTAGATGATTTCAAAAGGGGATTAGACAAGTTTGCAGAGAACAAATCTCCCAATGGCTATCAGCTGTGATGGCTATAGGGTAACTCCTCATTCAGAAAGAGTATCCCTTTGAATAACTTTTTCTGGGGGGGAGGGGGCAATATGGGAGGGCTGGTGCCTTCCTGTTCCACCCCTTGAATCCTTGCAACCAAAGCATTAGGCTGCTATTATTAATGTACAGGTACCGTAAAACCATTTTTAAAAGCCAGCTATGTGCTATGTTGCAACGGGGGTGGGGAGCTGCTTTATCTCACCACAAATAGCAATTTTGAGCACAGGAATGTGAGTTCATACATCACACACCACTTGGCCCTGGACTGTGCAATCTTTTCCTCGCAGAAATCGCAAATGGCTTGCAGGTGAAAATCAATATATTGTTCTGTTTAGTTTACTCTTCGTAACGCCATTCTTGAGAAACAGCTCTTTCAAGCGTAATAAGGAGACGGCGGCACTGGGACAACTTAAGCAAATGCATTGCAAACTTAGTGATGTAGCTCCCATGTGATGCAGGAAACAGGAAGCAGGGTACACACATTCTAATACAGGGGTCAGCAACCTAAGGCCCATGGGCCAGAAGCAGCCCCCAAACTGAGCTGCCCGCTCATGCGCTGCGCTAAACCAGAGCAGCGCAGCGCGGAGACTCGCTTCTGCAGCACCAGAAATTGCGTCTGCACATGCGCAGATGCTGGAAATCATGGGTGCACACGCGATCCAGCCCACAGAGGGATCTCCACGGGACCGATCCGGCCCAGGCAAGATAAACCTTGCTGACCCCTGTTCTAACACATGTTAATCCTACAGACTGTGACAGGCTAAGGCACATCCATAGTTGATCCACAGAAATCAATAAAGAGTTAGCTATGAGTAAGTTAAGTTCATTGGTTTTAGTGGGTCTACTCTTGGTATAGATTAATTCAGCCTTTCTCAACCTGTGGGTCCCCAGATGTTGTTGGACTACAACTCCCATCACCCCTAGCTAGCAAGGCCAGAGCTCAGGGATGATGGGAGTTGTAGTCCAACAACATCTGGGGACCCACAGGTTGAGAACCGCTGGATTAATTGGATACGGCCCTACAAGTGTAGGTTTCAAGGTCAGTGGTCTTAATTCTATGATGTGGTGGGATGGCACATTAGTGTATGGAATTGTGCATCCTATTGCACCCAGGGCCAAGGCATAACTTTGCAACTACTGTACAGACAGCAACAGCAGTTAGTGTAGCATCCTCAGTGCCTCCGAAGGGTGGATGTACTGCATGGGACAAATCATGTGTGCTTTTGGAAACACAGATTGACTTGTGGGAGTCGTCTTTAAAACCTAAAGGAGGAGATACAGAGCTTCTCTACAAAGAGTACCTAAGGTTCCACTGGAGCAATGGACTTGTAGTTGTTCTTTTATGTTCCATGATTACCAGTGGTCCTTTGTGCACTGCTTGCAGGTGGTTTTCAAGACCATGATGACAACAGGAGAAAAACATGTACAGACAGATATTTCCACAACACGTTGAAGAAGCAATCCACTTCTCAGTTTTAAACAGAAAAAACCAGCTTGTCTCTTTAGCAGCTACAAGGAAACCTTAAAGAAACAACAGCCCTTGGCTGCTTGAAGATTTCTCTGTCATACATGCACACAGCTTCACTGGATCATGGCCATGAAAGAAAAACACAGCAGTTGAATTTTAATCTCTCTGCAATGGTAAGAAAACATGGTTGCCCATAAAGAAGAAGTGTACCAAAACAGAAGCTCTTTGGTTAAGGTTAAAGACCCATGGGCTGAGAGCCCAATGGTTCTTGGTCATATGGAGTCACACCAGCTAGTCTTTCCTTCATCAGCTGTCACGCCAACAAGTTACAACTATCTTAGGGATGGAAAGTGGGCTGCTTGAAAGTCTTTCTACTCTTATGAACCAAGGACAAGCTATGGGCCTACTGGAGTATTTGCCTAGAATATAAATGTACACAATGATTACATTTGCATTTGAAATTAACAATCTGACATTTCAAATAGCTGGAGAAAGAACACAGTCTGAATAGTTAAATAAGATGTGTAAATATTGCTTGCTTAGGCTCAAAGCAAAACAGCTACCCTGAAAGTGGGAGGCAGGGGGCGGAATCACTGTCCATAGGGACACTAGTATAAGCTGCCTTGGCTAAAATCACAGAAGTATGAACCTTTTATAAGGGGGCAACTTAATTCAGTCATTGGAGTAGAACAACAGCAATTACTCATCAAGACCTACAGACCAAAGTCAGAGCATTGTTAGATCAGGAGGTGATATTAGCAGCATTTATCAAATCTATCTGCAGCAACCACCAGAGAATTCCCAGCTGCGGAAGGGAAATGAAGTTTCAGGAAGAACAAAAACACACTCAACACCACAACTACATGAGATGATCTGACAAAAAGTAGTCAAAGAGATTTAAAAGACTGGAACGTGGACCAAAGAATTCCCTTTTTGTCATTCTTGCGTGATTCAAATATATTAGTGAATGTTTATTTCTAGTACATATCTAGTACATTCTAGTGCCAGTATTTCAATGCCCCTACTCTAATGGATTTGCTATGCACTCATATAACCACAGTATATCAGACATTACCTTCAACACCAAGGAAGGGAGGAACAACCTGAGGTTTATTCTAAGTCCGGACAGTGTTATATCTCTACATCACACCCCATACATCATACTCCTACTGGTGCCTTGTGACACCACCCAAGCAAATGACAGCTAGCATCACTAAAGGAAAACCTGAGCATGGTAAGTTGCGTTTAGAAAGGAGCTCCAATGCATCCATTATGAGTTGCAGAGGGCAGTGGAAAAAAATCCTATCTCCTTGTCTCAATCCCCCCCCCCCCCCCATACAGTCCATTCTGTATTTAGATCCTATGGACTCACTACAGAAAATTATGTGATATGATACAGAAGTTCAATCTACATTCTTCTCAAATCCTCTTCTATGTCCTCTCAACCCTCTGCTTTTGTGTCCTCACTGCAAACTAGTTAAGGTAGGTCTCACAGACTGACTGGCCAAGCCTGTTCTTACTTCCTAAACTAAAGATAAATTGAGTGTTAAAAACAAAAGCTACAGAAAGAGGGGGGAACCAATCAAATCTCAAGTTGCGGAAACAGAAGTCTCAAAATTCCTGTATTTCAGGCAGCTGGACTACATGATCCTTGGGGTCCCTTCGAATTCTATGAGTTTATGACAAAAATTAAGATGCAGAAGCATCCCAAGTTAAATCTTCCCCTTTATGATAAAGAAGAAGAAGAAGAAGAAGAAGAAGAAGAAGAAGAAGAGGAGGAGGAGGAGGAGTTTGGATTTGATATCCCGCCTTTCACTCCCATTTAAGGAGTCTCAAAGCGGCTAACAATCTCCTTTCCCTTCCTCCCCCACAACAAACACTCTGTGAGGTGAGTGGGGCTGAGAGACTTCAAAGAAGTGTGACTGGCCCAAGGTCACCCAGCAGCTGCAGGTGGAGGAGCGGAGACGCGAACCCGGTTCCCCAGATTACGTGACTACCGCTCTTAACCACTACACCACACTGGCTCTACTCACACCACCTACTTTTACCTGTGCTTCCACCGAATTGCGTGGAGGTTCAGGCCCTTGAGATATGCTCTGCGCTGTGGCTTATTCCCTGAACGCGGGTGACAGTTTGGTCACTGGATTTAGTTATTTATTTGTATTTTTTTTTTCAAATAAAAGCAAAAGCAAAATGTCACAGAGCTAGATAAGTGCCTCCATATGAGCTTGTATGAGTGAGTTAGTCAGTACTATAAAATACACCTGGGATGTATTAACAGAAGTCGGGGGAAGGAGACTTGCATTCTACAGGGGACAACAAACTATCAGAGATTCCTCCAGCAGCGAGAGAAGTTCCAGGAACACAGGAAGCTAACTGCCTTATACCAAGTCAGAGCATTGATCTGTACCACTCAGTATTTATCTGCACCTAGGGTGAGGAACCTGTAGCTCTCCAGATACTGTTGGGCTCCAATTGCCAGCAGCCTCAACCATCAGAGATGATGGGAGCTGTAGCCCAGCAACATCTGCAGGAATAGGATTCCTCCCTCCTTAGCCTACACTGACTGGTAGCAGCTTTTCGGCATTCCAGACAAGGACCGTTCCTAGATCTTACCAGGAGATGCTGGTGATCAGACATGGCTTCTGTTGCACGGCACTGAGCTACAGCAATTGTATGAAGGAGGACCCGCATTCCTTCATCTGCCCTCTCTTCATAAGATTCAAACCCACAGCCTCACCTTTACCAGCATAGCACTCTGACCTGTTGAGCTATTGGCCGAGTAAGGTAGCTTAGTCCTCCATTCCCACTATCTGCATTATGTGAGTTCCAAAATAATCTAGGGACTCATCCATGCATGTTTTCCCTGGATTCAAGATTGTATAATAAGGGTGGCCACTGTGCTATAGTCCACAACACTTTGTGCCATAGACAGAAAGCAGATTTCCTCTGAAAAAAATGCTGGTTTCAAGCACTGCATTCCTCTTTAAATTATTTGCTATAATCTCCTCGCAGAACGGTTCTCATTTTAAGGAGACCAACACTCTAATTGTTCTAATATTCCTTTGCATTTTACCACCCATTCACCCTTTCCCCCAAATCCTAGGCAACTGTGATGCTGAGCTATCAGTTCCTTTCCCTCGTCTTAATTTACCCCTTATACATCATATTCAAGATTTTATCTGGACAGGGGCTGGATGGCGTAGTGGATAAACCTCTGCCTTTTCACCTCTGGGATCAGGGTTCAAGTCAAACCCTGATGAAATGCGTTTGATCGCCCTAATCTAGTTCTTAGTGGGCAGTATTCCCATTATCTTTAAAAGGGTCAGAGCCAAGGCCATTGGGAAGAGTGCATTGTGCTATATCTTGTCTATTGATTAATACATTTTCAGTGATGCCATTTCCTTAACCTTCATGTGCACCCATTCACACACACGCTTATCAAAGCTTCGTAAAAGGTCTTTTGCTGATTGGAAACCTCTATCTTATCTCCTCTCTCATCTGTTCTTCTTAGGATTTACTCTGAAGCATTTTTTTTTAAAAAAAAAATCAGATTTCTGCCACCTGTTTAAAAATTCTTGCTAGGTTCTCTTTAAAAAGAAAGAAAAGCTGAATACCAAATTATTTTAAATTGTGGAAAGACATATATACACACTTTGTAAACAGAAGTGCATTGCACCTTATTATAGATAACTTTTCTTCTCTATATGAATTTATTAAACAAAGTTCCATAATCAAAGGGCAATTGGAAGTGTTCCCTTTAATGAAGTCCAGCTGTTAACCAGAATATATGCTTCAGGGAAAAATCTCTTTTATGAAATGTATCAAAATATTTTGGATCCGCTACAAAATGTCACAATGAATCCAGTCTTTTGTTTGGGATTGAGTCAACTAAAGTGGGAAGCTTGTAAATATATGAATGCAAGTTTATTCTAAATTCAGCCCTCCACATATAATAATATTATCTCATCCAACCAGCAACATACATGTATACTGACTGGCTCGCAAAAAATGAACTCAGCTCAGTTTTTACCAAGAAGCCAGCAAGAATTATAAATGCCTTCAAAATAGGAAATTCAGCCCTTCTAGCTCCACCTTTCCAGTCCTTTCTGTCTGAACTTTTCTCTCAGGTCATCCTGTGACACCACAGCAACCCCAGAGTGGGGTTCAATTCTCTTTATTTTTATGACTCCTGCTTCTTCTTTGGTGCCAACAGACAATATTTTTCCAAGCAAATTTCAAAGAGTCACACTCTAAACAGAGGGCAATCGGAACTGATAGGTGTACCACATGAATCAGGAGACAGAGGGGTAGATACAGCAAATGCTAAGAAAACTAATGACGAGAACAATGCTCAACGATCAGAAGCATACTCTTCTCTTGAATGATCGGCAAGCAGATCAAACACCATGTTCCAGATATGGTCAACAGTTAAAGCCAAAGATTAGAAAGGATTATGGGCCCATATGAGAAAGTCAGTCAAACTGTCAGACATACTTTCAGATAGGAAATAAGGGGAATTTAATATCAGGAATAAGCCATGGCTGCATTCTCTCAGGCTACTAGAGAGGGTGATGAAACTACTGGAAGGAGGAATAAAAGTCCCTTGTGCAGTGCCTTCTCAGTTGGTTGTTAGAGCCACAGAGCAACGGGGCTTTGCAGGCCCTGTCAAGTGGCGGTGCCTGCAAAGCCCCTTTTGACGAAGGTCTGTCTTTAACTGCCTGGTGCTTGATGCCAAATGTAGGACACGTAGGTATGGCTTGCTCAAAACCTGGCCTACCATTCTAAATGGGGAAGCCTGACAAGGCAGATTACTCTTACAAGCTGGAGGTTCCTCACCCCTGTTGTAAATCCATGCCCTGTGTTCTAAATGAATGTCAGTTGCAGAATGCACTGTACTTCTTCATTTGCTTATTTTTCCTGGGCTAAAGATGTGAATCATGTCATGCCCAGCAAAATAGCACTTGACTCATATTTTGAAGGTTAATCTTAAATCTGGATGAGTCATGATTGGATCCTTTCAGTTCTGCTTTGTAATTGTTCCAAGATTCTAACATATCTTTGGTTACACCCTGGTTGAATTTCAGCAGGACTTTGGAATGCATTTTGCACATGTGGGCATGTCCAATTTCACTAAAACGCTGCACAATTGCCCTAATGCGCAGTTCCACAGACAAAAACCATAAAAGAAAAATTGGTTTGTGTGTGTGAGTGTGTTGTGGCAGCGGTAAAGTTCATTTAAAAAACAACTTTTTTAAAAAAACAACTACAAAGGCAAGAACCATTTACTTAGCGGTTGTTTTGTTTTTTACTACAAACAGATAGAAGGAGGAGCACAAATCTCTTCTCACCTAGCTTGCAAAGCTCTGGAACTGTATCACAATAACAGATTTGTATAGTTTGAGTTCTGTGCTGATAAGAATGATCAGACACAGTAGAACTTCAAAAACTAGGCTGGAATTGGATTCTGCAGTCACCCCTAATCTTAAGGTTATCAGCAGCTGAGGGCTCAGGAAACTGAGGCGCATGTTTGGATCACTAGTAACTCTGACTTAAGGTGATGCCTTGTATGTGTGAAAGGGCTACCACAGACCACAACTGCAGAATATTTCCCTGTATCATCTCAAAGGTGTGGATACGCTTGTGGGAATCAGGCCCTGGTGCAATCTGCATTGGAGGAAAATGGATGCATGCAGGTGTTACATCCTTTTGAGGACCACAAGCATCAAACTCTGCTCTTTTCCAGTTCTAGCAAACTCTCTGGAGTGCAGCCTAGATACATAACCTACTTCCTGCTTCCCATGGTGGGTGCAGTTCCCAGTCATAGCATATATAAAGCTATAATTTAGAATTAAAAGGAGCAGTTTCTAAACCTATGTATCTCAGCTGTGTTCTTTGTAGAGGGGCGTTAGAAACTCGTATACTATAACAATCCAAGGATAAATTTGCCTCAGTTTACGTCTATTTCTTCCCAGTTTCTTTTGCTTACACAACCTATATACAATGTAGAATTACTCTGGAGGGGCAACAAATTTCACCAGTTAGCCAGCGATTTAACTCCAAACACAGTTTTAATGCTTGTTTTCATGGGGAACTTGTATGAGGCTGCAATCCTAACCCTGCTTACTTTGGAGTAAACCCCACTGAATTAAGCAGGACTTACTTTCGCTAAGTATAGTCAAGATTGCACTGTTAAATTACTGAGGCCCTAAGTATTTTTCTTTTTGTCTTACATTGTAATCCTATGCATGTCTACACAGAAGTAGGTCCGACTCAGTTCAACAAGACTTATCCTTATGCAAGTGTATATAGCAGAACTTTCCAACGTGGTGCCCATGAGCGCAATGGTGCCTTTGAGGTAATCCTCTGCTGCCTAAAAGGGCTCTAAGAAGAGAAGAAGAAGAGTTTGGATTTGATATCCCACCTTTCACTCCCTTTAAGGAGTCTCAAAGCGGCTAACATTCTCCTTTCCCTTCCTCCCCCACAACAAACACTCTGTGAGGTGAGTGGGGCTGAGAGACTTCAAAGAAGTGCGACTGGCCCAAGGTCACCCAGCAGCTGCATGTGGAGGAGCGGAGACTCGAACCTGGTTTCCCAGATTATGAGACTACCGCTCTTAACCACTACACCACACTGGCTCTAAGACCTCCCCATTCACTGCCACCTTGCCCAAGGGCTGCTAAGGGGGGTTACCTTTTTCTCCCACGTAAGAATTAAGCTTTGGAAAAGGGTGACACCCACCACTGGTTTCTGAGAGAGTATTTCTTTTAAAATATTTTTTCTTCTGGAATGTGATGTTAAAAAAATAAGAGATAATAGTGTATGGGCAATGATAAGGTAGCCTGCTGATAATGAATTATTTGTCAGTTGTTGTCTCATCTATACAAAGTCCAGTTTCTAAACCTATGAAAGTAATTTCCAAGTTAGTGCATTCGGGCTACGGTGCTAGCAAAATGGCATCTGATTAAAAATCCAAATAGCCCTATAGGCTTAAAAGGCTGGTGAACAGCAGCACATTATTGTCATGAGAAGAAAAAAGAAAAAGAAAAAGACAGGATCAGCTCTAAGGAAAATGCAGCTCTGAATAGAAATCGTACAGTATTTCTGTTGAACTAGTTATTTGCATGTATTTCAGATTTTTCACAAGCGTGCTAGCCATTTCTACACCTTTTAAAATAATTTTTCTTCTGGATTACGATGTAAAAAAAGAAGAGATAACAGTGTATGGACAATGATAAAGTAGCCTGTTGATAATAAATATTTGTCAGGTGTTGTCACATCTGCACAAATTCCACTGTTGCTGAAGAGACACCACACTGATAAAAAAGAGGTGGCTCTGAAGAAAATCAATGGATCTTGAGCTCAAGCAGTTGCTATACACATAAGAAAACATCTCTATCCAACAGCCATATTGCTGTGAAAATTCCCAAGCCTTGCGTCGGTATAGCTAAGGAAAATTTAATCTTCCCAAATACTCATCAGGGCACTCCATCCTGCAGACCTGACAGCCCCACTTATAATTAATTATACAATTTCGATGGGAATATCGACTAAACAAAGCTATAAATCATAGAAAAAGTCAATAGGCATGGACACATTCAATCATGTCCCGACCAATGATTACTACTCTTAAAATACAATAATTATTTTCAGGAGCCAGCTTGAATTAAATTTCTGTCAGGCTGGTACAAGGCTGGTGGGTGATGAAGGATGCGATGGATTTTTTGGGTTGAATTTGGCCCAGGGACATTTATCCTTTTAGATAGGTAGTTTGTTTTTAGTGATCATGGTGCTGCGTGTTTAACTAGACCATGAAGATTAGATTATCTCCAATGGCTCATTATATCATTTATCTTTTTCTTCCATTCTTGATCTGGAAGATTTCCTGCTTCCCGGTGCGTAAATGAAACGGCAACAGATTTTGAAATATAATGTTCTAAAGTGGCCTGCCTGCCTGCCTGTGTCTTTGCAAGCAAACGTGAGAAGAGCCATGCATGGGAAATTAACCCAACCGAGGCTCAGAATGCTGCTGGAATGCCAAGAACTGCCATAAACAGGAATGATCATCTTTAGCACCATCCACCCCCTTTTCTTTTTTTAAAAAATGGTACTGAAATACTGCGCAAATATAATTATAATCTTTTGAGTTGCTTTAAAAAATAAACTGAAACACACATATGATACATCAAAAGAGGAAAGCTGGGGTTTTTTCATTGTTTATTTATGGCTGCTAGTATTTCTAGTGAGAGAGCACTATGTTAAAAATTATGCGCTGAAGTATAGCTTTTACATAATGCCCATGAATTCCCCATACCTTCCATGCAGAGGGAATGATCTGTATAAGCAGACAGCCAATGCCCATTACTTTTTATATACTCATATATTTAGCAGGGACTATAAACTCAAGGTCTACGAGTCCCTCGGCACTCACAGTCCACTGTCCTAGGACTGTGCCCTTATGTATCTCCTCACCCATAATGGGGAGATCACACTAGCAGGTTCCTCATCTCCAGATACGACTGTCGACTTCTAAATAGGTAGAATGTTAAGAGCTCCATGGCAGGGGGCAGTTCAGAGGCTAGTATGTTGCTTCAGCTCTCTGCTCACCTATCATCCTTCAGTGACAGATGTGCACATTTCTGAACAGGTGGGGTAAAAGGCCAAAGGCGCAACACATTGGATTGCTATTCCTATCAATATTTCCTGTACATCAAGGGTGACGAGCCTGTGGCCCTCCAGATGTTGCTGGACTGCAGTTCCTATCACCCCTGTCAATTGGCCAAGCTGGCTGGGGTGATGGGAGATGAAGTCAGACATCTCAAGGATCATCTGCATCATTCTGGAATAAGTCTATAAACCATCAAGTATGCAGCGGTGAGGAATGGGATTCAATACGCCCCAAAATAATAAACAGCTCATGTAGCCAGGCTTTTCTAAAATGGATTGGAGGAGGAAACTGGACTAGCCAAGAAGTATCCCTTCAGAGATATATGGTACCCACAGCATACACCGGTCTTCCCCAGTCTGATGCCCTTCAGGAGTTTTGGTCTACAGCTCCCATCAGCTCCAGCTGGGATGATGGGAACTGTAGTTCAAAACAGATAATGAAAGCTGATGTATGCCATCACATGGAATACACATACAGTGGTACCTCGCAAGACGAATGCCTCGCAAGACGGAAAACTCGCAAGACGAAAGGGTTTTTGGTTTTTTGAGTTGCTTCGCAAGACGATTTTCCCTATGGGCTTGCTTCGCAAGACGGAAACGTCTTGCAAGTTTGTTTCCTTTTTCTTAAAACCGTTAATACAGTTGCGACTTGACTTCGAGGAGCAACTCATAGAACGCGGTGTGGTAGGCTTTTTTGAGGTTTTTGAAGACTTTGGTGATTTTTGAAGCTTTTCCAAAACTTTTCCGACACCGTGCTTCGCAAGATGAAAAAATCGCAAGACGACAAAACTCGCGGAACGAATTAATTTCGTCTTGCGAGGCACCACTGTATATTGAACAACATATATGCATCCTGTACGGTATTCTAAAGAAGCTCAGGTCAATTCCAGCTGGAGCAATTTCAGAGGAGCAATGCACTATTTCTAGATATATAAAGTGTTGATGGGGCTCAATCTGCTTTGAAGAACCACCTTCTGATTTGGGAACCCCTCCCCCCTATTGCTGTGTAGTTACCCCAGTGAATCTGCACTTTCACTACCTTCAAAACCAATGCTGGACTGAACCACAGCACCAACAAAGCCCCGTATACAGCTCCAAAATGTGATGATGTGTACAAAAGTCATTCATGTTTGAAGAGTGAAGTAGCCCTGATTCAATTAGTATAAGAACAAGGTAGGAATTGCATATGTATTAATATATGCAACGATAACAGAAATCCTTTGGCATGATATTACTGTACAGTCGTACCTTGGAAGCCGAACGCCTTGGCTCCAAATGATCAAAACCCAGAAGTGTGTGTTCCGGTTTTTGAACGATTTTCGGAAGCCGGATGTCCGGCGCAGCTTCCGATTGACTGCAGGACGCTCCTGCAACCAATCGGAAGCCATGCTTTGATTTTTGAACGGTTCTGGGAGTTGAATGGACTCCCAGTTGAATGGACTCCCAGAACGCATTCTGTTCAAAAACCAAGGTACCACTGTATAAAGAAATGGGAATTGACAAGGAGGATTGCATTCCTATGTGGTGAAAGGTATCCCTGTCTTCATATTGATAAAAAAATGAAATAAATGAACATCCCTAGCAGTACCTGATATTCCAAGAAATTAGTTTGTGCAGTAGATCTCCTTATTAGTCAGATTTACTGCTGCAAACATCAATACTATTGAGGTTTGTGGCTTACAATAAGCATTGTTAATTTACACCCGCTGGTGTTGGGGGCCACAAACGCAACAAGAAAGATCTGCAAATGTGGAAAACCTTTTCAAGGTGTCACTTTGATTCTCCTATGGTTTCTGACAATAATAGGCCCCCCCAAGTAGGAACAGGCTATGATTCTGTTACACTAATGAAAACATTCTGCTTCATGCTACCCTTAACACAATGTCAAATGAGAGACGAAATGAAGATAGTAAACATATATGAGGTTTGATGAGCCTGTGTGTTTGTGTGTAGAACAGATTTTTTAAAAAATCTATTTTTATTAAAGATTTTCTTGATTTACAAAGGTATGTGCAATGTCTCTCTTGTTTTACCCCCATGTTACTTCTTTTTTTTTACAAATCGGTTTCATTTGTTGAGACATTAGGAAGAATAGGGGAAGAGAGGTGGATGTGTAGAACAGAATTAAATATTTTAACCATTTGTTGCATCATGAATTTTCCTTCAAAAAGGCCAATATATATTTGAGTCCTAGTAATCTCAAAGGGACTCGGGTGGCGCTGTGGGTAAAAGCCTCAGCGCCTAGGGCTTGCCGATCGAAAGGTCGGCGGTTCGAATCCCCGCAGCGGGGTGCGCTCCCGTTGTTCGGTCCCAGCGCCTGCCAACCTAGCAGTTCGAAAGCACTCCCGGGTGCAAGTAGATAAATAGGGACCGCTTACTAGCGGGAAGGTAAACGGTGTTTCCGTGTGCGGCTCTGGCTCGCCAGAGCAGCGATGTCACGCTGGCCACGTGACCCGGAAGTGTCTGCGGACAGCGCTGGCCCCCGGCCTCTTGAGTGAGATGGGCGCACAACCCTAGAGTCTGTCAAGACTGACCTTTACCTTTAATCTCAAAGGAATTCAAAGCTTTAACCTTGAGCACAATCAAGTGAAATCTGCAGCCCCATACCCACTGAACAGGGAGTTAAGTCCTACTGAACTCAATGGGACTTATTTCCTAAACCCTAAACTGTGATTAATTTTCAACTGTGGTTTGTTGCCACAGCTTCATAAACCATGGTTGAAAATGGTCTCGTTTCAACAAACCACAGTGAAAACTAACCAGAATTTGTTCGGTTGGGATTGTGATTGATTGAAAGGTGAAGCAAAAGCTTCCATGCTCCCCCACATAGCTATGTCAGAGGTTGCCCTTTGTGGTGCTAGCCTAGGATTCAGTAACACATTCAAACTATCTCAGAGAATGAATGTACAGCAAGAACAGCCAGGGTGGTGCCACAGAGCTGCTTTCCTAACACTGGCAAGGCTACTGCTTACCTCAGTGTTTCTCAAATCTGGGTCCCCAGCTGTTGTTGGACTACAACTCCCATTATCCCTAGCTAGCAGGACCAGGGGTCAGGGATGATGGGAGTTGTAGTCCAGCTGGACACTTAAAGTTTGAGAAACAGTGGCTTACCTGGACAGTGGGTGGGCAAGGGTGGCAGTGAGGTGGGGGTTTCACGAGTGCACCAGCAGGAGTCTTGGATTGCCTCTGCAGCACACACCCCCCATCACCACATCAGCTGTTCCTGGAACAAGTAACTTATGTACAAAATACACGGGTCTTTTGTCAAATCTAAAAAGAAAAGGTGCTTAAAATTTGGCAACTTGCTTTGAAAATACTCAGCGGCAATCTGAAAGAAGATCCAGCATTTTAGGGGAGAAAACTTAGAACCTTAGGAACACAAACTCTACAAACATGACAAGGTAAGTTGTGATTTTTTTGCTTGTACCCGAGTTTAAAACATAAGGAAACCCATAATTCGGGGGGGAAGTAACCAGAACTCAAGTTTCCCATGTGAACTTGGGAAAGTGTGGTGGTTTTGCTCATGTAATTTTACTCATTTGAAACTGTTTAGCTTGCTTGTCTTTGAAATGAATTTTAAAAGGTTGTGAGCTCATCTCATAGAAATGTAAAAATAAAAAACCAACAAATAAAATTAACTCATGTCAGAGACATTAATGTTTTCCACGCTATGCATAGACATATTCCTTGGAGCATCCAGGGTTCAAGAGTGGAGCGTTACATTTATAAAATGCAATTGTATAGCTGGAAACTCACCGCAGTGCCATTGTTATCTCTAAAAACATCTTGATTAAAATAGTCAAAGAGTTTCTTTTCTAATTGTAGCATAACCTGGAAAAGAAGAAGAAAGAGAGCTTGTAAAGTATTTTAAAAATGATAGTCTCACATGGTCATTAACAAGGGCATTCTCCCAAATTGTGTTTCTCAATCCCTGTTTTCTTCACCATTAAATCAAGACTCCTTCTGACTTTTTTGAAGCAAAACAAACAAACAAACAAACAAACAAACAAACAAACAAAACAACAACCACCTCCCCCCCACCAAAGCAAACATACAAAGCCTTAAGAACAATGTAGTTCAGAAACTAGGACTAACCCAGAATGTGGCAGCTAGACTGGTGACTGGGAGCAGCCACTGGGACCATAAAACACCGGTCCTAAAGGATCTTCACTGGCTACCGGTACATTTCTGAGCACACTTCAAAGTATTGGTGCTGACCTTTAAACGGCCTCAGCCCAGTATACCTGAAGGAGCATCTCCACCCCCATCGCTCAGCCCGAAACTGAGGTCCAGCACCAAGGGCCTTCTGGTGGTTCCCTCACTGCAAGACACAAAGTTACAGGGAACCAGGCAGAGGGCCTTCTCAGTAGTGGCGCCCTCCCTGTGGAACACCTTTCCTTCGGATGTCAAGGAGATAAAGACATCAGAAGGCAGCCCTGTATCAGGAAGTTTTTTAATGTTTGGCAATTTACTATGTTTTTATATGTTCTGTAAGCCGCCTCGAATGGCTGGGGAAACCTAGCCAGATGGGTGGAGTATAATTAATAAAATTATTACTATTATTTCTTAATAAGGGGAGGGTCAACATAATTTTAGGATACATAGGGCCCTTCTCACATTATGCTTCCCCTCCCCTCCCAAAACCCAACACTATAGGAGGCGTTATGCAAATATCAACTTCCCTCCATAAACTTGCTAGTCAGAAATTGGATGCAGGAAGCCGATATTCTTGGGACATCCCTAGGAGAAGGATTACAAATATTTTCATACATGCCAGTATACTTGCACTGGGAGAAATGAATGTGAGAAGTAGTTGGTTGGTTGGTTGGTTGGTTGGTTGGTTGGTTAGTTAGATATTAATTACAAGTTCTAAACCAGCCACCAACCAAGTCTGGGCAGCTTTCTCTCTCTCTCTCTCTCTCTATATATATATATATTGCAACTTCAAAGATACAAGTGGGTTTCCCCCATGCTGATGGAAGGCTCTTTGATCTTCTGGGGGCTACAGTTTTTTGTTGGGTGAGCTGATTTCCCTCCCCCCTGTGGCCCCCACCCAATGCCTGCTCTCATGTGCCAACCCCCAACATGGTGGAGCTACGGGGTAGGGGTGGGGTACCCCCATTCCACTTACAGAAGCCTCCACTGGATCAAAAAGCCTTCCTTCAGGGTGAGGGACACCATTGGATACTACCTAAAATCAACCAACAACACCAAAAATCAGCAGAAGGTCAACTTAAACGCCAGAACAAGCAGCATAAATCAATATAAAACCCATGTAAAAACCAGCAAATGGGGTGGGGTGGGGGGTGGAGACAGTACAGGCGTCCCTCGCTTATGTGGGGGTTACGTTTCAGGCCCCTGCACGCATCACTGAAACTGCGTAAAGTGGGGAGCACCACACTTTAATAGGGAGTGTATGCAGGGAGGAGAAAGAGAGACTCGTGTGCCACCAGGGCTGCTGTCTGGAAGCCGCTCAGGGCTGCTGACAGGCCTGTCCCAAGCCTTCCCTCACTCGGGGCCACTGCCCTCCCACTGCAGTGAACAAGAGGCTGAGAGTGACTTCCAGGCAGTGGCCCTGAATGGGGGAAGGCGCACTGTTTCAATCGATTTGTTTATCTTGCGGTGTCCCACGTAAAAGTGGCCATGCACAAGCAGAACGTCCATAAGTGGGTGGGATGCTGGTACAAAAATCTAAAATTGCCCCACTAGTACTATGATTACATTTATCTTCCACATTTTCCTCCCAGGAACTCAAGGTGGTGTACATGGTTCTTCTTCCGCCTTCCAATTTTCCCTCACAACAACTCTGTGAGGTAGGTTCGGCTAAGAGTCAGAGACTGGCCAAATGACACCCAGAGGGCTTCATGGCTGAGTGGGCCTTTGAATCCTAGAATCTCAGGATTCAATACTCTAATCCAGTGGTTCCCAAAGTGGGCAGAGGTTCCATTGCGCAAGCAGGTCAGTTGTGTGAACACAATAGCGGCACTGGATACAACCCCGTATATTCTGCTCTTGACATATTCGCCTTAGAAGTACAGAAGTCGTGTGCTCTGTCGCAGAAAATTGTCAAGTGATGCTTTAAAGTATGGAATCTTGACTCCTTGGGTTTTATTGGGATTCAACAAATATCAATAATTTGAGGCTGAGAACCCAGACTATTGAGGGAAGCCCAGTCACTGAATAATGTGGCTCCTCTAGTGCCCAGAATTCAAAATTAGACAAACATTTTTGTAACTAAATGGGCTTTTTTATTCCACTGAAGTCAGCAAGTGTTTTTTGTTCCTTGGAATCTAGAATGTAGACTGGGTGGGGGATGTTCAGTTACGTCTGTGCTCTCTTCAATGTCAAGGACTGCATTTTGTTACCTACCTTTCGGTCATTATCGGATTCACGGAATATAAGCTTGACTACTTCATTAGTGTCGGCAGCCCGGACAGTCTGCATTGTAGCCTTTGCACAAAGTGTCTGTTAAAGGGAAGCATACACAAAAGAGAGAGAGAAAAGAAACAAAGATTTGTTTGTTAAAAACATTTTTAATACGACACGACACAGAAGAATTCCACCTCCTTTGCAAAATGTTAGTTGAAGCGACAGAGTAACAGGCAACTTTAATCTGAGTAGGTCCATTTATTGCAATGTGTCTGTTCTGAATATGACTACTGTTGGCTCCCACCAGAGTCCCAATTTCAACTCAGTCAAAAAAAATAAGGAGTAACCTTCTTTACTGCTCCTTTGCTCCCACAAAAAATCAGATGATCATTTGTAAAAATCAAGAAGACAATTTATAGATAGGATAACACAGTTTCTGCATACAACCCCACAGACTTTAATTGTTCCCCTTAGGAGAACTTCATAATCTTTTATACTAGCATATTTATTCCCCACCTATGTGAGAAATTTCACCAATCCTTTGCTTTGATTCTGAAAAGGCAGTTTGGAAGGACAACCAGATTCGTAGGATAGAAAGTACCAAAATGGGAAGCTGGACTGCTCTCCTAAAGAAGGATGGATGTGTTTCAGGGAAGGGTACAATTCCTGCAAAAGCCCACAAAGGAAAATGCATGAATCCCTGTTTAGGATGTTACATTTCGAGTTCAGAAAGCATCTTCTGCCCAGTGCTTCTATGTTAACATCAGCAGCTGCCCTCAGATGCCACTTGGCTTTTGAGTTGGGAGTTCCTTAAGCAACTTTAAAACTTGAGGAGGCTCAGGGTGACATGGGTTGAGAATCACTGTCCTGATAATAAGTGCTCTGGGTATCCTCTGACCCACAACCATCCTAAGAGGAACAGGGGAACTTGCCTTCTACCAGGTCCAACTAATTGTCTATAAATTGTGTTCTCCAGGGTCTCAAGTAGAGGTCCTTCCTTTCACCTGACAATTTTATCTGGAGATGGTAGAAACTGAACCTTCATGAAAAAATATGTGCTCTACCACTGAGACATGATTTCCCCGCAAACCAATACAGAAAACCCTTTGGTTTTTTTATTATTATGGTGACTAGCCCTACTGATGTCTTTGGAATCTAAGACAGGGAAGGAAGCAGCAACAGATCCGCCTCCTTTACTCTTTTATCGCAACAAACTCCATGAATTTGGGATCTTAAAAACAAAAACCATTTCAGCTTTCCAAGTGCAGTATAAAAGAAATACACTTTTTTTTCTTGGCGGTATGATTTTGAAAGCTAACTCACTTTTTCCTTTGGTTCCACATAGGTACAACAAAGCAATCTGCTGGAACTTCTACTTGCTTTCATATTCTGAGTTCTGCCACCTAGAAACTACTATGCTGTTACACTGGAGTAACCAATAGGAACCTGCACAGGCTAGATTTTAAAACAGTCATGTCTCAGAAGAACGATGTCCTGCCTATTTTAATGTAGGTCAGCCGTTTGAAAAAAAGCTCCAAAGGTTTCTCAGTTAATGAGATTGTGTTATGGGGAACACAGGCAGAGAAGGGAAAGGTAAGGTAGGGAACACCAAGCCAATGGAGGCAGCCATTGCTTTTTATTTTCTCCTCTTTAACCCCCAGCTAATCACTTTTTCCACACACCCTCACAATTTGCCTCATACTGCATTTTGTCTCTTTTGACAAGTAATTAACATTTTGCCATCTGTGTCTGTATGCAGTTACCAGTGAGGTAATCCCCCGCCAAGCCATTCCCAAAAGTGAGCCGCCGTCACCCCCCCACTCCCCACTTCTGATGCCGACCATTGAAATTCAAAGCACAAATTAGCTAATCAGGTCAAGCTCCCCCCAAAAAATAGCTCTTTGGACTCATGTGTCACAAATCAGTCTGGTCGCCTTTAAACAGCACACCAGATTAGAACAAGCACCCGAACAAACCAAAGCGGAAAACCCGCTGCTCTCCAAAGCTGGTTTTCTAAAGCCCTAACAAATCGCTCCATCTTTCACTCATTTAAACCTTCCAAATGAGGGTCAATGTGGTCCCCGAGCATCCAAATGCTAATGCGCTTAAGTGCATTTAAGCAGCTTTCCGCAGTGAATGGGCCGAAGAAGGGCTCCCAGAGACAAGGCAGAGTTACTGTCACTGCCGAAAAGTCATTGTAGCCACCCCCAGAGTGGTCGCAATTCAAGAAATTCATGATTTCTGTCTCTTAAAGGCATCTGCTTGGGAACATTCCCCCCCTCCCCACCCCCTGCCCCCAGGAACTGCTTTATATCTCGCAACTTCAGCCTTGCTCCAAAAGAATAATGGTGGTGGCGGCGATGATGATGATGATGATATAAAAATGTGAGACTCCTGAGGACCAATGTGAGAAAGAGCTCATGTTGCTTTCAGAAAGTTACCTTATTCACAAACAAGTGATTAGGCAAAGGTTCATTTCTTATACAATCTGGAGAATTCCTCCCCCCCCCCACCACTCCACCCTCCTTTCGCTTTCTACAAAGTCGTAGTCACCCAAGCAGAAAACTATCGGAAACGTGGTGGGGTTTTTTTAAAGGCAAGCCTGCTTCCTTATGAAGGGATTTTTTTGTTGTTGTTGGTATTTAAAAAGAAGGGGGGGGGGGAGTAAAACGCTATGAAAATACACTGCTCTTTTCAGTCTTCTACAGTCTCTTGAAGGGTACTTTTTGGGGGGATAGAAGTGAGACAAAGAAATCAGAATAAAATACCAGGGCTTTCTCGTTTAATTGCAGACAATTGCTTTTTCCTATAGAAAATTGCCATTTCTGCCTTCCAGGGGGCGGCAGTGGGGATAAAGAGTCCCATGTCTGAGGTTTATACAGCATGGGAAAAATAAGGAAAGCTGCCACAGAACAGAGAAGTACAATCCTCATGGAAAAAGTTTGCATTGTTACAGAACACAGCAATAAACAGATTTGCTGTGATAGCACACCTTTTCTTTGATAGGAATGTGAATTTGAATTGTTCTGATGCTGAAAACTTTAGAACTTTTTTTTTGGTCCCAATCGTAATGGGTACGGTTCCAATTTGAAGCCAACAGCAAAAATCTTCAGCTAATGTCTGGGCATGTCCAAACTACCTGGCAGGTCTGGATGACGACATCATATCCTGCGCTGAAATATTAACAATGGATCTGCAGACTAGGCTCTGAGCCGGGAGAGGGAGATCATCTGAAGAGGGGCACAAGCTCAAGAACTTCTAAAAATTTCAAAGTGCATGGAAGTCCCATGGCGTTGGTGATGTGTGGTAGTGTCTGAACTGAACTGCTGTATATTGCATTCACTACTTGGTAGTGTCTTCCATTTGCATCTCTGGGATTTGTTTCTATTTGGGCAGTATAGAAATTAATAATAACAATAATAATAATAATAATAATAATAATAATAATAATAATAATAATAATGCCACTTTAAATTACAGTTAAAAAGCAACTACGCAACATGATGGGGAACAGAGTAAAAACCAAGATTGCTTCACATCTCTTTGATTTCTACTGTGCTGTTGGAAGTGAAGTCATGGTTTGGCTTAAGGCTCTTACGTAACAAACCTTGGTCACAGCTTGTGGTTTGTTTGAAGAAAGACAAAGCATGAGCCCAGCTTCGGGCTTCATCAGTGCCTGAGAAAGAGAGAGGGACCACCGGGAGCCCATGTAAGCCACTCTGAGATGTCAAAGGGAGAATGAGGTCTATTTATTTATATAGCCCTATTAATGTGTGTGGTGTTTTACTGAGTACCAGAGGGCAGCCCTCTACACAGATGAAACAAACCATGATCTCTGTCTTAGTGTTACATCCAAACATAGACAGCAGTTTGTTTTGCTCTGTAAATTGTTCTTCACTTACTGATCATAATGCTAAGCCAGGGATCATGTTTCTTCCTCTCTCTGCGCTAGCAAGGAGCGGATGGACGCATTCATGGTAAACCATTAGCTATTTATTTGTCTGTCAACAGTACTTTTAGCTTGCCTTTCATCCTATAATTCCAGACTTGGGGTAACTATGGTTTACCATTATGAGTGAACTGGGCTGGTATATAATTCAACAAAGGAAGACAATTTAGGAAAGGGAAAGAAGGATTAAGAATATGCTTTATTTTACTTCAGTAGTTATAATATGCTTCAGAGAGTTGTGCCAAAGAGTGTAATAATCAAATATTGCACTGGCTCTTTCTGTTGGCACTAAATAAATAAATACAGTTTTCAAACAGGATATTTCATTTTGTGTTTCTAAGTAAGCCTTATTTACTTATGATAAATACAGATGATATTAGTCTTTTTACTTTATCAGGGGATATCCAACGAAGTCATACTCAGAATATACCCATAAAAATCAGCGGATATGTTACTTAACTTTACTTATTTCAGTCTACTGTGTGCATTACTTCTGTGAAGAATATCCAATGTGCAATTTGTGTGACAAGGCTTCTGGTTTCTCCTCTCCAGTTTGCCCCCCATATCTGCTGTGGAGGTACCCCAACCCCTGCAAAACAGATTTTGGGAGTGTGGAGGAGGAAGGAGAAGCCTCACTGCATGAGTGGATACCTGGTTGCACGATGTTATTTCTCACTATATAACTGCAGTTCTATTTTAAATATAATTGCAGTTTCCATACTTATAGCATCGTCATCTTTGGTATTTTGTTCCACCAGGAATACATCCCAGCTTGCCCACATTTTTCATGCATGATATTTAAGTTTACCTACAAAAAAGTAAAGTTGAAAAGGGAAAATGTTTTTTAATTGTCTGAACCAGGGGTTAGCAAACTTTTTCAGCAGGGGGCCAGTCCACTGTCCCTCAGACCTTGTGGGGGGCCGGACTATATTTTGAAAAAAAAATATGAACGAAATCCTATGCCCCACAAATAACCCAGAGATGCATTTTAAATAAAAGGACACATTCTGCTCATGTAAAAACACGCTGATTCCTGGACCGTCCACGGGCTGGATTTAGAAGGCGATTGGGCCAGATCCGGCCCCCGGGTCTTGAATTAAAGATGGGTTCTAAAGCATTAGAAAGTTTACTGGGTGTTAATACTGCAGTACTACTTGCAACTATTACAGTTAGCAACAACTGGGGGTACTTGAAGTTTTAAAATCCTATTGGTCAAGATTGGCAAACAACACACACAAAAAAAGGATGTCCATGTCTGGATATATTAAACTGGCATTTCCCCTTGTAGACTGCTCTTCTCTCTCTCTCCATGTTCTTTAGCCCATGTGGTGGTTCATGTATTGCAAATCTCACAGCTAATGAAAGCATTTCTGCCTTTCTAGCCAATGACCTGTGAGATGTTCTCATTCATACCTCTCTTTTTATTTTAAAAAAATGTTTCTGCAAAATCAATTTAAAAACATGTTAAAAAACCCCAAAGGTGCACTCCTCTGTTGTCTCCTGGGACAGATGGATGCCAACCAACCAACCAACCAACCAACCAACCAACCAACCAACCAACATGAATGGTCGTGGCGGATGTTCTCCTGGAGACACCTAGCTTGGTCGTCCTAGGGGATTTTAACATCCATGCCGACACGACCTTACAAGGGGCCGCTCGGGACTTCGTGGAAAGCATGGCCTCCATGGGGCTGTCCCTGAATAAGTCTGGCCCTACCCATAGCCGTGGACATGCCTTGGACCTGGTGTTTACCTCTATGGATGTTGGTGATCTGACACTAAGTAAAAGCGAAACGAAAGAAGTGCCATGGTCAGATCACTTCCTGGTGCAACTGGACTTCTCTGCGACCCATCCCCTCTGCAGGGAGGTGGGACCAATTCGGATGGTCCGCCCCCGCCACCTAATGGATCCAAATGGTTTCCAGAGAGTGGTAGGGGATGCTTTATCCCATGTTGATGGCCTTTCAGCCGATTCCCTGGTGGCCCGCTGGAATGTGGAGTTAACCAGGGCTATTGACTGTTTGGCTCCGAAGCGCCCTCTCCGATTGCATGGAGCCCGGACAGCCCCGTGGTTTTCCACGGATCTGAGGGCAATGAAACAATCGTTGAGACGGCTAGAGCGCCGGTGGCGGAGAACTCATTCCGAATCTGACCGGACACAGGTTAGAGCTCAACGTCGAGCCTACCAAGTGGCGATAGCGACGGCGAAGAAGAATTTCTTCACCGCCTCTATTGCATCTGCAGAAAACAGCAGCAGGAGACTTTTTCAGGTGGTTCACAATTTAGCGGAACCACCTGCAACATCGGGGCCCAGTACGGGCCACATGTTCTCCTGCAATGATTTTGCAAAGTTTTTTGCAGATAAAATCGCTCAGATTCGGGAAGAAGTAGACTCCACCGTGGGAGCAGGGCCGGGGCGGGAGAGTGCTAGAGTTCTGTCTAGTCAAGTTGAGTGGAATCAATTCCAATCTGTTACCTCCGAGGATGTGGACAGGCTGCTTGGACGAGTGAAACCAACCACCTGTCTCCTGGATCCTTGCCCATCCTGGCTTATAAAAGCTAGCCGGGAAGGACTGGGCGATGGGCTTCGTGGGGTGGTGAATGCTTCCCTCCGTGAGGGAGCCTTCCCAGACCCGCTGAAAGAGGCGGTTATTAAACCGCTTCTTAAAAAACCATCTTTAGATGCGGCCACGATGGCCAATTATCGCCCAGTCTCAAATCTTCCATTCCTGGGCAAGGTGATTGAGCGAGCGGTTGCCGAACAACTCCAGGCACGCCTGGAAGAAGCGGACCATTTGGATCCCTTCCAGTCGGGATTCAGGCCTCATCATGGGACTGAAACTGCCTTGGTCGCACTGGCTGATGATCTCCGGCGGGCTAGGGACAAAGGTGAGAGCTGTTTCCTAGTTCTGCTGGATCTCTCAGCGGCGTTTGATACCATCGACCATAACATCCTTCTGGACCGTCTTGAGGGGCTGGGAGCTGGGGGCACTGTCATACAGTGGTTCCGCTCCTTCCTCCTGGGCCGTGTTCAGAAAGTGGTGGTGGGGGATGAGTGTTCAGACCCCTGGGCTCTCACTTGTGGGGTGCCTCAGGGTTCTGTCCTCTCCCCCATGCTTTTCAACATTTACATGAAGCCGCTGGGAGAGATCATCAGGAGGTTTGGGCTGGGTGTTCATCAGTATGCCGATGATACCCAGCTCTACCTCAATTTTAAATCAGAACCAGTGAAGGCGGTGAAGGTCCTGCGTGAGTGTCTGGAGGCGGTTGGAGGATGGATGGCGGCTAACAGATTGAGATTGAATCCTGACAAGACAGAAGTACTGTTTTTGGGGGACAGGAGGCGGGCAGGTGTGGAGGATTCCCTGGTCCTGAATGGGGTAACTGTGCCCCTGAAGGACCAGGTGCGCAGCCTGGGAGTCATTTTGGACTCACAGCTGTCCATGGAGGCACAGGTCAAATCTGTGTCCAGGGCAGCTGTTTACCAGCTCCATCTGGTACGTAGGCTGAGACCCTATCTGCCTGCGGACTGTCTCGCCAGAGTGGTGCATGCTCTGGTTATCTCCCGCTTGGACTACTGCAATGCACTCTACGTGGGGCTACCTTTGAAGGTGACTCGGAAACTACAATTAATCCAGAATGCGGCAGCTAGACTGGTGACTGGGGGCGGCCGCCGAGACCATATAACACCGGTCTTGAAAGACCTGCATTGGCTCCCAGTACGTTTCCGAGCACAATTCAAAGTGTTGGTGCTGACCTTTAAAGCCCTAAACGGCCTCGGTCCAGTATACCTGAAGGAGCGTCTCCACCCCCATCATTCTGCCCGGACGCTGAGGTCCAGCGCCGAGGGCCTTCTGGCGGTTCCCTCATTGCGAGAAGCAAAGCTACAGGGAACCAGGCAGAGGGCCTTCTCGGTAGTGGCGCCCGCCCTGTGGAACGCCCTTCCAGCAGATGTCAAAGCGATAAACAACTACCTGACATTCAGAAGACATCTTAAGGCAGCCCTGTTCAGGGAAGTTTTTAACATGTGATTTTACTGTATTTTTGGTTTTTATGGAAGCCGCCCAGAGTGGCTGGGGAGGCCCAGCCAGATGGGCGGGGTATAAATAATAAATTATTATTATTATTATTATTATTATTATTATAATGTGCTAGCACTGCTATGTGGAAGCATTTGTTTAAGAAAGCAGCCAGGGAACTTGGTGAATATGTGGTGGTGGCAAGGCATTGAGAGCACAGAGCAGTCTATGCCATGGGGTCTAACTCATGCCCTCTAAACCAGCCTTCTGTCCTCATGTGTGGCGGATGACACTGTCCCATCACCAGTGCTGAAGTAAGATACATCTACCTGTAGGTAGAATGCCAAGCGGCCAGGGGATGGGGACCTTGTCCTTCGCCTCAGGCAGGAAGATGCTTTGTGGTTAGGAAAGGAGTACAGTGGTACCTCGGGTTACAGACGCTTCAGGTTACAGACTCCGCTAACCCAGAAATAGTATCTCGGGTTAAGAACTTTACTTCAGGATGAGAACAGAAATGGTGTGGCAGCAGGAGGAGGCCCCATTAGCTAAAGTGGTACCTCAGGTTAAGAACAGTTTCAGACCTCCAGAACGAATTAAGTTCTTAACCCGAGGCACCACTGTATTTTAATATTAAAGCTGCCAATTTTTTGCATTTTTGATGGTTATACTATGTACCCTCCTGCCCTCAGAGTTATCCCAGGGCAATTACCACCCATCCCCAACATTATGCAAAAAACAGACTACAATTTAGTAGGTTCCTATATATCTTCTGAAAGATCCCACAGCCCCTGTTTTGTAGGATCAACCAGATAGGTGCAAAAAGCAAGGGATAAACGCACAGGGCAGAAACTCTGTGCGCAGGAGGATAAGGTTTAGTAAAATACACAACTTTTCACAGTTTGATAGTGACAATGTACCTTTCTCTCTCATCATTTGAGAGAGGTACAATGCACCTTTCATTGATGAAAGGAGGAAAGGGGAGGAAGTAGACACAAAATATTGACAACTGCTAGCTGGAGACCCAATAGGCTAAAACAGCTTTAGAGAAATCGGCCCCAGCAGGTTGCAGAGTGTTCCCTGCACCATGTCTTAACAATAACAGCTAGTGAAGTGCTATTCTTTCCTCTATATCTTTGAGAGATGCTAAATGCGTTTGCCACTTGATCAGACTCCAAGAAGCCACAAATCTCAGGGCACACCCCCCCCCAACATTCAGTGGTGACAGAAATGCTCTGTTCCACTGCAGGAACACATTTTGTGTGCTCCTCTGTTCGAAGTCATACATGCTATTTTAACTCATCTGCTTCCTTCATTCTCTCCAGGCCAGGAGGACAAATTGCCCACAGTGGCTCCCTTTCAGAAGCAGCGCAGCGCGCAAAGAATCGTGACTGAGCAGAAACACAAGGAACAGGCACATAAAAATTCATCACTTTGGCCTCTTGACCTCTTACCACTGGGCTTGGCACACCATGTCTCAAAAAGTAGCACCAGGGGAGAACTAAGCAGGCCGGCTGAGTGAAATTACTGACAAAAATATATCTTGGACACAGGAAAAGCCCACCAGATGCTTCATTGTCTTTGCGGAGAAGTGGTACTAGGAGGGGGGGGAAGGGGGGGTTTCTCTGCCACATGGCATATTGGGTGGAATAAGTAGTGTCATTGTTTCAGAAGCAGCTCTGTCACTTTACTGACTGCAGTACAAAGAGGTGTAAAGCAAGATTTAATCCTGACTTTTTAGCTAGCAGATTAAAACCAATCGTGCCAGATGTCCACAAGACTGTTTAACATACAGAAAGCTTCCCCCCACCCCACCCCACCCTGCGAGGAGCAAAGGGGTCTAATGCCATCTTCTTTATTTCACTTACTTTCACCGAAGAAGAAAGCATGCTGTAATGGGTTTTAAGATGGGCTTTAATTTTTTCCTTCTCCTTCAAAGCACCGGACCATCAAAAACAACCACGTGGACAAAAACAATATATATATATATACATGGTCAAAGTTAAGGCAGGCAAACGAAGTTAATCAATGATGCATATTGCCAGAATTGAGGCAGGCTGCATGCCAAAAGAGCATTAGGGGAAACTAGTGCTTGAGCAACTTACAACCTCCTCTTTGCGGATTAAGGGCAGGTCTGTGCTTTATGTATCCTGCAGTGATAGCGTAACCGTGGAAGCACTAGAGAACCTCTCCCCCATCAAATTCCCTGGCATCAGCATCAAGCTTTGGGTTTCTTCTTAAGGTGCCCGCCTGCCTGCCTGTCTATGAGGGTGTGCATGTGCCTTTGCATGTATTTACAAGGTCGACTCATGCAAATGCCACTTGACCTCAAGAGGAAAGCGGTAGACCCTACCTGGATAAGCAACAAATTGGCAAACTTTGGAGCAACACTCCCTTTGCTTCTATTGGAGCTTTGTGTGCATAACCACGTCTAGGTTTCATCTCTTGGTCACGCTGGAGAGTGACACAAGTACTGCTTTTAAAAACATAGATAAGGTAAGAGCATAGACATGGTACACACATCTTCAGAATACAAATGAAGCAATAGTCCTAAACAGCAATAACAGCATTTATAGTTTCATATTAGTGTCATATGACATAGAGAAATAATGATGCTGTTATATTTTCAGAGTCTCTTTGGCCCTGAACTGCCACTTATAATCCATGGGAATTCAATTACACTTATATACTTTGAAAATCAATCTCTGAATGCTTTGCAGTGTTCCATTATAAACCTCATTTATGTTACAAATATTTAGTCTCATTTGAAAATATTTTATTAGATAGTCCCTTGGTCCATTAAGATTAAAAAAAAAACTTTTGAAAACTGTACCATACTAAAGATTGCAAATCAATGAGATGTTATTTTGTATCTTTTCCTTTTTATTATCTATACTGAAAAATATTTTTTTACTTAAAACATAATATCTGAACTGCTTTGACATCCAGAAAAAAAGAGAGAGATGGCTTAATTTAACAACATGCGGGCAACATGCAGCTCTACAGGTACATAGGGATTGGCTGAATTTATATGAATTCCAACACCTATTCATTTTAAAACAATCACATCTGTAGCACACATTGTTGCAGAATGTCAGGAGTGGGTGCCGGGAGCAGGCCAGCAATAACTCACACAGCTCCAGTGAAGTTAACTCTTTATTCACAGAAACAAGGCAACTCAGGAGGCCAGGCCTAGAGAGCATAGCAACGCTTCCTGGTAGATCTTGTCCCTATGAGGCAGTTGTGAGAACTGAAGGTCCCTGCCTTCCCACAACTGCCTAAGTCTCCTCTTTCCCCAGGTCCTTCTCAAGCAATCTGAGACTCGGTCAATGTGTCTGTCTCTGCTCTGCCCCCTTCATACCTCTTCTGGTCCTGGGAGATCTGCAGGGAGCAGAGCAGGAGGGGGAGACAGCCTGGTCTGACTCATCTATGCCTCTTGGACCCTATCCTGTCTCCTTTTCTGGAGATCCACAGCATACTCCCATGACATTTTCCTCCATTAAACCAAAGCCCCATAACAAGTCCACCCTTGGATAGCAAAATCTAGCTTTGATCATCTGCATTCACAAATTCATTAGAGTTTAGCCAAGCCACTGTTGCATTCTGGGAAGAACTCATAAGACATTATAGGTTGCACAACCTCTGCCTTCATGCTAAGGAGAAAACAAGTGAGTAGGCAGTACAATGTACATTTGTGGCATCCCCCGATGACCTGAGCAGCAAATTCCATTATTTCTGGGCGCTTGATACTACACTAAAATTGCTACCCAGTCCACCAGTAGTAGCCAGAGTGGTGGGGAGGAGCTGCCTTCCTGAAACGCCTACTGGGCTTAAAGTTCTCACCATAATGGGACAACAAAACAGATCTTCAGGTTAAGTCCCCTCATATGGGGACAACAACAGAGATCTACTTACAAGGCTGGGATGCGGGTCAAACCACAGAGCCTAGGACTTGCCGATCCTAAGGTCGGTGGTTCGAATCCCTGCAACAGGGTGATCTCCCATTGCTCGGTCCCTGCTCCTGCCAACCTAGCAGTTCGAAAGCATGTCAAAGTGCAAGTAGATAAATAGGTACTGCTCCGGTGGGAAGGTAAACAGCGTTTCCGTGCGCTGCTCTGGTTCGCCAGAAGCGGCTTAGTCATGCTGGCCACATGACCCGGAAGCTGTACGCCAGCTCCCTCGGCCAATAAAGCGAGATGAGTGCCGCAACCCCAGAGTCGGCCACGACTGGACCTAATGGTCAGGGGTCCTTTTACTTTTTTACTTACAAGGCTACCACAACAATTCCTGGAATAATGTATGTGATATTCTTTGAGCATGTAAAAAGTATTATTTATTTCTTACCGTGGATTTCATTAACACAGCAGTAACTTCTGGTCTAACTCTCCAAGTTATGCTGCCCCTCTCTCACATTAAGTATTGTATTAAAAAGTGTATTGTTTCAACATTTTGATGTTTGCCACCCTGGGTTCCTTTGGGAGGAACAACAGGGTAAATGAAATAATAAACAAACAAACAATATGGCCACATTCAGACAATTATATCTCAGCAAAATACGTCATTATAGGCACAAGCCATAATGCATTTCACCAGAGTATGGAAAAAAGCCAGATGTTTTGGGTTAACTATAGTTTCCTGTTATGTCCAAAACCAGGAAACTATGGCTGATGGCTTCTGAATAAGCTAGGATATGAAGCTATTGTTTAAACTTGACTTAATATCCTGGCCTGTCTGGAAGCCATTCAACACAGCTTCCCAGTTTGGATATAATGGGAAATTAGAGTTAACCAAAGAAACCCGGCCTGCTTGCTCACTTGAATGAAAGGAGCAAAGTAGCTGCTTGTGAGGGAATGGGGCCCTTTCATATCTCAGCTAATTAAGTCAATATATGATTGTCCACCTGTGGCTATAATGTCCCATGATTTATACTATTGGAGGTCTTCCTTTCACACTGTTTCTTCAGGCTTGCACCCCAGCAGTCCAGCTACAAAATGACTTACTAGTGCCTGAGCTTCAGTCAAGAACTGCAGGAATTCGCTATCACTAGAATCTTTCCCTCAACACTTATTTCCTACCGCAAAAAACCCCAAATGTGTGCAACTTTTAACACCACATAACTCTCCCCCGATTTCTGAACTGCGCCAAGCAACCTTCTGGTGGGTGGGCTCCAAGATACATTTTACCAATTTTTCATGCCCATCCCTCTAAATGTGACCCTGCTCCTAGGCTTTTATCTCTTTGACAACTTCACGCAGGAAAACATGCAGCTCCTCTGATAGCATGAAATTGGAAACAATGGCCTGTGGAAACAAAAGCAGAGGATGGAGAGGCAAGATACAGGCTGGGCCCTGCCTGCTTCTCCCCCCTTAAAGCCACAAACAGATGTTTATAAGACCCGATCCCTGAGAAAGCTGAAAGGAAAAGCCTTGTAAAAGAAATGGACCTTAAAGACAATGGATGGAAGAATCTGGAATAAAAGGCTAGATGAGGCTAGATGGGATTTCAACAGATAAATCTCTCAAATAAAAGCAAGTTGCCACCATGAATTTCAATTGCAGTTTCCCTTCCTCATTTAAAAAACAAAACAACAAAACACACATTCTGAATCTCAAGCCAAGGATTCCTTCAGACTCTCCATGTATTGCACAAGTCTGATGTCCCTCTCTCTCTCTTTTTTTTGTAGAGAGACATACTATAAAAATCAATTTAACCCTACTGGCAAAGAGTGACTTCGAGTTTCAAATCCACTTTGATTTATTGAAACCGCTCTGTTCAGTCCTGAAACAGGAGCCAAAGCTCCTAAGTTCTGGAAAGAGGCTTAGAGCGCCAACAGAAAAGGTTATGCTCAGAGAATCTTGATTGGAAAAGGACCTAATACTAGCTGCTGGTCCCAATTATGTTCAGTTTCTTTTGCTTTTCATGTGCATTATTTTGGGCTGGGGAAAAAAAAAGGGGACCATGTGAAGAATCTACGAAGCGCCGTCATCATGAATCAAGCCATAGGTTCTTTTCCACAAAAGGCGATATGCACCATTTGCAAATGGAACAAAGTGCGGAGTGAAGTTTTTGCTTTTGTGATTAAACCTCTCTTCCTCTTTCTTGCAGAGCCTGCTATCCAAAAGGCCCAGCACTATGCTTCAGTGCACAAAATTCATGTATTCATCACAGGGGGGAGAAATCCTTGAAAAATTAGCACAAAGGAGGATGCATAACTTAAAGACTGCTATGGGTAGCCCTCACTTGAACCCTTTCACATTTACATAGCTTTCTTATTGACACACAATATAAATTGCGGGGGGGGGGGGGGAGAGACTAAAATAAGCATTTTGTCAACTATTATCAGCTTAGATGCCTATTTCATTTAAGCAGCAGCTCTCATCAAAGCAATATGAGGCACAAATATTACTTTGGGGGACAAACAAATTAGAAACTGGAAATATCTTTTAAGAATTTCTGTTCCTGGACATGTTTCCCTGAACTATTTATCATGCTTAAACTTACTGGTCGGGTCATTGTGAAAATTCACCTTAACAAAAGATGCTGAATCTATTGAATATGTCTGCAAACGCACATATTTCCTGTAGCTTTGTCCAGTTCCGAGCAAATGCTCCTGCGTGATAAAACTTCCACACCACAACAAGGAAAAGAGGCAACACCTTTCGTATGCTAGTGAGGCTGGCTGGGTTTGGCGGACTAGAGCCAGATTTTTGAAAACATTTTCTCCTAAAGTATTATTTACATGGCTACCATCTTTACAAAGTTTGGTTTTAAGAAAGTGTGATTCCTTAACCATAAATAATTTTCTATAGTGCATACAGAAATAATAATCTAGAAGTGTACACACACACACACACACACACACAAATGCCTGCCAAAACCTATCAGTAGGCACTATCAGTAGGCACATATAAAGAAACAGATGTCTCCATATAATGTACCTGTAGCTTCGGAAGGTC
Source organism: Podarcis muralis (assembly GCF_964188315.1). NCBI lineage: Eukaryota > Metazoa > Chordata > Lepidosauria > Squamata > Lacertidae > Podarcis > Podarcis muralis. Next base: position 61,067,830 of record NC_135660.1, on the reverse strand, counting down.
AGTGTGTGGGCCAGTTTGTGGTGGGACTGTAGTTAAATGGCAGAGAATCTGCTCTGCATACAGAAGGCCCATAGCTCGAGCCCTGACATCACCAGTTAAAAGGATCAAGTAATGAAAAAGTCCTCTACCTAAGACCCTGGAGAGCGACTGTCATTGTGACAGTAGACAATACAGAACAAAAATTAACAGATAAGAACATAGGAGCCTGACTGGATCAGGCCAATGGCCCATCTAGTCCAGCCTCCTGTTCTCAGAGTGGCCAACCAGATTGCCTACTACATAATTAACATGTATACATTATGGGTTTAAATAACTAATTAATTAAATCTATACCCTGCCCTTCCTCTCAAAGGAGCCCAGGAACACGTCTATGATATATTTTAAAACCACAATTTATTTATTTTTTAATAAACCCACGTATTTAAAACATCTACAAATTGTTAAAGTTATCTAAAAACAATAAAATACCCAAAACAAAATTTGAGAACAGATGTAACCAAATCTTTTCTGTGGAAAGGCCTGGTGAAACAAGAAAAGTTTTCAGTGGGCATCTAAAAGAGTACAATGATTGTGCCCATCTAATGTTGAAGCTTGTTTTAAAGAAGCCTTGCCCATTTAAGAAACCCGAAGGTTGAGGGAGAGAGAGAGAAGATGCTTCAGTCAGCCCCCCACAATAAAGTTTAGAAAACAACTCTGATTTCCATTCCCCATCTCAATCACACCATTGCTTCCCCACTCCCGGTTTTGGATAGTGGATACCTCTGCAGTAGAGTCTGACCTATTTCCCATCTATTGATTGTCTACAACACAATTCAGTAGTATTATAACGTAACCTATTATGATGACCTATATTGCGTGTTTGTGCATCTTTTTATTGAAAAGAGGTAAGTGGGAAAGTAACCAGGAAAGGTAACTTCTAATGGTCACGAGGCTGGCTGATGTCTTTCTAGGGATCAAAGGGGAAAAGAGAACAAGAGGGGCATAGGAAGAATATCTGTTGCATAGGGATAAGGGAAGAGCTCAGAGATATCAGGACAGTTGTGTAGTGGGTGGGTGTGTCAATGTGCCTATGTTTAATTGTACACACACATGCACCCTGCGTTGGTCATCCATCCACTACAAAAGTGGATAGATTGACTGTATATATGGGTGCAAGCAGGTACACTCTTCATTATATACTTGTTGTTGTTTAGTCATTTAGTCGTGTCTGACTCTTCATGACCCCATGGACCACAGCACGCCAGGCACTCCTGATGTTGTCAGGCTATAACTCCCATGACCATCGGCTGGGGCTGGTAGGAGTTGGGTCCAACATAATCTGAATGGCCCTACATTGGCTGTCCCTGGCCTACATACTAAGATTAAATGGAAAACAGATCTAGGGTTTTTTAATGTGTCTACATTTTGAGAATAAGGAAAAAGGATGACCAGAACTACTAGGATACTAGTTTTCTCAAGCTCCAAATCCACTTGTCAATAGAAGCCAGTAGAAATTAATAGGAAATAATAAAAGACAAGCTGGGAGAGGTCAATAGAAGGAAATGAATGGATTCAGCTGGGATTTCCATGAGGGTCATTACCTCGTACTTCCTAGAGGAAGACACCATAAAAGCAAATGATCGTTTTCAAGAACTGTATTGGCCTACCCCCTGGGTTGTTAGGGGAGCACAAGAAAAATCTATTACTGATTGTTGAGAATAACACCAGACTGTATAGGTCAAAAATTGACTGACATCACTCTGTACAAGCAGTATTGAGACACAACAAAGAATCTGTTGTGCTTCTAAGCTTATGGTGCATTGCAATGCAGTAAATGAAAAGCCACTATTATGAGGAGATGTTTATGTCAGTATCTGAAACAAATCTTCTTTTTCCTTGAATAATGCTGTCCTAAACTGTTAAGTGTTGCTCCGATAAACAACATGTGATAAAGATCCTATAATCCCTGCTTGCATTAACTCATTAACATGCTGATGAGTCCAGTACAACATTTGTCAAAGCGTTCTCACTTAGATGTTATGACTTCCGTTAAGAAGTTGCATATGGGTTTCATGCGTTATTCTACCATACTACAGTTTATTTCTAGGAGCAACAAATAGGCTGGAAGAAGAGAGCACACTTCCTCTAGTTTTGTAGCGTTATCTTCTTTCCAATTCAATTAATATTTTCTATTTTTACCGGCTGTGTCAAGGTATGTCCCCTGCTGTGAAAAATTATGATTTGGACAGTTTTAAGCCATTCAAAGAACCTGTGGAACCACAATAGGTACGCTGGAAGCTTCCCCTTACAAACATGGATGTTTGCTCAAGGGGAGCTGGGGTGGGCACATACAAGAGGAGGGTGCAGTCTTGTCATGTAGGCCAGAATATGATTTTGAAAGCACAATAAATATATTTCAACATATTGGAGGAGGAGACTCTAATCAGGTGCCCTGTGTGCTGACCAGGTGCTAAATGGCTTCTACCTCCCTTCTTATGGCTCTGTCTCTTTAAACTGGACAGCTCTTCAGATAAGACACTTCTTTCCTAGAGAGGACTGCCAGCCCTTCAAATACAAACTATATTTTGTAAAGCAGGATGCACAGCCAACCCTCCTATGGGCTTCTGAGGAACTGAGGTGCTCATGTCCATAAGCAGAAAGTTCAAAGGTCACAGCAGATGCAAAATATAGATGGTCTTCCCCCCCCTCATTGCAGCTTTACTGTGGCTTTTCTTCAAGAGGCAGCGAAACAACCCAGGTCTTCATGTAATTGTTTTGAGCTCTGTAAAGTTTTATATTCCAATTTCTAGGTTAGTGAGAAGCAGCTGCCGGGAGACAAGGCCTGTTTGCTAACAGAGCAGTCTCATTATACCGCTGAGCTCAGAACATGCTGAATGAGCTTGAGATTTATTTATTTTTAGAAAAAGCCCTACACCATTAAAGAGCTAAGACTGAAAGATAATTTCATCTGAAGGTCTGAATTACGATGTTATGTGTCAGCGTGATCTTTCGTCTCTACAGTTTCCTTCCAAAAAGCTGTTTTACTGGTGAAGGTGGACAAAATCCATAATTTTTCTTTACTGGAAAGGACAGTTCAATAACTTGCTGATGGATAGGTATGCAACAGTGGAAACAGGCAATTAAAAGAAAGAAATTATATAAAATTTATAGTAGATTAGGAGCAGTAGGGGATAGAACAACCTAGGAAGTAAAACTGATGGGGGGGGAGGGATGAAAGGGAAACAGTCTTAAATATTGATACATATTTGAAAATAATGGGATGAAAAAGCTGTTTCGCGATTAAGAAAAATGCACCACACTTTGTGCTAATAAATGTACGGTGAACCATCATGCTTTAGATAGACCCATAATGAAGTAGCTGCTCAGCTGCTCTCGCTACAGAGACAATCAGGTATTTATTGCCCCTTCAGTGTATTTGAATCGCCATGCTGGGTAGCAGTAACTTACTCCACCACACAGGAAAGTTGTAAACCAGACCAAGGAATCAACAGGTCCAATTACACCAGGGAATGATTGTCAAATGTGTCACAATGGACATCTAAATCAAGTAAAACACATATTCAGCTCTTGCCAGTATAAAAATAACAAAGGCTGTCTGGAAGCCCTCCAGGGTTAAAGTGATCCCACACTACAGAGGCTACATCCCAATCAGATAAACATCTCAGACACCGCTGCATCAGCTCAGTCAGGTATCACATGACAACGGTAGCTAATGGCTAGCCTTCATACACATTCAGAAGCTACCCCTTTGGTGTGGGTTCCAGCCACAGGCAACTGGCAGCAATGTGACAGAAGTCATGGAAACCAGCCCCGATATGTGACACGTCAAGTGAGCATACACTTAAAATGTGTGAAGCCATTACCATAGATACGCCACCACAGATTTCTCAATCCGTGCCTGCCACCTGTTGTCAGGGAGAAACTTGGGGAGAAGACAGCGCCGAACAATCGGACAATTGAGTAGCTGTTGTCAGTGTGCTGAACAAAAAGCAGCTCGCCTGCTTCCAGCAACCCCCCTGTCCAGTCATTTCTAAACATGACAGCACTCTGGTCTATAAACACTGTGCCCGGAAGACAGTTCCCCTAATTTCAGTGGGCCTTATCCACAGGGGGTGGGGCAGGGTGTAAGAATTCCTGATATCATAACCAACAGCCAAGTGTGCTTTTTTCTTTGGAGAAATTCTAAAACACATGCCGTGCTGAAAAACGTGCTTCGTGCATTTTCCTAAGAAGAAGAAAAGGCAACGGTTTACACCTTCTCCTTCCCCAGATCACACTTGATGAAGTAGGCATGCCTTTTAAGGCCTCTTTTCACAAAACCTACGTTCTCTTTCAAATATTCCTGGTGAGGAATATATGTGTGTATACAGTTGAGACCAATAATAACAATGAGGAGGATAATAAAACAAACCCAATGGCAGTAACACAGGAGGGGGGGGGGGGAAGCTTCCGAAAAGCCATCTATCACAATTGCTGTCATCTAGGTGATGAATGGCAGGTGTGGCGGCAGCACCCAGCTCTATCCCGGATGGTGCCGAGACGATCGCTACTGGTACTGCTCTCACTCTTTGTCACCCAGTGCCAGCTGAGTCCCCAGCTGCCAGTTGCCACCATGCAAGGCGTAAAACATACCCTTGGAACAATTGCAGCGGCACAGAGCACATCGGCTGCATTATTAATTAGTTTAATGACGCTCAGCCCTATTAGAAAGCACACAGTAATTGTGTTTAATTTGTGTACACTTTTAATTACGGACACAAACGATGCCAGAAGTTATCGTTCATATTCTGTTCTGCTCCATAACCAGGTTTGTATTAAATTTGCATCTGAAGCAGGGGAGGAACTGCATGTTATTTCCTGCTGAGAGGAAAGTCTCTTTCTCTCTCTGTTTCCTAAATGGTGTCATCTTTCACATCTTGATGGTGAACAAAACCCCACATGCCTACTGATAACTGTGTCCTCCTTTCCTGTAGCCACAAATTAAAAGCAGGTTTGTGACCACATGCGGCTAGGCCCCTCTAGGGCCCTGCCGCAAGCCCGCTCAAGAACGAGTCCATTCAAGCCCACTCTCCCTTCCTTGATAGAGAAAGAAACAAAGGCATCATTTAATTTAGTATTGCAAAGAGGATATGGCTCATTGGCCCGTCGTTGTTTTGAAGATGGATTTAATTAACCTCCAATGAATCTTGCCAGTAAGTGTGAGAGCATCAGAGTGGAACTGGATGTGTCAAAAAAGCAGCTGAAGAGATGGGTAATCAGCATTGCTGAGTCCAGTTCTACCTATCAAAATGTGTTCTCCCTAATAATAGTAGTAGTAGTAGTAATTACATAACAATAATGAACTTTACAAAGAGGAGAGACAAGTTTGCACAAGGATTGTACACACTTCCTATGGATCTTGATTGAATAATTTTAAATAGTCAACAGAAAGTACAGGAAGGAACAAGAAAAATATAAAAACCCTTATTACATACGTGCTGTGCACATCGACAAGTGATTTGCCACCGGCAGAAAACAAACAATTACAATAAAAATGCTGTTAAGTAAACATACAGTCCCTTGGGAAGGCAATCAAGCTTGGCGACAATATGAAACTCATCACAACGTCCACAGCCATAATTTATAATGAACATTTAGCAGGTGCCTCAGATGGACAGATATAATTTGCCTTCATTAATAAAGCCGTCCTCACCAGAGGTGATGTTTATACCTTTTAATCTAACAAACCTTCATCACATTATCATTGCACTTGAGGTCGTGTTTGCAACACAGAACTCTATGAGTTAAGACCACACCAAACCGTTACAACCACGGGGCGAAGGCAGGCTGCTCTACTGTGATTTGAAAGGGTTGCTTAAGCCTTCTTGTGTCGAATGCCCCATGATCAGCACATACCAGTACCAGCAGAGGTGGGGGAATGGCAAAGCGTATGCTTCTAGGAGACTAAATCAGAAAAAACTCCAATTTCATTAAATGGCATTGGTGGCATACAATCACATGTGCCACTGGAATTATATTACCAGTGATAATCAGAGATGCTGGTTGAAAACATTATCCCATAAAGAAGTAGAGATGTTGTGACACTGATTACAGTGAAAACCTCTGCATGTTACTCAGAAGTTACCAGTAAGTCCCACTTAATTCAACTCCCAAGGAAGCGTGCATAAGATGACACTGTGCCTAACGGCCGTAGGGTAATTACAGGAAGCAGAACAGACTTTGTGGCACTCCCAGCCTTAGTTGTGAGTTTAGTGATACTCCTTTTCTGCCAGTATTGCTAACAACTACAGTAAGTTGTGACCACCAGTAACAATTCATTTGCTGGTGCTGACCACAGTCCCAGAATAGGCCCTATAATGGGCTCTAACTTGTCTTTGAGTGAACTCATCATGTGTTTTTCTCCACCTGTGTTCCTCTTCCTGCTTGTTTCATTGCCCCCAGCTCAAATGCACAGCAAGGAGCCACACAAGCACTTGTGCGCTCTGAAGACAGCATCTGGTGACCATCATGTCAACTGCTCAAGTTTTCTGTCCATTCCTGAAAGCAACGGGCTTAGTTCGGACTAATACCAGTCACCTTGTGTTGTTCTTTTGGGGGGCAGGGGTAGGCAGAAGCAATCCAACCTCCCACCCCCTAGGCAATCTGAAGCAGCTCAGCTCCAAGACATCTGCTATGGACGAGAACTATGTTTCAGAGAAGCCATTTTGCACCAGTACTGAGTTATTGGACTCCTCATTACCCTTTCCACTGGAATGACTTCATCTCATTCTTTAGAATGGGCACAACATAAAGGGTGTTCTTAGGGAAGATCATGGGGTGGGGGGGGGGGACACAAGCAAATGGTTTTCTGCTGCCCTTTTGCACAGGATCCAAAGAGTAGTTGCAACAGTTCTTCTCTTTAGTGCAAGGACTCACCTTGACTTTACTCGGTAGGTAAGATAGGCTTGGGGAGCAGTTGATATGTGGGCAGGGGATTCCAGTGGGAATTCAAGATCTCTTGCTATGAAGTTTTGCCTGCTATGGAGTAAACTTACATACAAAGTCTGTAGGACAGTCATTAAGTGGTTTCTCCTCAGTGACAAATCAACTCAAGAATAACACTGAGGTCCCCTGCACCCCACCAGGATGGGTTTCGCTTTGCTTTGGGAAAAATGGAAGGAAACTCCACTGTGTTCTACATCACTGGTCATTATTGGAGGTGCAAAGAGCACATCAATGAGAGGACGAAGGAAAGAGGGGACACAAACTACGTTAGAGGGTGGGGGAAGGCAGCTAGAAAATGAAAATGGAAGACAACAACAAGTGTCATGGAGTAGCTGCTGAGAATAAATGAATAGGGAACTTTCCCATCGGACATGCCATTTTAATAGAAGGCCCCTCTTTCAACTGCTTACAGATGGATAATAGGATATAAGTAATTTTGGCCTGGCTGACCACAAGTACCAGTCAGGCCTCCATTAATTTACCATTTCTGCTGGAAGGGAGACCACCTCAGGAGAGCTTGGTGACAACATTAGTATCCACACGGCTGTGCCTTTTGTTCAGTGTGAAAGGCTGTTTGAATAGGGGTCAACTGTAGTCAATTCTCTCTGTTTACCACAATTAATTGTTCTGTGCTGGAGGCTAAACAAATCCCAGAAAATACTTCTGCTCCAGAAACATGCAACAAAGGTGGGGTTTTTTGTTTTTGTTTTAAATGACACTGGCACAAGATGCCAGACAACAGAGAGCTGGAAATGCAGTATTTCATCCTGTACAATATAGGGTGCCTATGTGAACCCCTTTAAAAAAGGACCATAAAGTTTAAGTTTTAAATCCATGCTGCCACTTTTCTTTCAAAAAAACACGTTGAAACTGATCCACCCATTTTTAAAAAATAAGTAATTAAAAATAAATAAACTTCTGCAAATTGACACTGCATGATTTGTTGCTGTAAAGTCCCAGTGTAGAAGAATGTATGAGCAAAAGTTCAGGCGGTAGTTGTTTTAAAAGGTTGCCCTTACCACGACTCTTAACAACTCATACCATAAACATGTACAGCATCTCTCAGGTTACACATTAAAGCTGCAATCTTATGCACTCCCAATTTTGAAATGCACATCACAACTTTGGGGCTTACTTCTGCATAACTATGCACAGGATTGGGCTGCACATGTGTAAACACTTAAGCATGAAGTGGTGGGGATTGATACCCTGTAAGTCAACTACTTCATTTAAGTGTCCATTCCATTGCAAGCAATATGGCAGGGAGTCGTGCCACCTCGGGTTAAGTACTTAATTCGTTCCGGAGGTCCATTCTTAACCTAAAACTGTACTTACCCTGAAGCACCACTTTAGCTAATGGGGCCTTCCGCTGCCGCCAGTGGAGCACGATTTCTGTTCTCATCCTGAAGCAAAGTTCTTAACCCGAGGTACTATTTCTGGGTTAGCGGAGTCTGTAACTTGAAGCGTATGTAACTTGAAGCGTATGTAACCCGAGGTACCACTGTAGAGCCAAAGGATACACTGAGTTCAGGAAGGAGACATGAGGGCACAGACAGGGTCCTAGAGTCCTCCCACCTCATTCCCAAAGCCTAGTTAGTGCTTTCCCAACTTTAGGAAGAAGGTAGGAGAGCTCTAGGACCCTGCCAGAGACTTGCATCTCCTTCCCAAAGCCCAGCGCCTTGCTTATCCAGCTGTGGGAAGGCAGCATGAGGGCTGAGGTGTGTCAAATTTTAGCCTCCTCCCACATGACAAGGCAGTGTGTGGATTACAGGCTCCATGTCAAAGTACTCTTGTGGCCCACTTGGTATGAAAAGTTGCCCTAAACATCCCACTGTTGAGCAGACAGGTCAGATATCAAACTTTGACACCTCAGCATGATACAGGAGACCGTGGCCGTCCTAACATAGATCATCGGCTTTTCTTCAATTTGCCACACTTGGATCAAAGGCATTAATGATGCTCAGAAAGGCATTAGATCACTTAATCTTTGCTGCATAGCAAGACTGGATGACATTTCCATTTGTAGATTAATATGACATTTTCAACTATGAAGCTTAACAACAACTTATTTTATTGAATTACTGCAGAAATAAATTAGCATACTGATATAATAGTTTATTATGGTTCTGCATATGAACCCCCCCCCACAGTGACATTAATCTATCAAATTGCTGAAGGATAAATAGTTTTGAATTGTTGACTGTATGAAACATGATACTGACCAGATTTAATCCAAAGCGGCGGGAAACAGAGCATGTCTACCTATCTGTATTTCCTTCAGAAACAATTTGTGCTGCCTCATGCGCAACACAGATGGTATCTGCCTCGGATCATAGAAGCATTATGGTCCAAAGCAGTTAGGTAGGTGAAGTGAAGGAAGAGCCAGTAGCTCAGTTGGTTAGAACATGGGGATGATAATGCCAAGGTTGCAAGTTTGATCCCCTTATGGGACAGCTGCACATTCCTCCATTGCAGTGTGTTTGACTAGATGATCCTTGGGGGTCCCTTTTAACTCTACATTTCTATGATTCTAAGAGTTGTGGGTAAATGAGGGTACCTTTGTTTACATACAAAAATGGGACGTAATTTAGGCTTTCACCCAATGAAAGAAATCTAAGTTGAAAACAGTATGAGGTTTATCTGACAAAGTCATCAGTCATATTTGCATAAATACTCATATGTCTTCAATCAATAGTTACCTCTCAGCTAATAGCCCCTTTTCCTTGCCAACCTGACACCTCCAAGAGGCCAGGAGGTGAGGATGAGCAATGGCACCAGCATATCAGCTTTCTGAACAGCTAAGTCTGTAACTCCTTTCCCTCATCAATGTAGCCTGACAAACAGCAGGTGCCCATTTGGAAGTGTTCAATGGGCAAGGGGGGAGGGGAAGAGAAGGGAACGTCCCTTTTAAAAATGCATTCAATTAGATTGGGTGCACTTTATAAAATCTTGGAAGGTCTTTAATTAATCTCTTAGTTATTTTGTAGCCGGGTCAGAAAATCCATCATCAGTTGATTGGCATTTCATGTAACAAAACGTTTGCCAAGAAATAAATGAGATTTCCCGACTTTTGGGAGTCACATTTGCCCTCTGTATGCTTTTTGAATAATAGGTAATTAAACGGATGGTGATCCCCCCACCCTCCCCAACCAATTACATTGATGCAAATTGATAATTCAACATAAACATCTAATTAAGTCTATTTGAAATGTCATTTGTAACCCAATTCATGTCAGACCACCCCAAATTGATACAGACAAAGTAGGGCGCTCCAAAAAAAATAGAATGGGGAGAAGGAAATAAGAGTGAAGGTACTTCTTCAAGGATGGGTGGAAGATGGGAAGGGAAGAGAATATGGTACCCTAGGTTGTCACCTGATCTGGCAGGTTGGCCCTGAGGAGTCAAATGTGGTAGGAAGACAAACCTTTAGAGCAGGGATGAGGAACCTGTGGCTCTCTAGCTATTATTGGACTACAACTCCCATCATCCTTGACCATTGGCCATGCTGGCTGGGGCTGATGGGAATTAAGACAGGCTCTCTCTATCCCTAGTTTAGAATCTTCTCTTAGGGAGCGCCTGTAAGTCCCTCTGCTCTTGGGGCTCCACATCCTACCTTTCCCCAATAGTCAGTCATCTGAAGCAGCATTTCAACTGACCCCACAGCTTTCTTACCTTCTCTCAAAATGAAGTCATAATGAAGCTTCCATACTGTGCCAGTAATGTTGGATTGTTTACATCATGCTGGTCAGCCAAATCACGAGAGAGACTTCACTTTAGTCTCAGCAGCTTTGAGGGAGGGGGGAAAACTAGAATGGGAAGTCCAGACAGCACCTATTCAGCCGACTCATGTGGTGTTCAGCATAGCAGTGCAATGAAGAAAGCCCCCACTGCACTAGCAAAAGTCCTTGCTCAGGCTTCTGCTAGTGTGACACATTAGCTGAACTGTGCCCCAAGAGTCTGAATTTGTATAAGGCAACTTCTTATGTTCGTGGCCACTTGAGTTGGATGCCTTTAAGAGCATGGCTATTAAAAATTATCAGATTATTAAAAATGGCTAGGTCCTAGCTTTGGTTCTGCTGTCCTACTTAACGGTACCACTTTCATAATGCCAAGGGGTCTCATAGATGCAATTATGTCCTTGCATAGTTAGCTAGAAGAAAATCTGATGACAATTGCTATTTTTATTATGCATTTCAGTGCAGGAATGCCTATTTTTTTTCCCTAATGGTGAAACAGAAAAGCAGTTTCAAAGGAAGTTGCTTAGTCTGAGTGGGACAGTTTTAAAGAGAGGAAGCAACGCTCCGTTCCCCACCCCCCACCCCACCCCAAAGCAGCAGAATGGAAAAGAAAACTCAGGAAGTCAGCTAAAAACACGCCTTGTCTCCATCCGTAGGACAAGGAGTTAACCTGACCATCTCGGCCACAGTGGAAGACCATGGCAGAAAGTCTGATTAGCAATTCCTAAGAGAAGAGACCTGCCCACTCCATGGAAAGTTGCTGTTTCCTGCTTCATTGCCTGAAGCACTATAGAAAGAAAGGCCAACCCCCTATAGGTCAAACCCCACCCTCATGCCAGGCAAATCAATCAAGGACAGCTGCTCTAACAAACGCAGGGGAAAGGGCACCTCTGCATGTTAAAAGCACAAAATGACAGCCAGCCCTGGACACCAATGTGTAGGCAGCCTTACAAATTTACAGACAGGGGTTGTGACCCTTCCACTGACACTTCCATACATTCATGTGAATTAAGGGGGAAAGGAATGATTTATGGGACTAATTCCACTGCCAAATTTACTGTAGGGAACTATCTTGAAAACAGCTGCAAAGGTTTGCAGGTTGGGCCCTGGGTTCTGATTAACAAAATGCAGCAAGAAGCAATAAAATGCAGAACTCTAATCAGCCAAAATATTAATTTTTTTTAAAAAAAACTTTGTGTGGTCTATTAACAGGCATGAAAGAAGGTGGGGATAAGCTGTGTCCTCTTTCTCTCTGTGATTGACAGAACAGAACTCCTTGCCTGCTGAAACAGAGACGTTGCACATTTAATTCACTCAGCGTTGGTGAATCTATTTTCATTTGGCTTCCTATGAAACAACTGACAGTCTTTCTGCAGTATAAATGATACATGCAGATCTTCCCAATTAGCACCTGCAGTTCGGCTTTAATAAATGGGAGAAGTTGCAGAGCTAGGAGCTCAAGTTCTCTATTGCATTCAAGGGATTCCCCAAGATACAAGCACTGCAGTAGCCAATATGGTTCCCCTCCACATGTTGTGGACTACAACTCCCATATTATTCTCAACCACTAGCTATACTGGCTGGGACTGATGGGAATTGTAGTCTAAAACACCTGGAAGGAACTATGCTGGCTGCTCCTAAACTAGGACAACCACTGTTAGGACAGCACTTATCAACTGAGCACCACCTGACAGCATTTCGATTCAGGATCTTCATCTGAAGTTTAAATGAAAGGGCTATTGAGAAGTAAGAAGTGATATACAGGTAACTTGAAACTTAGGCACATTTTACTTGTGTGCATTCACAAGTTGCTGCTTGGGTGGAAAAAAGACATTGGCAATCCTACCGGCCATTGAACTCAATATGTTTTGCCTGCACACAAATTTGGCTTTAGGTGTGATCCCTGCAGCGTAACCCTAGTGTAAGTTGAAAGTCGTCTGCATCTCTTAGGATCAGCATTTAAGTTTTGTGGAGAAGCTGTCTGGCTGCAGCAAAAGCAACATACAAGAGACATGGGGTATCTTCCTTCTGAAAGACCCATTCCAATTAGGGAAGCTGTCGTGTTCCCCTGCCGCCGCCCAAAAATGTTGCTGCCGCTGTACAACTTGTGTTCAAACGATGCAGAAACAAACGGAGGTTGCGTCACAGCAGTGCATACTTAAGGGTTCTGCCCTTAATCCAGGAACTGGTACAAACAAGGAAAGCTGCTATGCCCCCACTAGTGCAAACACAGCTGGAGCAGCTACGATTAAAAGAATAATGAGCTAAAACCTCCATCTACATTATCTGAACTGTGACAGAGTAGATACCAATTAACAGTGGGCTAGAGGATCCAGCCATTGATTAGGTGTGCAGGGTAGCAAAGCAATGAAGTGATGTTTATTCTTTTAGTCTGTTAATGTAGTTAGGGAAGACTGGTGATTTACCAGAAAGCTTTTAGCTCCAAGTTAAACTTTGGTGGCTTATTGCTACAGCAACACACTGGCCACTAGAGCTAACAATCTGGCAGATGTTTGCATTACAAAGGGTGCCCCCCCCCCACTCCGCCAGGGAAATTATTCCCATGTCAATTAGAGCTACATCAAGACCTTGCCAGGAATCATCAGTGAGAAAACAACAGGTGGATATATCTTTTTAAACTGCTGTTTGACCCTTGACAAAACTTTGTATGTTGCTTTGAGTGCTGCGCTGCAGCTTACAGATGTTTAAAATAAAGACGGTTTTCGCTGTGTTGTGCAGAGAACGCATCTTGGTAGGTATTTTTTACACCCCACAAAGATGCCTGCCCCATGCAATATTATGTATTTGGGTTGTAGCGGTTTCCCACAAGAAGTGGGAGTGAAAGCCAGGGAGTTAGGTGAGATGGGGGAAAGCCCAGTTGAAAGATTGTAAAACCTGAACTGCAGCTGGTTCAGGAGACATTTCTTTAATCAAATGCTACATTTGAAAAGGGCTTTGGCAGTCTCCTTGTGGAAGCCAAGTTATGTCCCCTCTCCCGTCACTCTAACCTCAGATCTAGGAACAAGCCCATCCACACACCATTGCTTAGGATGAGTTTTGGGGCTGCTCCACTGGATCTGGTTTTCTGCTGTTGATCCACAACCCACAGCAGCCTCCAAATAAGTAGGGTTCCCCCCTGGGAACAGCTACCACCATGGATCTCCCTCTCCCTCTCTGTGCATGGTGCTAGCTGGCCAAACCTCCTGGCTCCTTAGCAGGCTGTTGTTCTTCAGGTGCACTGGGAAGGATAAAGGTGGGATCCACCTGTGAGCTAGCAGCAGTCCTACTGCTGCTACCTGCCTGCTCTCTGCAGCCTCCAAATGAATAGGCTAGCTACCCCTTTAAGCTATCCTTCTAAAGAGCAAGCAGGTATGATCACATACTTAGCACCCCATGAGTGGGCTTCTAGCAAAATTCTAGCCTTGAGTGTTAGCTGCAACAGCTACAAATGACTTGATAGGACAAACAGTTGAATTTTTCCTTTCCCTGGCTGCTTAAAATCTCCTATCGTTTGATAGTAATATGTATATATAACACTAAAAAGCTTAATGATGTTACAATACACAAATCAAGTATAATTCAGATGACTAGGTATTCTTCCAATTGTTTAGCACAGGAATGAGAAACTTTTTCACCCCAAGGGCCACATTCCCTATTGAACAAGCTTCCTGGGGCCACATGCTAGTGGTGAGCAGAGCCAGAAGAAAATGTGGAGAGAGAAGCAATTGTGAAGTTTAACTTTGCGCAACAGGTTAGTTTCACGCATGTCCACACATGTCCACTTTCTATCCCCTCCCCCCAATTAAGCAAGACCCTGGTCGGAGTTCAAGGTCTCATTCCAGCCAGACAAAAACAGTCAAGGAAGCTGCAAAGGGATGTGGCCTGGAGAGAGACAAGAGTCCCAGGGGCCAGAGAGAGGGGTCTGGAGGCCACATTTGTCCTCCATGCCTGAGGATACCCAACCTTCATATCACATAAGAATGCACTTAGTTCTTCTGGTGAACATAGTTCTTTCTAAGGATGCATTCTGGTCTTTGCAGCCCTCTAGAATGGATTCGGATGCCCAATTCGCATTTGACCCATGTACAGAACACTCATCCACAAGTGTTGCTGTATTTATTTCAAAGAGGCAGATCTGCAGACACATTCATTTGCTGTCTTCATGGAGATACTGCAGTGCACATGTGCTCTGCACATACCTCAGTGATTGTGCAAGGCTCCATCTAGACCATCATGACAAAGTTCCAGTTCCACATTTTATAATTTTTGATTCATTTTCAGTTTGACAAGGCACATTTTGTGACCTGTAAGTGCCTTTCTCAGTCTCCTTGACCACCTATGGCTCTCTCTCGTGGATAGTGGAACAGAATTTCATAGCAAAAACGGTCTGTCTAATGCTTTGGAGAAGTCTTTTCCCTCCTGCACCTCAAACCCTGAATGATGATTTATTGCTTCTTAATTACAATTTAATATGGCCAATAAGGTGCCAGCTGATTTATGTTACTCTGTATGAGCATAAGAAAATCTATTTTTGAAACAACCCATATATCTTCTCTTTCAGTAGCCCTGCTGAGAATGTCTTTGGAAATATACTGCCTTGTGTTGCTGTTTAGGTAGGCAGATCTAATAGTTCAATGCATCAAATTTGGCGCTTGGATCTTCTTGTATTACCTAAATGTTTGGCAGAATCATTTCACAAGGAAATATTTCCAAATGGGTGGAACAAAGAGGTGAAGGAGGGGGAAAAGTCTTTTACAGCTACTTACATTCACGAGAGAATAAAGAGCTAATTTATAGGTTACCTTCAGAGCTTGGATACTATGACAAAGCAGCATTCGCCAGTTGGCTTGAGTGTCAAATCGGTAACATACAGGGACACTCACATTACTTTAACAATCTTTGTACACAACAGTTCAGCTGTATAAATCAACCAGTGTACACTTTTTCACACCAACTAACACCTGAACATGTGTAGAAATGCCTTGCACTTGTATTCAGTGCAATGTATGAATAAGCCTACAGGTAGGGTTAGGGTTATAGTTATAGTTATAGTTGCTCCATCAGGTCCTTCAACATCACCTTTGCCCCAATGAAATCTGGTTTAGCCATGTTACAATCGTCATGGCAGCCCTATTAATGCACTAAAAGGAACACACGTGTGCTTAAAAGTGAAGAGGGCGAAGAGCTATCTATGCACATCCTGGCATCATAGTGTTTCCATGCATACCTCCCCCTTCCCAGGGAAGACTTCTGCAGGTAAAGAAGTCATCATAGGAAAATCCCCCTCTGTGCACATGTTTCATGCCTCTTATTTTGTAGTTGGAGGTAAATCATTAGTATTTTTCCTAGCACAGTAACTCATGGCATTTAACTATATGCATTCATGGATAAAGTCCTAGCTACAGGGGAAAATTCTGGGCTTGGCTTCCTACAGGCAGGCTCTCTCTTTCTTTCTCTCCCTTCCCATTTGGATTGTGTGAACATATGCCAGCAGCATGTACAAGTGATACCATCACTCCTTTCTTCCACAAATAAAAGGGGTGGGGAGAGAAGAAAGGTGGAGTGGCTTTCCTAGAAGCGCAGTCACCTGCCAGACTGCGAAGGGATACTTGTTCCTGGCAAGAAGGCAAGTGAGTTCATTGAATCCTCCCCATTTGGATTCCCAGGAAACTTTAAGGACCCTTCCTTCTGGAAGCTCTCTATAAACAAAGTTAACACTGCTCACAGAGTTAAGTTACATGATGACAATGCAGGTTCTCTTATTAAGACATCGCAAAGGGCGTGTAATTATTCTTCTATAGCTTGGTACTGTTGACACGTGTAAAAGTTTGATTCATGCACAAGTTGCACTCTTTGTCTCTAACCTTAGATGTATAGTTGCAGCATAACATTCATTAATGTTCATAAAGCACTCTGGAAATGAAAATAGCCACATCAGGATTAGAGAAGGTTATTAGGAGGATTTCCCATTACAGGAAATTTGTTGTGCGATTCTCAAGCTGCCTATGATTTATCGCAGGGAGGGAAAAAAGGAAGGGATGAGAGGTTTGTTCTTTTTAAAACAAATACTCCCATTTTAAACCGAAAATCTGAGCTGAAATTTCTGTGGAATGAAATTTGGGGAAAAGCTGTGTGGAAACTACTGTGTGGGAAAAGCCAAATTCAGGAATGTCAATACTAAGGAGAATGTGAACTGTGAACCTGAAAGGTCTTTAGTTCAAATCCCACCTCTGCCACAAATTCACTAGCTGACTAATGTATTGATATCAAACTACACACAGTCCAGTTCTGACCCAATTAGTTATCTCCATCTCCAGAGCTGTGCCAGAACGATGTGGTCTTTGGAGCCCTGGCTGAGTGGCAGCAAATTCACTACCCAGAACATCTATGCTGGACTTCATGGGTGGACTGGTAGTGTTGCAACAGATGGAATATTTTTGATGGCTGTGACCAGCTTGGTCTAGTGAGCATTTTTCTGCAAGCCTAAAAGCCAGTTAACTTTTTAAAGCATTTTTTTTTAAAAAAACTGAAGAATTTTCAATGGGGTCCAGATGTAAAGAAGAAAAGGAGGTCCTACCTCTACCACTGACTTTGCATCCAGTCGAAAGTTGAAATCTCCAAAGACAAAATATGAAACTCTCTCAAACCGCTGATCTATAATTCTGAAAAGGCACAATAGGGGGAAAAGAATTAAATGCAGTTTGCTCAGCTGTATGTGAAAGAAAGGAATCTGTAAAGTACCTTCACTTTAAAAACAATACCCAGAATTGTAACTGCAAAGAGATTACATGTGCATGCTCATGGTTCTGTCACTGAAACCCTGCCAAGGTCCTGGTGGGAAGAGGGTCTGCAAGGTGGCGCTGGGCAAGCACAAAAGTTCCTTAGACGAACTAAGGTAGACTGACAGGGAGAGGAAGACTTGACGATTGTGGGATCCACTCGGTGGGATCCAACCAAAAACCCACTCCTGGCCACACCAAGCTTTCTTCATTTCAGCATTATTTAATTTAGGGTGGTGGTTGGGTGCATGTCATTCCATTGTTGATATTGTTCAAACAATCCAGAATCAGAAATCCTTGTTGATCTACTGAAATTCAGCCAGTGATCTACCAATACAGCCAGATCTAGCTTCTGCACACCCTTGATCTAGGATGCCTGGAGCCAACCTGGAGGAGCTTCTCTGCCACTTAAAGAAAACATTGATGAACAGGTGCTCATGTTTGGATGTGTGTCTGCATGCGACCAGATGGGTTTACCTTTTTCGTTGCTAGATTAGGCAACAAAAAGTGTAAAGGCTAGCCACTGATGTGGACAGTGTCTCTCGTCACTTAGCCTCAGCCCTCCTATCAAAAATACAATGGTACCTCTGGTTACGAACTTAATTCGTTCCGGAGGTCCGTTCTTAAGCTGAAACTGTTCTTATCCTGAGGCGTGCTTTCGCTAATGGAGCCTCTGGTGCACAATTTCCGTTCGCATCCTGGGGCAAAGTTCACAACCAGGAGCAGCTACTTCCAGGTTAGTGGAGCTTGTTACCTGAAGCGTTCATAACCAGAAGTGTTCGTAACCAGAGTTATCATTGTAGAAGCACCGACTGTATCAGGCAAGGCAAACAGCTGATCATAAATAAACCAGCTTCTTGCAGGTGCTGATTGAAGTTCATTATTGTGAAGAAATTTGGAAGTGCAGGCTGTCACAAAATGTTAGTGTCGAGTGCTCCTGTTCAGAGTTCCATCCATGCTATACTACTGCTACTACTATTAGTAGTAGTAGCAGCAATATTACTACTAGTATAACTAGTATTACCCCCCCCCCAGTATATTCTTTAGGAATGAACCTCAGATTGAAGTAGGCAAATTTGAAAAGAGATTTATGAGATTTTTTTGAGGTGAAAAATATTATGATGCTATGGCTTTGGAGTGATGGGGAATATGGTTTCTATGACAGTTTTGATACTTTAAGACTAAGTTAAACAAGGACTATAGGAATAGTTTTGCTCCCAGGAAAACTACCTGTTGCAAAAAACAGGAAATCCTGAAGGCATGAAATAAATACATCAAACTGGCCCACTGCTTAGTAAAATAATTTGTGTTAAGCAATTTTCTAGATGGTGGGGCATCAGAATATGCTGCCAGACTAACTCGATCTGCAGCCTTGCTTCGAGTGATCTCAGAGAGATGAATGGGTTTGAAGAAGCAGCATACGAAAAGCATGTACTCCTTTAGGTTTTAGCAGTTAACAACTATAAATCTCGACAGCTCATCAAATATCAAATATATTCAGGAGGGTGTTCCCCTCCCCAACTGACCAGGAGAGCTTTAGAAGTTGCTTCATTGTAATCCTGCATTACAATTTCCTTTTGAACATGCCATGAATCAAAATTTCCTATAAAAGGTTGCAATTAATCACCCAATGGAGTGATAAATTTCAATGGTGTAAAAAAGGAAGCAGCCAAGTCATGTCACCAGCATTAATTTAATGTTTCACAGTGGGAGGATCTGATTCTATTTCACATAGTTCTTATCTGATGTCCGCATTGCATTACCAAATATACTGTAATTTATCTGCAAGACTTACAACCCAATCCGATGACGCTACCACAACCGTTAAAGGAGCCCACCACTACAATAAGGCCACCATTTGCTGCTCCATCTTTTTGGGCTGGTATGTCTGCTAGGCAGAATAGATAATGCTGTTGAACCCATGCTGAATATAAGGCAGCTTCCTTTGCCTCTGTATCCTGAAACCCAGGAGAACATGATCACTTCCTCCCAAGTTTCCAAGCACTTCCACTTCATCAATCAGTTCCTCCCTATTGGTGTGGATCAGGTCCAAGATAGATGATCCCCTTATTGGTACTTCCATCTTCCGGGAGATGAAATTGTCAGCGAGGCAATGGAGGAATTTGTCAGACCTTACACTCTTGGCAGAGTTTGAGTCCCAACAGATACCAGGGAAGTTGAAGTCCCCCAGGATTATTATTTCTCTCTGTTTTGCATGTTTGGTAATCTGCTCTAGTAAGGCATCATCCAAGTCTTCCGTCTGGCTTGGCGGTCTATAGCAGACACCCATAGTAAGGTCACTGTTGTTCCTTTCTCCTACAATTTTTACCCATATACTCTCCATCTGCTTTTCATGCTCCAGGTCATGGATTTCTTCACAAGTGTACACATCCTTTATATGTAATGCTACTATATTTGAGTTACTTGCGACATCAGCAATCAGACCGAGTGACCTAATGCCCTTCAGGGAACAATGACTATTAACATTTTAACTGAACATGCAGGAAGAATAGTCAAAAATCACAGGAAATTTGTCATTGGGCTGTTTCAGCTGCAACACACCAAACTATGGTTTGTGAACAAGCTTGAAGACCCCCATGTCCATAGTACCTTGCTACGCTTCCGTCCCCTCCTTCTCTCCATAGTGCCTCAGTTTCCTCCCTTTGTTCTTGAATTGAGGAAAAACTATGTTGCTTATAAACCTGGCTGATTAGGTGATGCAAATCGTAGCTTGCTTGGTTGAATGAAATGAGAAACAGTGGTTTGCTTTAAAGCAGGAAGGGAAGCCAGAAACAGTGGATCATGAGATCATGAGGGGAAGAAGAATGGAGAAGTGGTTGAGCCTGAGGGTACTTCTGGCCTTGTTGATGTAGAACCAACTCAAGGGTTTGGCATTATGTCTGAATCAGCCCACAGCCAGAAAAAGTGTAATTCTGCAGTTTAGTCTCGACATTCCATGTTTTTAAATGTATCCGTCACATCCAACATATGCTTTGTGAAGTGTTTCCATAGGTGAATATTCTGGCGGGCGTGGGGGCAGGACAGAAAGCAACCATCTATCACAATTATGATCCACTTGCTTGCTGTTGTTAGATCTGTGATGGTGCCTTTCCTTCTTGTTCAACAATGATTCACATGCCACATTAAGTACTCTTACTCAGTTCAATATTTGCAGCAACGGCTGTAGCAAATATAAAAATCCATACTCAAAACTGACTAACTTATGAGCCATAAAACTGCAATATGAATTCCTGACTTTGACCCTCAGTAAATTACAAGTACTGCCTGAGCTCAGCATAACTGAGAAACAGTCTCCCATACTATGCCCCATCCACAAATTTCCCTCCAAGACTTGCTTTTCTTAAAAAAGAAAAATTTGAATGAAAGCTGAAGTGAAGGGCACGCAAATGTTAAGAGGTTGTAGGCAGCTGACCAGTTTATTCCATTATTTATACTAACATGGACATAAGTGGAATTTCAGAGTCACAATGCACGGATGGAGTTCATTTCATGACAAGGGCCTCCTCAGTTATTACCTGTAAAGAGGGGAAATGAGTAGCAAGGGGCTGTGTTTTCAGTATCACTAAAAGCTTGTGCAGGCAACTAACACGCAGTCGCTTTTGCAACGGGGAGTTTCATTTGCTCATGGAGTCTTCTTGTGTGAGGTAGAATGCTGATCTTTCCGGGTTCTAAATCACTCAGGGAACTCCATGAATACAGCAGTCTCCCTGCTGCAGAAGTGAAAATGCAAGCACTGCAACAATAGGGGGCAAGGGGGAAAGTGCAGTCCTGCAATCCCTTGATACCCGCTTTCCCGCTTGAAAGTAAGCGCTGAAAAAGGATAATAATGAATACAGTACTTTCAAGGCACAGGGAAGGGGGGGAAGGGAACCTTTCAAATTTATCTCAACGGATGAGACATCATAAAGCGCGCTTGAAAAGGAGATTATGCTGATGTTGCCGGTAAAGAAATGGAAGAATTTCTAAATCATTACTCTAAATGGAACAAATCAATAAGCCCTTTAAACACAGATATGCATAATTTCTACTTAAAACTGAACACTACATTCATTACACTGGAATCCCATGCTTCCTCCAAGGTGATTAGGTCGGCGTTATCTCAAATTAATCTCAGCATCCCATTGAGGAGGATTAGGGGGAACATAAGAACATACAAAGAGTGCCCAGACCAAAGGATCATTTAGGCCAGCATCCTGTTATCACGGAGGGACGTGGGTGGCGCTGTGGGTTAAACCAGTGTTTCCCAAACGTTTTTGGGCAACGGCACACCTGTTTACCGGAAAAAAATCTCGCGGCACACCACCATTAAAGCCCCGCCCCGTGACGTCAGCGCGCAGCGTCACGCCGGGAGGGACGCACAAAAGTGAAAGTTTTTTCCCTTCCCCTTGCCGGGGTGGGAGGAGGCAGCAGAGCGAGGGACTGAGGGACGGCGGCAGCTGAGGCGGCGGCGATAGCGGGCGGAGGAGGAGCCGTCGCCGGGAGTTGCTGCTGCTGCTGTTGCTGCTGCTGCCCGGACATGCCGGCCTCCTCCTCCTCCGCTGTCTCGCAAGCAACCCACCCTCCCCCCGCTTCCCCAGACCGTCTCCCCCCCCCACCGCCGTGTCCCCTACCTGTGCTGCAGCCCCACTAGCCCCAGCGTGATCACATGGGGCACGTCCAGCTCCGTGGGCCACAGGCCGGAGGCGATGCACCCGAACACGCCGCACTCCTCCCGAATCCCCAGCTCCTCGAATTCCATGGTGCCCGAGCGAACACGTGTTGTTGTCAGCGCAGCTGCTTCTGTTATTGCCGCTGCTGCCTCCTGCCGCCGCCGCCGCCTGGGTTTGAGGGGGGGGGCGGAGGAGGAGGAGAAGGAGGCGGCGGCCTCAGAGGCGCGAGTTCCTCTCCGCGCCCACCCCTTGCGCCCGCCTCATTTACATGCATACATTACGAAGGGGCGAAATTCCCCGCCTCGGGGCTGCTCCGCGTGGTGGAGTTGGTTTCCCCACCCCAGAGGAGCAGAGCAAGAGAGGTCGCCTTCGGGGCGGGGGGGGCTACTTTGTATCTGCCTTTGGACACAAGTTAGCTCCCGCTCGCTCTTTCTCTCTCCCCACAAGTTAACTTTGTTTCCCTCTCTCTTTCTCTCTGCGCGCGCGCGCTTCTGAGAGCGAGTTTTGCCCAGTGGCTCCGAGAGTGTAAACGGCTGGCTGAAGTGCTGAGGAGACCGCGAAGGGCGGAGGGAGCTGGGCTTCGCGCGCGACGGAAGGGGTTATTCCCCCCCCCCTTATGGAAACGGGGTTTGAGGGAATAAGGGGTAGGGAGGAGACTTCGGTTTTTGCGCGACTGAGCAGGGGAAGGGGGCGTCGGCGGGCGCTCGCCTCAGATTGGAGAAACGCTACCAAAGGGTTGTGAGCGGGGGGGGGGTGTTAAAAACATCCCTCCCTCCGTGGGTGGAGGAAAGGGGGCTGGGAGGCAGGATGTGGCCCCGGCGGAGAGTTTTAGGTGGCCCAACCCCTTCCCTTTCCCAATGAGGTGGAAGCATTGGCGGGTTTCTGCAACCGCGCCCCGCCCCCTTCCGCCGTCCGTGCCCCCCCCCCTCCCTTCGTACGCAGCCCCAAAAGTGCCTCCGGACTCCGAACGCGCTTCTTTTTCGGGTCGCTTCCCTCTCGCGCGCTGCTCACTTGGTTTTGTTCTCTCCTAGGCGCCCGACTCGCCCGCCTCCCTCCCACGGCACACCAGCCGGTGTCTCACGGCACACTAGTGTGCCGCGGAACACCGGTTGGGAAACACTGGGTTAAACCACAGAGCCTAGGACTTGCTGATCAGAAGGTTGGCAGTTCGAATCCCCGTGATGGGGTGAGCTCCCGTTGCTCGGTCCCTGTTCCTGCCAACCTAGCAGTTCGAAAGCATGTCAAAGTGCAAGTAGATAAATAGGTACCACTCCGGCGGGAAGGTAAACGGCATTTCCGTGCGCTGCTCTGGTTTGCCAGAAGCAGCTTAGTCATGCTGGCCACATGACTTGGAAGCTGTACGCCTGCTCCCTCGGCCAATAAAGTGAGATGAGTGCCGCAACCCCAGAGTCAGTCACGACTGGACCTAATAGTCAGGAGTCCCTTTACCTTTACCTGTTATCACAGTGGCCAACTAGATGCCTGCGAGCAAGACGTAACTGCAAGAACAGTCTTCCCACTTATGCTCTCCAACATCTGGCATTCAGAAGCATATGTCCTTTGATACGGACACCAGCCATTGGCAGTCATATCCTCCATGAATGGATCTAATCCCCACTGAAAGCTGTTCAAGTTGGTAGCCATTACTACACCTTGTGGTAAGGAGACAGTGCCCACCCAGAAGCTTCATACCAGAGTGGGCTACTGAAACCGTACCTCTGTGGCCCACATTTTAGCACTCTCATTGTGGCACTTAATGAAAGCAGAAGCTAGTTTCCAATGGAATTCCAGTTTTCAGGACTTACTTGCAGCCCATACGATGAACTGCTTTGTTCAAGTGGGAAGAATATGCACAGGGTCATCAATCACTGCTTTGGGGTTGAATTCATAATCTTACTTTTCAAAGTCTTATCTTTTAAAAAAATTATTATTAAGACCCACTATCGCAGTCGCACATTCACTCAAGTCTGATACGCCTTCAGGTTTGTCAAGTTACCTAGAAACAATTCACCAAGGCTACAGAAGAAAGGCAAAACAGAATCATATCAGGATTTGTGTATGTTTCTGTCTGTTTAGAGCTGGTACATGTCTGAATACATTCTGCAGAACAACAACAATGAATGAATGAATGGAAAGAAGGTGTGGTAGAGATTTTTTTTCAGGGGTGGGGGTGGGGAGAGATGGCTACTATTGTTCCAATATTTTTCCTGGTGTTTTAAGTGATTAAAGTTTTACATTAATAATTGATACTTTAGGGCTTTCCTTAACAACAACAAAAACCTCTCTAAGCAAATAATTGGCGTTTGGGAGTTCAAACCCTTTCAGAAAGGTTGTTGTTGTTGTTATTGTTGTTATTATTATTATTATTATTATTATTATTATTATTATTATTATTAAATGTCAGAGGAATTTAGTTATTTAAAAGAAGAAGTAAGAAAGAAGATGCAGCAACTTTAGACAGGCAGCATTTTACTATTTTGCCTTCAGTACTGACAAGCTGGGGGATGGGAAAACATTTCAGTTCAGAAAAATGCAAGCCTTCCTAATTCACACTTCCAGAAGCAATACATGAATTAAAGCACAGCTATCCTTCAAAATTTGCATTTCTTTGATTTTTATGGAAGTTTTAGTATCACATATGGGTACAAAAATGCATATATATATATGGGAAGTATGCATCTAACATAAAAAAGTATTATATGGGGGGGGGGGAGAGAAATGATTTCAAAATTCTGTGTATCAGGAAAAACGGCATGCAAAAAAGTGTCTATTAGGAGAAATGTGTGCTAAAATGCTAATGATTTTTCAGGAAGACTTTTGAAAACATAAATCACAAGCCAGTGTAGAAAATGTGGTGAACTGAAATTAACACTGGAAAACTGATAGAAAACTAAATTTACAGATTCGCCCCTACTTATACCACAAGCCAATGCATGTTTACATAGAAGTAAATCTCAGTGCATTACTCCCTAATGAATACATTTAGGACTGAGGTCTGACTTACCGTATTAATTTAGTACAACTTTTCTGACTGATTCTCAATACATTAAAGGCTTGCCTACCTATTTCTTCATATGCAAAAAAAGTGAAATGTAACCTTGAAAGTAATTAAACTTTATTCCATAAATGCCACTCAAAATTTGCAGCAAGGTGATTTAAGGTCCATAGGATTTTTTCTGGCTTCTGCAATATGTATTTTATGCCCTCAAGTTCATTTCAGCGTTCCAAGGGAATAATAAGACAAGGAGAGATGCAGCTGGCTTTCGCCACTTATTCCCTCAGATACTGCAACCGAGATGGACAGGATTTTGGGGAGGGGTGATGGAAGAAGGAAGCAGTTGCGTACCAGCTCTGTGTGTGTGTGTGCTGGGGAGCTGCTGAACATGATTCAGTGTGACAAGAGGCACAGTGATCTGGCTAAACCATTTCTCAGCGCACTTTGAAAGGAGGATCAGCTGCATTATTCCTTTAATAGCCATGTCTAATGCAATAGGCTAGTGGGTTTTGTCCCGAGTCAAGGTATCAGCTGCAGGTCAGAAGGTAACATTCTGTTTACAAGATTATTTCCTAAAGCACTTATCTCGCCTTCGGTGTGAAAAGTTGACTTTTCTGTTTGTAAGGGGGCCAAAAGAATTGAGGGAATGGGAAAAATTAGCTACACTGGGCTGGAGCTGAATGGCATTAAGTGGGAGGTCTGTGAAGGGCCTGCTGTGGCTCTCAGCAGGATACCTTATTACCCACGTCATCGCAGTTCATTCAGGCAAGCAGTAACAGTGTCACCAACATTCCCACACAAAGACAAAGTTCTTCACACAGTCTATAAACATGCTTCCCCTGGCCGATTCATCCTAGCTTGACACCAATGAAAAGGGGGTTCTTCTCTCACTCTTTTTTTTTTTAAACGAATAACAAAACAAAACAAAACAAAAATCCCAACCTCAGGCCAAACAGGATGAATGGAAGGGGAAAAAAGAAAGAAGCAGCATTGTCACATATCTAGGGAAGAAACAATTTGGAGGTCAACATTATTTAATTCGCACAGACATGGAAATTGTATGGAAAACTTGGGAGGCTAAAGATTAATATTTTATCTACTCTCATGTTTATATGTCTACTTTTCCGAGAGCTGGCAATTCCCACCATGGGTGTGCTTTGTGTACCAATGAAGGCAGTGACATTAAGCAGCATTGCAGGGTAATTTGATGTTAACAATGAAAGAGAAATACACACACACACACACACACACACACACGCACACACACTGAAAGGACACACACACACACACACACACACACACACACACACACGGAAATAATAATAATGAGCAAATATTTAGTATGAAATTCAAGCACACAAACAAAGCCATTGCTAACTCAGCAGCGACACAGAGAAGAGTTTAAACTCTTTTCAAAACATATTTAAAGGGAGCTTTGTAATGTTCTGAAAGTCCCATACTGCATATTAAATCTACTAAGGCAGCTGACACAAAAACGTACCATGACATCTATAAAGTTGCTTTTATAGAAGAGCATGGCAATTATTTAACATTAAAAATAATTAAAAAATGAAATAAATGCTTTTAAGACAAGAAATACTGTAGCTTTGACAAGAGGCCAAACAACGCGACCAACTAATTGTATCACTTTGGTGTTAGTGTTTGGTGGTATTTTTGTTGTTGCTTAAACGACTTGTCCTACTTTCAAGTTAATCTAAACTTTGAAGCCAGAGTCTATTTCAATTTGAATCTAGTAAAAGAATAAAGCTGCAGTAGGTCTCAACATGCAAGCCTAAACAATTCTTTTCACATTATGTATCCTCCCTGAAAGGTTTAGAAAGCAGTTGAGATAAGTAGAGACAATAGGAGTGTTTGCATACATGAAGGATGCTAAATCCCCCCCCCCTTTTTTTGAAATGACAAGAAAGGGATCTCAATGTGGTTCCAGAATGAAGGTCACAGAAAGGTTATCGGATAGAGGATGTTGGATTTTTTATTTGCTCTTTATAGAAAGTATAGATAGGAAGCGTTTTTCAGCTCCAAAGGAAAGAGAATGTTTGGATTAAGAGACACTAGACTTATATTGCTGAATATAAGGACAAATAAGCGATTAAATGCTTACAGGAATTTATCACCATGCATGAACTCACACTCTTGAGAAACCCTCTTCTAAGTGCCCGCCACAAGGGCCGAGCGTCCTCTGTTGTGATGGGACAGCTAGGGAGCTCTCTTCCCCCAGGGGGAGTGTTTGGCTCAGTCCTTGGCCCCTTTGCCAAGACGCAGTGAAGGCATGTGGAATGGCAAATGTTTCAAAACAGTGCTCCACACTGATGGTTTTACTGATAGATCTGTAATGTGCCTGGTCTAAAGTACCTGTTCTCCATAAGTTTACGAGAAAAGAAATATTATCCAAAAATAATGAGATAACATTTAAGTGAAATTCTCATGGGTGGGATGCAGGGCTGCCTTACTCTCATGGTAATCAAATGAATGCTTGTGAGTGTCCTGTCTTTCAGTCTACAAACCATCTATCCAGTCACTCTGCAGCCTTCCTGGGTGCTTGTATTTCTTGAAAAATCCTCTGCTGGGCTTTCCTGTAAGCATGGGAAAATGGGGAGGGTGCCTACCATATGCCAGACAACTGTCTTTTTTATTTTTTACTTTTAAAGAAATCACTGTGCATATTTTTAAGGTAAAAAAAGGACTTCCCTCAGCTACAAAGCGTTGTATCCTGTGTAGTTCTACACAAATGTTCCATCAGCACAAATATTTCTGTTTGCGCAAAGCAATGTTATCCCTCTCTCCTCTGCCCGTGCACTCCCTTAAATTTCGTTCTAGGGGTTTCCCCAACCCTCTGGAGCAGATTTGAGGAGGGCGCACAGTGTGAAAAGAGGGTGAAAATGTCTGTTTGACAAGCAGACTCCTTATGCTGATGGGACATGTAACTAGCATACCACCCAAAATGGTTGAGGGCACCAATCTCAGGAGCTCAGTATCTAGTCTCCATGGCCTCCTGTTGAAGATTCTGGAGAAGACATCATGAGGTAAGTTTGGATCAGGAAAGCAGGCAGCTGAGGAGGCTGCAGAGCACGAGAAACATTTAATGGAATAAACAAAACCACACATGGGCCACATTCACCTCAGCCACCTTGCAATGACAATGTAAACCCAACTCTCACCCATCAAAAGTCACCCCCCTCTTTCTCTCTCGGCAGAAAGATGGGTGCCTTTTTCACAGTGACAGAAGGTTGGAGGACAGGTTTCGGCATAGCACTACTCTAGTAGGCAGATGAGTAGCAATAAATAAGGGCCTGGAAGTAAAGAACCACAGGTACCGGCCCTAGTTCAGTGCTAAGAGCGTGTGTTTGAAACCCCGAAGAGCTTCTGCGGAACAGAGCAGACATTACCGAGCTACAAGGACCAATGGCCTGTCTCAGTGTAAGGCAGATTACCACGTCTGTAGATGGAAGGAAGTACCGAATTTTTCGCTCTATAAGACACACTTTCCCCCTCCTAAAAAGTAAGGGGAAATGTGTGTGCGTCTTATGGAGCGAATGCAGGCTGCGTGGCTAAGCCAGAACAGGGTGCCTTCATCCCGCTGCCCTGCGGAGGCTTCGCACAAAGCTAGAATAGCGAGAGGGAGTACTGCGCAGCGCTCCCTCTAGCTATTCTGGCTTTTGGATAGCCCCGCAAAGCCTCCGCAGGGCACGGGGATGAAGGCTCCCCATGCCCTGTGGAGGCTTTGCGCGGCTCTTGCCCCACCTTCCAGAAAAGCCCCCAAGAGCTGTGCTCCCTTTAAAGAGCGCGCGGCTCTTGTGGGAGATGGGGGAAGGGACAGAGGACAGCTTACCCGTGCGCAGCCTCTTCTGGGCAGGGGGAGCCTTCATCCCGCTGCCCGGGAGAGGCTTCAGCGACTATCCCAGAAGCCAGAACAGCAAAAGGCTATCCCAGAAGCCAGATCCCTTTTGCTGTTTTGCTGTTCTGGCTTCAGGGATTCAGAATATATTTTTTCTTGTTTTCCTCTCCCCAAAACTAGGTGCGTCTTATCGTCTGGTGCGTCCTATAGAGCAAAAAATACGGTGTACTTCTTTGGACAGCAGGCATGGTCTTAAAAGGGTATTAGACAAGATCATGGAGGGTAACGCTTTCATTGGTTACTAGTCATCATGGCATGCCTACCCCTGGAAGACCACTTGCTGGTAACAGCAGTAAAAATTTGGTTTGTCACTGTGAGAAAGAACAGGGTTCTGGATTAGGTAAGTTTTTGGCCTGTCCTACCAGGGCTCTTCTCATGTTCTATAGTTCTTGGAATTTCTCAGAAGAACCTTGCCCTGTACCTTGTCGCAATCCTACTTGCGACTATGGCCTGCAGAACACATCTAGAAAGGACTGTCTAGCAACAATCCTTCCTTAAAGGGGAAACATAATTGATGACAATCTAAGAGCAAATGAAAAAGGCCTAATGAAAGTGCTTTCACTGACACGTCTGAAATGTTGTAACACTGACATTAAAAAGCTCAACTTTATCATATTCTTGAACCTCTTGCTTTTTTAGAAAAAAAATATAATAACCAAAACCTATTAATAATACAAAAAAACATTTCAAAAGGTCAAATAGCAAACAACAAGATGAAAGGTGTTGTCAAGAGGCTTAGGTAATCATCTTAATACTCAGGGCATTTGCCAGCACCGTTTAACTAATATGCGAGTTCACTTTTAATTTCAATATAGTGCCACAGGAACAACAACAAAAAAGCTATATTTTTTTAATTAATTACCATGTCAGCAGATATTAAGATGGCAAGAAAGACCACATCAATAATATATATGTAATTCAGGGAAAGGATTACAAGAAGAGCTATAAAAATCAATTTTTAGAGCTCGAAAACTGGCTCACTTTAGTTGGAACGATATTTCCCTTCTATTGACAAAACCATGATCTTATCTGACACTGACATTCACCTAATGCAATGTTAGATATGTATAATGATATAAGCACTTGTCAATTCTGCTACAATAAAACACAACTCTACTCCTACTGAAATGGGCAATGCTGCTGTAAGTGAGAACTGTTTTCATTCGAGAAAGAATGCTTTTAGTTAGAACAGATAATATGTCCACTCTGTCCCATTTTTGCATCCATCTGTGGTTTATTTATTTAAAGAAACCGTACAAAGATTTGTAATTCAATACAAATTTTACATCAATGTTTGTACTTCTAAACGTATCCTAAAACACATATTTTGGTATCGTATTCATGTGGAATCTGAAGATAATTATGCCCCGATTCACATATTACCATGGATCCAACATGTGCAGTACGAAGATTTGTAGGGAAGCGGTTCATTCATAAGAATGATCCTATGACTCATAAGTCTAAATCTTTGTGCTAAGACTGTCCTGTGGATCCAAATTAACAGCTCTGGTGGGAGTAACTGGATAAGCAGGGTAAAACTATGGGGTGGGTTTTTTTTGGCCAGTTAGTTACTATTCAAAACTCCATGAAGCATAATTGTTGTGTATTTATCTCAGTGTTATATTCCTCATGCCAAGTTGAAGAAGAAGAAATCAAATAAGTTCAGCAATAGGATGATAATCACACCCTCGATTAACTGCCTGGTGCTTCACATTTTCTTACATGGAGATTGTAATATGCAACAACTATCCTTGCTTTCTAACCAGTGGCAGAGGAAGCCACTTAGGCGCCTGGGGCGAGCCGCCCATAGGGGTGGGGTGCACCGCGGGGCCTCCGGAGCCTGCCTGCCTCCTCCCACTCAGCCGCCTTACAACTGGGGGGGGGGGCAGTGGACGGATTGTTTGGGCAGCGCGGAGCCTGCGTGCGCCGAAGACACCACGACTCTACCAGGAGAGACGTGTGGCTCGGGTGTGCTGCAGGCCGCACAGTGAGTGCTGCCCAGCATTTTGTCACCCCCTTAGTGGTAACACCCAGGGCGGCCCACACCCACCGCACCCCCTTCTTCCACCCCTGTTTCTAACCTAAATACAAGAAGAACGAATGCCCAGGGAGTTGCAGCTACTAATGGCCAGTGCTATTTCTCTCTCTCTGCCCGCCCCCCCCCCAACATTACAAACTGGCTATGCTGGGTACAGGGAGCTAACCACGTGATTCTTCAAACCGTGGCCTAGGATTGCATTTCTCTATGCACTGCACTATTTGCAGAGGGTACAAAACCAGTGTGTGGATCGTGTTCTGTTTGTCTGTGCTATCTGAATAACAAACATTCATGACTTTCTGCCCAGTGGTGTCAGGCACCTATAAAGATGAACTAGTAAAAGACAGAAAACACACACACACACACACACACACACACACACACACAGAGAGATAGAGAGAGATAGAGGGAGAGAGAGAGGACAAACATCATCAGGCATTGATGACAAAACAGAATGTAAGAAGATACCTAGGCAGCAATCCCTTATTTGAGGGATAAGGTACAAATATACCTATTTTAGACCCTTATAAAAATAAAAGAGCAAGAGGAAAGCAAAGAAGATAAAAGTTGAGATGGCCCAATGAGTTTGATTAAAAGTTGTCATCCTATTTGATGTGCTGGGGGAAAACCCTTTAAAATTGTAGCGATATCTGCAGATCCAGGATGCAACCACATTTGCTAAGTAGCAAGTCCCACTGAACACTGTGGGACTTGCACCTGAGTAAACATGCACTGTGTCTTTGGCTAGAAGCTAAAATATATCTGGCTACTTATTTAAATCTCTGCCAAGAGAGACTGCTCACGTTACAGTTCCCCTGCTTTAAATAATAATAATAATAATAATAATAATAATAATAATAACAACAACAGCAATATAAATAACAAGAATAAAGGAGTATTTACAAACACTCCAGGCCCTCCAATTGCTCAAATGACCCAGATCTTTAACACAAGGTTTGCCTCTGCCTAGAAACGAAGTGGCTTTTCTTCCTCTCATTCAGCTGCAAGTTCTGGGAAAAGCCCAAAGAGAAACATTTAGATCGGAGGGGCCTTTGAGAAGATGTGACAGTTGACTGATGAGCATCCATAAAATGACAAAGAATTGCTGTGTGGAGCCTATGCCTCACATCTCCTCACCCTGGGAAACTAATTGCTTTGAATTGTTAATAGTAACATTATTTTTCTGGCAATCATTTCTTTTGAATACTCAAAATGAGCATGAAACAGCTCCTTTGACTGGACATAAAAGTTAAATGTCCCAATGTTGATCAAATTAACTTCAGCAATGTTACAATGGACTATATTTGTGAGAAAATAATGAAGGTCACAAAGCAGGGCTTTATGCCAAGATTTCACAGTTGTAATGTAAAATTAAAAAAATGTTTCTGTTCAACTAGACCAAGCTACGTTTTTTCTTTAAAACAGAAGGGCACTGTCATGTTCGAAAGGGGGGGGGGCACACACACCATTCCTCCCCCCCCACTCTAAGTAACTTCACGATGTTTCAGAGATTGGAACAACAAGAACACTCTCTGGCTGGTGTCTCAGCATCCTGGTTGCAACTATAATTTTTGCTGAATGTACCCAAATCCTTCAGTTCTTGCTTGGGTGAAAAGTGTCTTGGTTGAGTTCCTTCTCTCTCCGCTAGAATACAGATCTGATTCAAAATAGCAAAAGCTCTCTATGACTCAGGGGGAAATGCTAAGAATCGTAAATAGTAGCTATGCAACTTAGTGAAGAGCAAATTCTGTTTCCAAAGCGTCTTTCAAAAATTTAACGAGTAATTGTTTTTTTGTTAGGTCAGAAAAACGTAAGAACAGAGCGCGACAGAAAGCGTTTCCATGAGAAGCTTCTGAGGTTTGGTGCTGTTCTTACTATAAAGCTTTTAAATTGCTTTCCAACTGGTAAAGCTATCTATCTATATCTATCTATCTATCTATCTATCTATCTATCTATCTATCTATCATCTATCTATCTATCATCTATCTATCTATCTATCTATCTATCTATCTATCTATCTATCTATCTATCTATCATCTATCATCTATCGTTATATAAAAAATGCTATGTGTCCACATTTAGCACTGAACAGCTAACAAAACCATTCTACAGCAGCTTTAAAAAATAATTACAAGTGCACTATACACCTGCTCTGTTTTCCTTTTGGAAAATTTGGTTCTCTTTATCAATGTACCAGCTTTTTCTCTGTGGTCATGATTTTCAGCAGTTTTAAACCCCCAAATGTTAAACTACATTATAACTACTTTATACAGCATGTGCCTTTTTCGTCTTCTTTTTGGTAGGTTCAACTCTTTTTATCCACCCTATTCCCCCCCCCCTAAAAGTTCATTTGCATTTGTTTCCTTTTTGCAAATAATTAAGACGGGAATGCAGCCTATGATGGTCACTTCAGTCTTGCATAAATTGCTGCTATTTAACTGGCTGTTCACACTGGCCAAGATGCGCCCAGCAGACAGGACTGCTTCACTTACTCCCACAGCGACTTAAATCAACTGTGAAAAGATGTTTCAGTTTCATTCAGTGAGGGGTTTAGCTCATTAAACTCTTTTCCTTCTCAGCATTGTTCCCGAAAGCTTGAACTGCAGTGGCTGTTAAATGCTCTTTAGCAGTTTAAAGGCTTTAGAGGAAAAGACTTATCAGCCTCTGGTTTTAACAGCACTAAATCTGCATTATTAGGGCATGCAGATAAGGGGATTTAAAGGCCTGCCTTGAAACCTTCTCTCTTCTGTGTTTATCTGGCACCGCCATTGCTCCTGTAGCTCAGCTGGAAGTGTAGATCTATGAAGCTTTAAAGGGAGATTAAAAGCCAAGAAAAGAAGTAGTTTCTTTCCTATAGATACTCTCACTTTCCCCTTTCCTACTGTCTGAAGGAGTGATGGCAGACAATGGTCCAAGATGGTTCCCAAAACCTTCTGAATGGGGGCACTGTTGGTGGTAGCATTCATTCAAAGTGAGCTCCAGTGTATTGTCCTCCCCAATCAGCAGATCAGAATAGAGTTTGCTGGTGGCTGCCAAAAGGTTAGCAGTGCTGATGAAAGGGGTTTCCCATTATTCACTGCTCTTACAGAACTCCCCTTTTGTGCCGGGCAGCCCATCATTTCACTACGGAGGTCCGGATCTGCGGCTGGCTGCTTTCTCAAAATGAGCAATCTATGTGAATGTAAGCCCCCACAGTGGTAGTGCCACCTAACAAAATGGAGGGTTTTCTTCTTCTTCTTCTTCTTTTCCTGAAAAGGCAGGAGAGCTGGGTCTGGTTTTGGCACTGTCACATTCTAATGATCTACCGCCATGACACCCTTGACCCGCGGTTAACACTGTTTAGCCCTCAATCTTGCTTGCCGAGGCATTTGGGGGGGGGGGTGTCTAAATGTCTCCAAAAGAGCTAAAAGGAAACACACAGTGCAAATTAAAAACAACAACGCAAAAGCGCTTTACAGCTCTCAGGTCCTTTAGACCACAAGAAGAGATGGAGGAATAAACACCAGATGGAAAAAAAAAAAGTATGAATAATTATTTCACCTCGAATAATATTAGCCTGAAGGAAGCCTAGCTAGTCAGGGCAATTAATAATATAACGTACATTATGAGGGGGGGAGGGGGGACAGACAGCCAGTCATGGTCCAGATGTGGGCTACAGGCCAATTTCCGGTGGACCACCTAGTGCTTGCTGGTTGCTAGGATCTTTGCAAAGAATGCTGGACCAGGTGGATGTAAATCTCCTCCCGCAAAGCACTTCTTAAATTCTTAAGGAAGAGTTGCGCTCACAGGATCACTTAACACAGATCTGGCTATGCCTGAACTGGTGTGAGAACCCGAGTATTCTTGCTCTGTTAATTTAGTAAGCACGGTGAAAAGATTGAAGCCAAACCACCCCATATTAGAATTAAAAATGACAACTACACTCATCGAATTTCTAGTTCTGGGATTGAGTGAGGGGAAGAACTGTTTGTAGACTCCTTAACCAGAGAGGTTGGGGCATGCCAACCAAGGCAGTACATCAGTCTTCTACCAGACAACTCGTGTAAGCTATCCAAGCTTCATGCCAAATTCTATTTCTCTCTCTCTCTCTCGTTCTCTCTCTCTCTCTCTCTCTCTCTCTCTCTCTCTCTCTCACACACACACACACACACACACACACACATCCATGTTTGTTCTAGCTAGCAACGTCCTCCACCTTGCAGATGTGAAAAGGCAGGAAGAACTGGTCAGTGCTAAACATTTAGTTTACATTTAATACCAAGCTTTATAGAAGGTTTCTTAGCTTTGGGAGGGGAAAAGCAATCAGGGTTTCTAAGACTATTCTAAAAATTCTTGCATTTTCCTAGGTTGATGATCAGATACAGTATGAACCAATGCGCAAAGCTGAGTTGTAACCAAATATGCACTAACACAGCACTTTGAGTTACGCAAAGGTGACACAATTAGCAGCCGGAGATCAACCACAGATGCCCTAAGTGGCCTTCAGCAAATTAGCAGTCCATTCTCAGTTTCTTACCTATTATTAGTAATGATATTTGCAGACTACCCTTCAACTTGAGTTCTCTGGGCAACAAACATTTGACCATACCAAATAAAACACCAGAAATGAAACGATTAAACCCCTATAAAATGAGAATAATAGTGCATGGCAACAAGAAGCAGAAAAGTGCTTGGTGTATGGAAGACAGATTAAAATATATTGAGAATATTTAAGATATTACAGGATGCTGACAGAAATCCACAACCACCAACTTTAGAGTGTTTCCTACAAATTAATGGGATTTCCAAGGAAACTGTATCAGTAAGTGGGCTGCCGAAGCAGTACAAATGCTCTCTTTATACCTAATTTTCCAGCAACAGAGTAACTCACATGTTCCTCAGTTCATTGGCTTTTGGGGGGAAAGAAAATGAAATATGTATCTGGTAAGTTTGTTAATTCATAGGACTGGGCTGGCACATCTGCCCTGGTAGGGCCAGTAAGCTATTGCTGTGGCTCCGCCCCATCAGATGAGCTGCTCCTGGGACTGGAGGTTCTAGCCAATGGTAGTCCTACTCAGGAATACTATTGCCCTCCTCAGGACTACCTACTCAGTGAGTAGACCCACTGGAATTAAGAAACATGGCTAGCTTAGGTCCACTGCTTTCAATGGGTCTACTCTTCATTAAAACTCAGGAACAACCCTAGATATTTGGCGTTTCCACAGTTTGCAATTAAAAATAAAATAAATACTCTGGTGCTTATTCACTGCTTGTTCTTCTAATCCCCTGGAGGTTGGCCACATTTCAAGACAAAGCCACAGCAACGATAATTACTTCGTATTTGGAACACAATGCAAAATGCAGGGCAATAAAAGAAGCTAAAAAAAGAGTGTTGACAACCTACCTGTCAAGTACATAACTGAGGGCCTTATGCCTTATTCCTGAGTAAACCGACGGGCTTGTTTCCCAAGCAACTAAATTGGAAGCATCGTGGAAAAGATGGATGTTTACCAAGTCAAAGGCACTGTGACAAAAGGAGGAGAAGACTTGCTGAGAATAAAAGTAAGGACATAGGCAAGAGGGAAAGCATTTGATTTTACTGCACTACAATCTTGAGTGACTGCAGATCACGAGCTCTATTTTGAAACACAAGCAATGAAATCAGTTGAAATGAGTCTGCCACTATATGCCTGATCTATATGCAAACCTCTGCCAGCGTTTCCATTTGTATGTGCATTTAAAACTCGTAAATATCGAGGGCAATATCAAATTGTGGCATCTCACTTGTGCAACTGATTTCCAATCGTGGCAATGGGACTTAACCTTCCTCCAGCCTCTTCTGGAGCCCCCACCCCCCACCCCACTGGAGTTGGGGACAAAGGGGAATCTGGTCATATCAACTGGCGTGACAGATCTTGCCCATTATATTACATTCTCACAAATATCAAACACCACCAAGTATTAAACTAGCATCCGAAACAGTGGTCTGAACCTGGTTTCTGAGGGTCAGGTTCTGCTAACTGTAGTTTGCCATTACATCTAAATTTGGATTAAACATTAGTGTTCAATGTGAAATTATAAAGCAGGAAATGAAATGGTAAACCTATAAATGTTCATTCCAATATCTATCACCGCACATTGATTTTATTATACGTTGGAATCTAAAGCATTTATGGCCCATATACAAAATCATGTTTTAAAAATGTGCAACAACTTAGGTGCCTGCCGCTTGGTGGGAAATGAAACTTTCCTGATTCTACTGGAAACTATACAAAATGCATTGCTTTTAAACAAACACCTTCCATTTTACATACCAGTCAGTAATACACCATCTAGTTCGTATGAAGCCTTTTCTGGACCACTTACACTGAAAAGCAAAACAAAATGCAATAGAAACACATTTAAAATACAGAAAACGAAAGGGGGGAAAACAGAGTCAATCTTTCGGTTGGCTAAATAAAAAATTGGTTTATATACTTGTGCTGAGAGTATTGAAAATAATTTAAAAAACAAACAAACTCACATGCTGCAGCGCAACAATGTCAGTGACAGTTTAGGGCATATTTTAACATTACTTTGGAAACTAAAGCTCTTTTCACATGCTGTTCTGTGAAGTGGCAATGTGGGCCGAAAGGGGTTATGGGGCAGTGCTTCCAGCTCCCCCCGTTCTGCCATCCACACGGCGGAGACTAGGGTGTAGTCTTCCCCACCTCAGATTTCTTCTCTGCTGCATGGACTGCAGAGGTGAGGCAGAGAACAGAGCCACACATTGCCAGATGATGGCTGCAGCCCCTTTCTGTCATGTTGCCCCTTCACACAACTATTGCTATAATTGTTTTTGTTGTTATTGTTGCTTATTCAGTTTTTAAACCAGCCCTTCTGAAGGATCCCAGGACCAGATTATTATTATTTTAATATTAAATATCTATACCACCCTTCATCTGAGGATCACAGGGGGCTTTACAATATAATTGTAGTTGTTCTGGCCATGATGGCCATATCAGCCACAGAAAGAAAACTACAACTCCCAACACCCTTGTCCATTGGCCATGCCATGTTGGCTGGAGTCAATGCACGTTGTAGTCTAATGATATCTGGAGGACCATATGTTTATCCTTCTCACATTAATTGGACAGTAACATATTTTGGACTGTGCTCTCAATGTATGAACAACAACAACAACAAAAAGTGCAGCTAAATATTTTTGTGGGCCTAACAGCGTTGTTATTTTCTTAACAGCCATCTAAATTTCTTTCTTGTTAAACAGAAATAAAACACATATTTTAACACCCACCTGGAAATTATAATGGTACTGAACCTTCTAAAAGAAACTGCAATCATCTTTGCATATATCATGACACTGCCACTCACAGTCACATCTTTCCTGAACAGCTGTCAGTCATGGAGAAATGTCATCCCTTGTAAATTTTCCTTAAATATGAAGTAGCAACTATACCGGGAAAATAGAAACGCGCCAGGCCATTCTTTTTCCATAGGGCTCCACAACCCAAGGCAACTATGGTGTGACATTCCATTCATCAAAGCAAGCTATGCTCCATTCCACCAACAAATCAATTTGTGACAAGCCATGGTAGGGTTGGCATAGAAAAAGAATTGTTTTCTATGTCTGTGAAAGGTGATCACAAATTTACTCCACTGGTAGAGAAACAGAATTAGGATGCCAATTGAAGACAGGGTTGGTTAGTTAGTTAGTTAGTTAGTTAGTTAGTTAGTTAGTTTAGAAAAGCCGCTTCCTGCCCAGCTCTATAGGCTCACAGTGGGTTCCAAGCAATGAAATATAGAAGAAGGAGAAGAAGAAGGAGGAGGAGGAGAAGGAGAAGGAGAAGGAGAAGGAGAAGGAGAAGGAGAAGGAGAAGGAGACGACGACTGTGGTTTGGACTCCAAGAAGTGCAAGCTAAATTCTGCTTGCACAATGTGGGTTTCCTGGTTCCTTATTTGAGTAGCTCAAAAGCTACTCTTGAGAGTCAGGAGACCTCCAGAAGATAGTGTGAGACTGAAGGGGGAATCAGTGGAAATTGGAATACCCCACATTGTGTGCTCAGGAGCACCTTAAACTAAGGGCTGGGACTCTCTAGATCTCACCTAATAAAAATATGTTGTCCATATAGCAAAACAACCCAGTTAACACACTTCACAAGCCTGTTGAAGAAGGAAGGCTTCTTCTTGAGTATTAATAGCAGGAAACTGTCCTGAACAAACATTCGTGGCGATATAAGACCTGCTGCATCGTGACGTGACATGGGTGTTGAGGATATGCCTGAAAAGTCTCTCACTGTTATTTGTCATGGCCATTTTATGATCTTTAGCTACAGTCACCTTGTGTGGGACAAAAACAGATCAGCTGACAAACAATTGTGAGAAATCACTCCGGATTTTTTCTTCTTTTTGATGAAGAGCCATTGGTTCAATCTGTCAACTTTCTAATCAGCTTTAAGAATAAAAATAAAAATGCTCCTTTAGTGGCTAGTGAAAATGCCCCAGTGGATTCTGTTAATATACCAAACTGGAGCTGAGCCTGCTTGTGAATGAGCAAATCAACATACAAACCATGCATTGCAACTGGTAGATGTATCAGAGATGGCCATGTTTTGTCAGCACATTCTCTTCAAGGCAAGACTGGGTTATAGAACCTTTCACTCTGACAAAGGTTGTGTTCATCCTTTCCTGGGATATCTCTGAGAAAAAGGACCAGTGTACACTTGCCCCATGGATGTTAGGGGCAATCCTAAGCAAAGGGCTATCCAAGCAAAGTCACAATCAGGAAGTGGGCATTGAAACAGATTTAGTCAGCCAACATGAAGGGTGTGAGAAGTAGAGAGAGACAGAGAAACGTGATGTGTATTTTGAACAAGTTCCTTTTTCATCAAACGCCAGTGAGCTTGGAAAGCACTTTGGCATACTATTCCTGTAGATTTCTTCACTCTTCTCAAAACCTCTATGACTAACAGTTGTTACTTCTTGTAATTTTGCTTTTATAACACTGCTGCTGACAGAATTGAAAAACAAGATAAAAAAACCCCACACAAATACAGGTTTCTGTTTTTGTTGTTGTTCAGCAAAAGCAAATTGCACAATGATTTATTTTCCATCATCTTTTATTCATAGATTGAATCATGTCTACGTAAGATTTGGCTCAGATGCCTTCCTCCATAACGGGACGTGATATTTTGATCAAGAACACGCCATTTTTTATCTATTGCACTTATAAACCACTTTTCTGTGTGTAGGGCCCAAAGTGGTCTACAACAACAATGAAATAATACAATAAAATAACCAATACAATGCTGGTTATGTTGATCTGGGTCCTATATGAAATCTAACTCTGCATGTCTGACTGATAGAAATTAAGGCAGGAACTCAGCAGAATAAATTTCTAATGTGAAATACTGAGAAGCAATTAGTATCTTGCCCTTGACCTAAAACCCCCCTAAAAGTAAACTATTGCCATGAAGTGGTATTTCAAGATATTTGGGGTTCCTTACACATAAAATTATTCCTAGTTTTGCACAAAAAACAGCCAACAAGCAAGTGTTGCTCCTACTCAGAGCAATGCACAGAGGAAAAGGGTAATATTTTTGGCAAGCAATTTTTTTTATTGTAGCCCTGTTGTGGCTATGTAATGGTGAGCTGACCGTTTTATTGCTTTGATGCATCACAGATAACTGGTGAGATCAGCATTTATGTTGTGGACCATTTATGAAACCTGATTGTGACGGGACTGGATCTATTTGGGCATTAGCTTCACATGGGTGTAGCTGTGTAGACCTGGGGAGT
The DNA here is from genome assembly GCF_964188315.1 of Podarcis muralis. Lineage (NCBI taxonomy): Eukaryota > Metazoa > Chordata > Lepidosauria > Squamata > Lacertidae > Podarcis > Podarcis muralis. The sequence continues at coordinate 61,026,937 of NC_135660.1, read as the reverse complement.
CTGCTGTGCCCATTGGCCTCACTCCCAGCATCCATACTTTGGCGGGGGGAGGTCAGAAGAGGAGAGACAGCTCTTCATATGTAGGTTCCATTCACGAACAAGAACCCTAATTGATGGGCGTTAGCGGTCTACAAGAGGAGTGGGAAGACATTAGGCAGTGTATTCCAACACTTCTTATCCAGTTCCCCAATGTTCTGGAAGGAAGGAAGGAGGGAGGGAAGGAAGGAAGGAAGGAAGGAAGGAAGGAAGGAAGGAAGGAAGGAAGGAAGGAAGGAAGGAAGGACAGAAGGAGCTTTCTGTATTACATCAGCACTAAGACACTGGAGGAAGGAAGCTTATAACGGAGAATAGAATTAGCACTACCAAGGCAGTCTGGCTTCACAGAAGCATAAAGCAACCTCTTTCCCATCTCCTAGAAGGGGAAAGATGTTCATAGGTCTCCGTGGCTAAATGAATAGGAAAGAGTGCACATCAGGAGACTCGCTAACATACAAAAAAAGAAAGAAGGAAGGAAGGAAGCACCCGTCCATTAAATAAAAGAAATGATAAGGTGAGTACATAAACCATTGCAGGTCTGCGGGGAGGGGACCAAAAAATACAGAGTGTTTTAATGTGCGGGTTCTCTTATGTACATGTTTTTTTGACACAGAAAAAAATGACTGCCTATAAGAGCAGCAGGAAAGTGCAGCAATAGCCATCCCTCATGAATAATCAGAAAAAAGCAAAAGGGAAGCCATATTTTGGGCATTCTCCTTGATGTGATTAAGAACGGTATGAGGTGGAGAGCACAGCCATGTTGGGGCAAAGACTTCTGGAGGGGAAACTGACCTTCCATGTGTAGCCCGCTGCCGCCAATGATTTACAACCTGGGATGCACAGGGCCCTAAATCACAAGGGTACCTTTGCAGGTAGAGCAAGCTTCACTCATGACCGCCCCCTGGGGGCAGGGTGATGGAGCTGTAAGGGTTCAGTGGTGGTGGGACCAAATGAGCGAGGGCCTGCTCTCCCTCTTGCATAATGGTTAAACATGGGAGGGGTACATGGAGGAGAATGCAGTAGAGCCAATCTATGAAAGAACAGCAATACAGAATGGGGAAAACCTGTGCAACCCTGTCTATTATGGAAGTTGAGAAGTACTAAACAATTCTACATATTAAACACCTTTAATAGCATGCGTTGGTATCAGATGGATCCTTCTGGAAAGAAAGGCCAGCAACATAAATAACCCCGACTTGTTAAAAAGTAAAAAGGGATGTCCAGGAAACATTAACGTGACAAGCATCACCAGGACCAATAAGTAATGCACACAAGCCATGCTAGATAATGAGTAGCACAGCGTCCTAATTCATCTTTTCACCATCATTTTACTGAAAGGAGCCAAATCAATTTACAGCAGTGGCCCAGCAGGGGTTCACTCAACCATACCAGGCAGGAGAGATAAAAGAAAGATGTTTTGAAGTGACAGTGGCAGTAATCCGATTCCTGCTTCTGAAGAAGTGTAACTGGAACAGTAGACACCTTAAGATTAGGCCCACCGGAGGCTGTATTCTGAGCAGTGGGACTGGGGAACAATTCACAGTGTCGCAAATTTATGCTCATTGAGGTATTCTGCACTGTGATGAATTTAGTAGCGCTAACAAGCCCTCCATGGTCATGGCAGTGCATTATCACACGTGCGTCCCATGGGCGGCAAATGTACTGCCTTCTAGATGTTCTAGTCTACAACCGTCATTATTCCCAGACCAATGGTCATGGACAATGCAGGTCACCACATCTGAAAGGCACTATGTTGGTGACCCCTGCTAGACGCAACTCAGTCCCAGCATTACTCCTTTAAAGCAGGAGAGGGTAACTTGCGACTCTTTACATATTGTTAGACTACAGCTGCCACCTGTTCCAGTCTGCATGGCCAAATGTCAGGGACACTGGGAACTGTAGTCCAAAAGTGAAGCGAAAGCTTCCTGGGAGGCCTCGTCTCTCCTTATGCATCACCTTGCTACAACTCCAAGAAGACGGACAGATGGTGTGGATCAGTACAAAGACTGATCAGCTGGCCTCTGCTCCTCCTTGAAGAAGAACGCTCTTCCTCCAAGAAGACCACCACAAAAGCAGGCTTTCCTACTAGTGCATATGAATTCCGCCATTGAGCAGAACTCCACATGTTAAAAATTAAGGTCTTGCTTTCCTAAAGGCAAGGTGCTTCATACTGGTGAATGGAAAGTATATTTCAGTTCCTAATTAGAAAACCATTCTTCTTTCAAGACTCAAAAGACCCTAACACTGCAAATTATGATGACCACTGCATCAATTTCACATCACTTTGTGTTCACACCAGTCTTCTAATGTATCATTTATGTTCTTTTTGTCATTGTGGGGTGGTGGTCAGCCCTTCCACCACCCCTCAGCTGAGTTAAGCCAGAAGTTGTGGGGTGACTGAAGAAGACAGTAGTGGCAAAGAATGCTAAAAATGGCAGAGATGTTTATCCTTGCATTTCTAGACTCCCTAGCAGCAGTAGATAGAAGCTCTAAAACAGGCTTAGAAACATCTGTTGCTTTAAGAAATCCTGGCAAATCTGTAGTTTTAAATCTGTTCCAAGATTCACATTGCAAGCAAAAGTTTGAGAAGGGGTGTATGTCTGGTACTGAACCATTAGAAGCCAAGCCTTTTGGGGGGTGGGGGCTTGAGCTTAGCTGATCATGGGATCAAACAGGGGAAGAACTCTCAAATTTGCCATTTCAACCCACTGAGATACTCACGTAGTGATCCATCTCAGAAAACAGGACGCCTGTATCTAGAGAAGCACCAAACGTCAAAACTGTTCAGGATTATCTGTGTTCTTCAGCGATGTGTTATCTGGATTTTAGAATATAGCAACTCCACACCCCAAGAAATGAGTTTGGCATCTTTCACCTTACACAATATTAAGTCTCTCCCTAGTTTTCCTGTTAATAAGATTCCTTTAGCCAGCCGACGGATTGTGAATACAGGCAGTTTCATCTACTAAAAGACAACATAAATCATCATTGAGAAAGGAGAGACTGTGGTAAGGTTATCACCATACAGCCTTCTCCATGAAAGGTTTGCATTAAAGCATTAGTGAAATTAATTCATCTTTCACAAGAGCTTTGAGCAGTATCGGTGATCTATGATAACAACCAATTTCTCACTATGGAGGGGGGGAAATTACTCAGCCCTGATAGACTACACAAATCTGCTTTTTAAAAATGACCTAACATTATCTGGAGTGTTGCTCCCAAAGGCATCGTTTGAGATTCATGCACAGCCAAGAGAAGCCATAAATCAGCAGAGAAAGTTTTGTTACTTTTATATGCAGTGGGCTGTAATTATTTTGAATTGCATTATGCCTCAATCATTGTAATTACTTTTAGATCATCCTTAAGCGGCAGTAATAAAAAGAAAAGAAATCAGTCTTAAACCAAGGGCAAACTACCCCACCCGCAAAAAAAAAGGAACATAAATGTTACATTAGAAGCCTGGGGGTAAACACACAGCAATGTAAAGTCGATGCAAATTTTCTCTGAAAAATTCAGCATGCAAAGTAGCCACCCTTGCCTTGGGGCTTCACACACAAATGTGCCCAAGGGGTGGGTCCAGTTGCAAAGAGTATACGAGGAAGTCAGTTGTGGGACTGCTGGGGGAGAGAGGGATGGAGGGGTGATGGTGGGGGGTGAGTAGGCTTCCTGAAATGCTACCCATCAGGAAAAATGGAGGGGCTGAATTGGTTATGCAGGTTGCTGGAGGAGCGTGGTAGACCGAAAGGGCTGGTTGGTCCACACAGGAGCCAGGCTATTATCCCACTGAGGCGGTACAGTGGTGCCTCGGGTTAAGAACTTAATTCGTTCTGGAGGTCTGTTCTTAATCTGAAGCACCACTTTAGCTAATGGGGCCTCCCACTGCCACCGTGCCACCAGAGCACGATTTCTGTTTTCATCCTGAAGCAAAGTTCTTAACCCTGAGGTACTATTTCTGGGTTAGTGGAGTCTGTATCCTGAAGCGTTTGTAACCTGAAGCGTATGTAACCTGAGGTACCACTGTACTCAGCTTTGCCTGAGTGTGGGGGCTCTTCCCCATCTTTCCTAATATGGATTGCAACCTGGATTCAAACTATGGACCTCCAGCATGAGCTGTTTTATCCAGCTGACCCCCCCCCCCATGAGCCTTTGTGTCTGGTATGTGACTGGATGTTGGGGGCTGCCCATTGATGTTCTGACTTTGATCTACTGCTGTGGCTGGGCTACTCTGAAAGAGTTTCCAGGGTGGATTCAAGTCTTTTGCCATGATTGGGGTTTTCCCCCCTGGAAATGCAAATGATGAATCAATATGATGCAGGGCCAACTAGGCTCGGTAGATTGTCACCTTGTTCCACCACCAATATTTGTGACCTTGTTCCCTTAGCCCTATACAAATTTTCATTCCTGGTCGGCATGTTCTACAAGAACATTACCTGTCACTTCAACTTAACTTCTCTGTGCCTCTTCATTCTTTATACTCCTGTGCTTCTCCATCTCTTTGTCACCTGGGCTGGTTCTAAAAAGACTACACCTGAATGACTCTTGCCCATTGGTGAATCAGCTGGCTATTCTTTCTTGACCTCATGCTTGACCTTACTTAATTATGTCAGTCTCCTCACTACAGCAGACATAGTAAGTTTATCTAAAAGAATATGGGTCAATTGTCTACCAGTGGACGTGTTGGTGACCATGCAAGAATATTTTGCTTCCGAGTGAAACCACGGGCAGAATTACAAGTCCATAATTCAAGAATGGCTCCAACCAGGTCACTAGCACAAACAAGATCATAACCAAGCGCTTCATTCTTGCCTATAAAACTTTCTGACAGTAAGAGCTGTTCGGCAGTAGAACAGACTCCCACAAGAGGCGGTGGACACTCTCTCCTTGGAGATTTTTAAGCAGAAGTTGGATGGCCACCTGTAATGGGTACTTTAGCTGAGATTCCTGGATTGCAGGGGGTTGGAATAGATGACCCTTGGGGTCCCTTCCAGCGCTAAGATTCTATGATTCTATACTTACCTCAGGGAAATAGTCCTGTGGGAACTTTTCTTTTTCCAGCATAGGTGTACTTTCTAATGTATCTGAGTAGATTTCCTTCCCCGTAACTTTTTTGTACTTCTTAGCTAGGAAGAAACAAGGAGCATTTAGAATACCTCTACCTCTTTCCAGTACGTTTCCCAGCACAATTCAAAGTATTGGTGCTGACCTTTAAAGCCCTAAATGGCCTCAGCCCAGTATACCTGAAGGTGCGTCTCCACCCCCATCGTTCTACCTGGACACTGAGGTCCAGCGCCGAGGGCCTTCTGGCGGGTCCCTCACTGCGAGAAGCCAAGTTACAGGGAACCAGGCAGAGGGCCTTCTTGGTAGTGGCGCCCGCCCTGTGGAACGCCCTCCCACCAGATGTCAAAGAGAACAACAACTACCAGACTTTTAGAAGACATCTGAAGGCAGCCCTGTTTAGGGAAGCTTTTAATGTTTAACAGATTATTGTATTTTAACATTCTGTTGGAAGCCGCCCAGGGTGGCTGGGGAAACCCAGCCAGATGGGCCGGGTATAAATAATAAATTATTATTATTGTTACTACCTCTGCAAAGAGGTTTTAACACACACAACAGAAGAAAAAACGCAGACATAAATACTAGATTTTGTTGCTGCTGACAATTAATACCAAGTGAAGGTCTCAGAAGTTTTTGCTCAACTGATGTACAGCTGACACTCATGTTGTAAGAACTGTCCATGGTGAGGAAATTCATGTTCTCCATTTCATACTGATGTAGAGGGGTATATAGCTAAACTACTCATTCTCTCATACCATGATCTGAAAGATGCCATGCATTTATGCCTGCAGTGTGCTACAACTTGTTCGTTGCTAGCTCCGAGATTTCAAAAAAATGAAAACCAACTGTTTTGAGGGGAGTAAAAAGAAAATTCCGAGATAACAGTGCTTTTGCATCTGGGAATGCCAGATAGCAGAGGTCATTATACGCTACATGTTACATTGTAAGCTATATGAAAATCTAAGGGCAAAAAATTTAAAGAAATTCTTCCAGTTGATTGTCACTCATAGGATCACGGGGAAAAAATTAAACATCTGTTGTCTAGCATGGCTAAGACTGCTAAGTTCAACACAGCTAAAAGCTTCCCAGCACAGGAAAAACCATGAGACAAGCCTTCTGAGAGATGTGCCATACAGTGCACGTATGTTTTATGAGTTTTACTATGCTGTGTTTTTAAATCTTTGCTTGCTTGCTAAAATTTGTTTGACTGATTCGTTTTTTGGCTATAAACCGTATACGTTTGACCAATAACATTTTGATGACGCTAATGACAGAGGTAGTTTTAGGGTAGCGTGATCGGTGCCGTGCTGCAGGGGCCACAAAAGCAATGTTTTAGAATGGAGCGCAGTAGGCAGCAGGGGCAGAATTTTAGTGCTGCACACAGGGCACCGCCAAAATTTGAAAGACCAAAGACGAGCGCTGAGGATGATGCTGGGATGGTGTTTGTCACTGGTCGCCCTCTATAGAGCACCTTGAGATCCATGGAGGAAAGGTAAGACATAAATGTAATTAAATAATAAATAAATTGCAGTAAGGTGAAGGTTGAATTTGGTGATTGAAGCAATCAGGTACAAAATCCAGACTTAGCATTAAAATGTAAGTGCATGTATCGGGCAGCTTCACAATTGACTTGATTAAGAGTGACCCGTATTATTGTTCAGCACCCATTAAACTGTTACAGGTGGAGAAACTGAGCAGACAGGCAAGTTAATCTCTCATTAACAAGTTCTCATATCAATGCTGCAATTTACATTGCCCCTTTTTTCAGGGATAAAAATATGCTACTATGAATCCTTTGCGTTATGTCTCGGGTTTTACTTTCACATCAAAAGGATGATGAGGATTTATGACCACTAAACCTTGAAACGCAACACTCACAGAACGGCTGTTTCCAATCCTTCACTGAAGACAGGCCTCTGCCTTCCCTACCCTCAATTACAAGAAAGCGGGCAATCTATCTTGGGTTACAACAAGAATAATGAAATTGAGACAATTGAGACAATTAGTTCACTTACAATTTCAATGATGTTTCAAATAAATGTGGTGCAAAAACGTAGAATGAATGTGACCTGTCTCAATAAGCTAAATGAAGCTTTTGATATATATATTTTAATATATATTAAAGTGAGAGAGCAGGCAACTTTCAAAATGTTGGGAATCACAGGAATACATTGGTGAGAGGACCAGGATTGGCCACAGCTTCTTGTCAAGTGTGCATTGAGAGGTAAACTTGGGCTTGCCCCGTGTAAAGTGTGAAAATAGTCCTGGAAAAGTAATGTAGGCTGCTCCTTCTAATATGAGCAGAACAGAACACTGCAATTCTGAACATTTCTATTCAGAGGTAAGCCTCACAGACTTAATTCCAGATAAGTGAATATTGTAGCTTCCACTTACCTTTAAAGTCAAATTGATAAATGTTTTTCAAGGATTCATGTAGAAAGTAAAAGCTTCCCAGTGCCTGTAAGAAAAGAGAAACCAAGTCAGCAAAACATAAAGAAACCACTCCCAAAAGCTTGAAACCTGAAATATTATAAGTGTACAGAAAGACATAAAATCAATAAACTAAAAAATAAAATAAATTCCTTTTGGTGTTTAAAGGCAGTATGATCCTTCAGAATTCACTGACTACTAATTGGCACATGTAACTGGCAACAAAAACACGATTATACAACATACTTAAATATGCACCAAAAAACCCTTAAGGATTTCTAGGAGCTCATTGTTGAGAAGAAGCAGCGTCCAGGTAGCCGTATTATAGTCCTGGATATCTGGAGGAAGTGTTGAAGTGTATAAACCTGACTATAAGGAAAAAAAATATTCTTTTGAATTCTATAACTATCATATGGAAGTGGACAACTGGACAATGAAAATGTGCCCTAACTATGGCCAAAAAAACTGGTATTGATGAATTGGAAGAACAAAACTATGGTTTCCTTTAACCAATGGATTGAAGACACGACAGCATATGCAACATATGAATGGATTGCTTATAGACACAGACTTTGTTTGGGTAAATATACTGATATTTGGAATGAGTTTATACAGAATATAGGAGGTTATTATTAATCATTATTAGCATAGATAAGAACATTTATATATCACCATTTTTGCATTATGTTTCTTCTCTTTCTACCCCCCTCTCCTTTTTTGGTCCGGTGCTCTGGCGCGAGTCAAGGAGGAAGTTCCACAAATGTGATGTCACCACAGAGAAGGCCCTGCCTCGTGTCCTTTCTCTATTGGCCACCACTGCCCATGTGACAACAAACAGGGCCTTCCCTTGCTGATTTCAAGGGCAGGTATTTGGGAGGAGTGATCCTTTCAAGAACATGTACCTGTACACGTCCCTCAGAGTACTAGTGAGCTTCCATGAAGACTGTAATGCAGAGCCTTCCAAACTGCGTGTCGTGACATGTTAGTGCGACAGCAGCAGTGTGTAGGTGTGTCACACAAACACTCCCCATCCGTCTCCCAGGGCTGGAAAGGGGCTAGTTTGACCTCCATCCAGTTTGCTAGTAAAACTGAATTACTACGTTGCAAAATGATTCATGTCTAAAAAGTGTGTCCCCCAACATGAAAAGTTTGGAAAGCTCTGCTATAATGATTCCTCCTTCGGCTCCAGACCATTGTGCATGCAATTTCTGTGCCACATCACAGTGAACTCTGGCACAAAACTGGATGGAACACACAACAGTTTGGCAAATTCATCCAAAATCCTCAGGCGGATTCCTCGCACGACAGTTCATTCTCTCCCCACCCCAACTCTCTTTTGGGTGAAAATTGGCAGTGCAACAGCTTTGACAGAACAGGATCTATTGATGATCAGGTTATTACTTCCCTATTCCCTTTGGTAGCATCTTAAATTTTGCAGGAAAAACACCACCACCACCAGAGTGATGCAATTGCAGAATAGACAAAAGCCTGAGCATAGGAATTCTCGCTATGTGAATGAGTGCTAATATCAAATAAATCTCTGCAAGGAGGAGCCCTTCAAGAACATTGCTATTTAAAAAATTATCACTGTGATTCCTGGGACGTTAAAGGCCAGAGTATCATTAGTGTATAACCAGTAAGCAGCAGCTGCCTTTTATTAATTGCTAATGAAATTCTATTAAGATATTAAATATTCGGTGTCAGCCTTTTTATCTTGTACTACATTCTTCTTTTGTTACCATTCCGTCAATCTGCCCTTCTTCAGAACGGTTAACCTTGGAAGAGTCCTCCTTAAGAACGCCTGCTACTTATTTGCCTCCTCCGTGTATAAATGCATAATAATAAAAAATAGGACAAATAATAATAATAAAAACCTGGCGCAGGCTGCCTGGGTCACCAGAAAGTGTACTCATCAATTAAAAGTGTGACAGTGTTTTCCGTTGGATGAACTAATATGTCAAGGAGATGGGCAGGACCCTCATGTTTGTGCTTTTGACAAATCAGCAAATGTTTAATCTCTAGATGTGCAGCTTCTCATAAATAATGCAGCAATCAGTGAGCCAAAACTCTGCCTCTTCCAGAAGGGTGTCCCTGTCTTCCCACTCCCAAGATTTCTTCCCTTTGCTCATCCCCCCCCCCGCCCCTTAAGTCTAAAATAAAAACCACATCGTCCTCTGGGTTGAAAGCATCACTCTCTTCCCTGCACATATCCCATCAGCACTGTGTCCATAAATCCGCAAGAGAGGTTAGTGGAGAAGCACATGCTCTGTGGTCCCCAATCCCTGTCCATCTCAGGTAGCGGGAAAAGCTCACAGCTGGGATCTTGGAGGCTTTCTGCCTAACTCCAACCCAAAACATTTCTTTTATCTGTAAATAAGTTCTACTCAGAGTAATCCCACTGAAATTAATGAACCTACGTTTAGTCATGTATATTCACTTCAATTGGTCTACTCTGAATGGGATTAGCATTGGATACAACCCTCTGTCGCCTTGAAGCGGAACCCAAAAAGTGTTTGCCCCTCTCCACACTAGGACCAACAGAAATCTCCTCTCATCAATTCCTGACTTCCTCTATTACCTCACCCGCTTCATAGTGGGGCCTGGTGCAAGAAACTTCACCTGGTTGGAGGGCAGGGTTCAATCCTGTTTCTGCCAGTCAGAATACAGTCATACCTCCACTTACGTATCCCTCCACTTGCGTAAACTTCAGAACACGTAAGCGGCAAACCCAGAAGTATATTTCTGGGTTTTTGCCGTGCGCACATGTGCAGAAGCGCTCTACTGCCGTGCGTGCGCAGAAGCGGTCTCTCTGGTTGCGAAAACCTCGGGATCCGGCCGGACCTCCGGAATGGATCCCGTCCACAACCGGAGCTACCACTGTACAGGGTTTGATGGACCAGTGGCCTGATTCAGTATAAAGCAGCTTCACACAAGTTTAGAAGCTACTAAAAAATTCCCGATTGGGTAGGACCCAGAAGTTTAGCTCAAAAAACTGCTTAAAAACTGTATGTGTATTAGGAGGAGTTCACAGTAAAATACAATAGATTTTCACGAGGACTTAATAAACACAAACTGATGTGGAAATTTGGAAACTTGAAGAAAAAGAAGAAGAACAAGAAGAAGAGAAACCAAAGTTGACAGATTCACCCAACTTCACATGGAAAGACTGAAACAGAACTTTCTAAGTTCTGTCGCAAAAAACAAAAGCCTTTGCCAATAGCACATTGGGCTTATTTACAAACAATACCCCCCCCCCCATTTTAATTACTATTATTTTCTAGTGCCAGTTTAAGGTCTGGATTCTTCTTATTTTGTTTTTCAACATCTGAGTGAAACACATTTATTTCGATATAACTCTCATGAACTTTCAAGTATGGTTGACAGATATTGAATTTCAGTTTTTATAAGACAATTCCATTCTGCTGAATTGGCATTATCGTTTCTAAGCTCCTTAATCACATTTCTCAAAATATACAGTTGCCACAATTTCTTAGCAGAGAGGAGCTGGAAGAGCCCCATCATTTGCAGAGTTTTATCAATCAAGGAAGCAGATTTCCTTGGTATGCATGGATTTGCTCTCTCCAATGAAACAGAGCAGCCCATACGCACAGCAGCTGCTGATCCATATGTAAGTGTTGGCAGGGTGCCATGGAATATGGACTCTACCATATATATATGGTAAAGTAGCACATATATCCACACAGACATGAACCCCATGGGAACTGATCTGGACCCTGGGATCGCCATCTGAGGCCCTTCTTCATATGCATCCTCCATGAGAGATCTGGATGGTGGCAACACAAGAAAGGGCCTTTTTTGCAGTAGCTCCCAGTCTGTGGAAAGCTCTCCTTAAGGAGGTTCACCGGGTGCATTACATATCTGGGCTGAGGTGTTGTTGGGGGGAGGGGGTTGTTTCTGCTGGAATTTTCTATCTTTAATTAGATTTTGTTGTGATTTATGTGGAAATTGTTTTGCATTTTTTAATGTTTTATTTATTTATGACTACTTTTTCTAATGTTGTAGTTTGATACCTATTTTTTTCAAAGCTGCCTTGAGCATGGTTTGAACTGTGAGAAGGTGGCATATAAACAAAATTATATGTATCTATATATATTTAGGCTGCAGGCAAAAACATTTCCCTTCTCCCAGACCTTTGACTAATTAAACAATCTATGACCTTTTAAACAGTGTGTGTGTGTGTGTGTGTGTGTGTGTTGTTTTGTTTGTTTTTATATTATGTATGTTTGTGTTTTTATATTATGAACCACCCCGTGATCCTCAGATGAAGGTTGGTATAAATGTATAATTACACAGAGCATTCCAACAGTAATATGGTCGTCCAATTAAGCTCAAAGGAAATTTTTAGCATGGCAAGCATATTTTGATACTATTTTGTGGGGGTGGAGAATCCATAGCTAATAACTGTCATACCAATAATGACTTTCACGATATGGAAATGTTATTCTGATAAAATATGAAAATATCTATGAAGTCTAAAGGCAACCGTGTCTACTTAATTGTTAATTAGATGCTGATCTATGGGTCATTTCACTTGTGCAAATTTAACAGCTACACGGAAGTACTTAAAGTAAAACGTTTAAATAATCACCACGGAGAGTAAACAGTCACCGCACGCAACCCTCATTGAACGTGCTAAAGCTAATATTGCAATTATGAAGAGTGCCTTAAATAAATGTAAAATAAATTGCCAATGGCGACTCAGAAAGTGTAATTCATGTAGTCATAAAATCCATAATTAGCTCTAATGAATATTTAAAGTCAAAGTGCAACTTAACTTTTTCAATGTTTAACCTACTATATCAATATAGCTCAAGGAATCCATTTGTCATGGAAAATGACAGCATCTGAATATTAATTAGCATAGGTCACTGCTGACAGGAAGTCCTTATCTCTTGCCAGTCCTTTTGACTATAGCGTGTGTCACCAGTATGTTTGTCACGTCTGATATTATTGATTACCTGCCTTTTTGGCCAAAAACAATTAAAAGAGGAGGTTTTTTTTGTTTTTTTGTTTTGTTTTTTTACATATTTATAAACCTGACTGTCAAGAGCACTTATTTTTCCATTAGAAAAATGTAGTCTATTAGCTGCCATATTTCAGTTTGAAGAGCAACGGCAAATGAGGAGCCACAATAACTCTGGATATCATGACAACATTTTTACATAAAAGCATTCATTTACTGGTTAGTGGTTTCTTTTCTTTTCTTCTTTTTAAAGGATCTTTCGTTGCATCCTTTTGTGTTGCAAGGTATTGGGAAGGATATAAATGGGCCACCGTTATTAGACATAACCCATTTTCAAAGCTAATTTGAAGGCTGGGTGGGTTGCTTGTGTTCCTTAACAGCTTCATTTAGATGCAAATAGAATACATTTAGTTTTCACTTATAATTAAAAGCGCAGGAAGATGCTGCTCCATAACCTCCTGTTCCCACCACCCTCCTGAACTATGGGTGGGTAAGGCGGGCCATTTCGTCTGTCAATCAGCATGGTGCCAAAGCAGATCCAGGATCTGGAGATCAGGAACAGATAGAAAAAGATATCCCAGTACAGAGGAAGGCATGGAGTTCTTTAGTAATCTTATGCCTTCAGTTAAAAGGTTTTTTTGATGGTTTTTTTGTTCCCTGGATTGGGGTGAATGTCTATTCTAAGTGGGGAGGGGGGGAACTGTGTACACAAATCATCTCATTAAAAAATAATCTATCACTTTTTATCTGCAGACAAATTAGGTGTCCAGCAATTTATCATTTCCGGCATTTGTCTTATCAGCCAAAGTACACAGCGTTAAACTGTTATTGTGCTTTGTTTTCACATCACGCCCTGTCTATCCAATACACGGCTGTTTGGAACTTTAAAAGGGGATCAAATTACTTGCATTAACTCTTTAACAATTCCACTGCTTTATCCTAAGACCAGCAGTCCCTGCAAAATAATTCTGCCATTTTTGAAGTTGCTTTCATGATGCAGGCCCGTTAAGGTGTCCCTGGTGGTTAGGATCAGGTGCCAGAGCACCTTAATTTCTCTCTTTTAAATTGCCACTGATTTAACAGAGAATGCTGTGTTATGCATTGCTAAATGCATTGCTTAAAAGGACTCACCAGAGTCTGTTATCTGTGCATGTGTGCGGCGGGTTGTGGGGGAGAACTCTGGTTAGTTTAAATACTGTTGGTTAACCATGGGCTGGTTCCTGGCTTGCCTCAATAAACAATAGTTTAATCTAACAAGAAGTCTCTCCCGTGACACAGAAAACTGGTGATTTTAAAACAGAAAGCAAAAGCTTAATACTGCCTCCTGGCAGCTGTGCTGGGAAGATGAAAGGGGAGGAAGGAGGGGTTTGAGCAGCCTCATTTGTGTAACAGTAAACTATGGTTTACCACACTCTTCACCAACCTGGGTCTCCCCAGATGTTTTGGATGATGTCAGACCCATCATCCCTGATGATGTGCAGATGTGCGAGATGGTCAACAGCCATTAAAACAAAGAGCCTAACGTCTCCCCACTTCACAAAACTTTACAGATCATCCTGCCTGATCTAAACACACAGCATAATTAAGCGGCAGAAGTCTGTGGTGCTAGATTGAACTGAATTATTTCAGACGGCAGGGGTACATGTGGCATTTCTGAATGCTCTGCTGTGTAAGAACTCCCTTGAAACCCCCCCCCCCAAATTCATAACAACATAGCACTACTGCAGAAAGGTTCTAGTCCAGACAATTTCTTACTGTTCTCATTTTCTATATACCAAAAACTGGGAAGACCCATGTGGAAAAGATTTCAGGAAATATTTAAGAGAAGGTGGCAAAATATATATTCTGGTCTTTTAATGAAATTGCCTGTGGTTCCAAGTACAGCATCTACAACATGCTGCACATTCTTCTGCCGCAGAATAGATATGAAAATGGCACCCCGCACCTCCAGTGGTTTATGAGCACCAAACGACCGTGATCTTTTGTGTTTCAGAGAAAAGATATTGTTACTTTGTCGAAAATTTAAGTCTAAAGTTGAGCCACTTTACCATGATCACTTGACTTTAAGCAATTGTAATTAGAACACCGCCTGGCTTCGAATCAATTTAGTATTTCATGGATCTCTTCTTCTATAATAGACTCGGTGATGGCAAATTCAATTTGTTGAGAAGACATTATTGCCCATTTCATTTAGTATTATCCAGGTCATCTCTCAATGGGAAGGGTATCATGTGGTAAAAGGCTGTATTTAGCATGTCACAGTCACCGGGTGCTGTTCTGTATCTCCGGGAATCTTTGTAAGCTGCCTCAAAATAAGGGACGATTGATTTACAAAGTACCAAATTTCAAATTTCATATTCTAAGGCTAAATATGAAATAATTGGACAGAGCTGTCCCCTTGTCTGACCCAGCACAATCAAGCCCCCTTTCAAGGTTGACTGCCTGCCTGAGAAATATGTGCATAATTTCATTTTGTCTCCCATCCAACGTTCAATGTTAGAAGTTAATTAAATTGCTTGTCCATTGTATTCATCCACTTACAAAGTTAATGATATTCTGTTCCTGAATTAAGGAGAATTTTATAAAGCCTGCGCTATGGAACCTGGCAGGCTGTACATTGAGGAGCTGAACTCTGTCATAGCTTCTGCTTGCAGTTCTTCTAATTAGGAAACAAAATGAATGTTTCTGTGTCTGCCAATGCAGAGGACAAGTCATTCCAACAGTGAGGCAAAACGCTTTGTACAATAGCAACTTAATAATATCTCATGTTTGACGATAATAAATTCTTCAAGATTAATAAACCTGTTAATTATTTTTTTTAAAAAATCACCATAACGAAGATGAACTACTGTGTAACAAGACAGCCTTTAAAGAAAGGACAAAGGTTTGTGGGAAAGGAACAGTTCCTTACAAGGACGCAAGCCCTGAAGGTTTTACAAATTATCAGAATACTCTCAGTCACAAGATAGCTACAATGGAATTTCAAAATTCCATACACACAGCCATCCTTCTATCAGTCTCAGAACCAGGACAGGAACTCTCCGGAACTCAGTTCCAGCACCTCTCAGGTGGGTTCCGGAACCTCTTTTTCTAGAAAAATAGCACTGCCCAGAACCAACATTTCATTGCCATTTTCAACAGAACTGTTAGTGCAAGGTTTATGAAACCAGGGTATGGGACCCCCACAAAGGAAAGGAGGGGAGCACAGGACACTCACTTCCCAATGGAAGATGTACGCACCATCGTTAACATCTTACTGATAACAGAGCTAGAAGAAAGCAACATTGGGCTAACCAAAGTGACTCTGCATTGCCAAGAAAGGGTTTTAAAAGTGAGGCTATGGTCAGTGAATGAGACAGGCTGAATTAGCTCAGATGAAGCAGTTTGGGAAAAGGCAGTGTGCATTGTTACAGGGGAGCAGCAGCACGATAAATGCTGGAGATAGAAATTGGTTATTAGAGCTTCAAAAGGAAGCGAGCAGGAAGGTGGCTACACGGTGAATCCAGGCAATGGGATGTTTCCAGTAAGTAGAGGCTGGATATTGAAACAATGGAGTTCTCTGCACCCCCCTGGGAGGTGTACCTTGGAGGGTCTTTCTAACTCTTTGATTCTAAATTGCGGTAGCATGGAAAACTGAAAGTGTTTAGAAAGGGTGACCTAGAACCAAAGGAACATCGAATTGTGTCTTGAGCAGCAGCTCTGCCCCAAGAAGACATGGCAAAGGTTAGTTTCAAAATGGAGGAGTTTGATTTCAAAATTTCAAGCACTAGCGCAGTGGCCTGTTATTCAAACAGAGGGCAGGGGCCTGAGGAATGTATCGCTGGGCATAACTAAGCCCTTGGATTCACCTAAAGAACCTAGCTGAACTTCCGATGTGTGAGTGTAGGTTTGCCCACACAATAATGACGTGGCCTTTGCAATGGGTCTCTCAATGTGAGCTGCATCTTAATTTCACTTACCACAAGGCTACAATATTATCTGGGGCTCTGTAAGAGTTCCACAACATACATTTCAAGTAGAAGACAAAAGACTTCTCATCATCTGAGGCTACAGCACTTCTATATAGCACGGATAAAGAATGAAAGCCTGAAAACAGTTGTGGCTATACTCTAAAAAAACTACAAGAAATCAAATACTGTAATTCTAATATACTGCTTAAATGTTCATTAGTGTTTCAGTTTAATGCTCAGGCTAAGGAGGACTTCTTCACAAAGCTGTAGAGAATGCAAATTGGCAACTGAGCTCTTTCCCCCTTGCTTTTAATATCTCTATAATTATTTATTGACCAACTCCATCAACAAATAATCCAGGTATTTCAGCAAGAAAATCCCCACTGATTTACACTTGACTTAATACTGTATTTGGGGGTCTAGGCAATGGGCAGGAAAAGTAATCCTTCATTTATTGTCAGTTATCCAATGTTGTTAGCATACAAAGAGGTAGTATTTTTTGCAAAAAATAAAATAATGTTCCTTTGATTTTGTGATCAGATCGAACTTGCTAATGAAACGTCGCAGTCTTACTACACAATTTGCAAGTTTTGTCAAGAAACTGAAAATCTAAAGGTGATGTTCTGATGATAGGAACAGATTCTCACGTTTACAACATACCACAGGCACATTTATTACTACAGTACTTCATTTTAAATCCTCCATTTTTTAGGGCAGCATGTGTGATTCTTCCTCCACCCATTTTATCCTCTCAACAAGCACCGCTGTGAGATAGGTTAGAGTGAGAGAATGACTGGCTCAAGGTAATCCAGTTAACTTCATAGTTGAGGGAGGATTTGAACCCTGGTCGCTTAGTCTATTCCCTAACCTTTGATCTTAGGGAAACAACTCTCACCATTCCCAGACAACATGACCAATTGTCAAGGATTATGTTGTAGTCCTGTAACATCTGTGGACCGAAGATTGGGGTAGGATGGACTGGAATCTAGCTTCCAGGTACTTTTGAACACTCCGCTATATAAAAGTCTCTCTGCATGCATGAAGTATAGGACAACGGGGGGGGGGGCAGTTCTCTCCCTAAAATGTTAGTTTACTAAAAGCAGATAGTGGTTCGTCCCCGTCCCCCTAGGAAAGGGGGGGGGGGCAATCAGAAATATGTCCTCTCCCCAGCTGCAACTGAAGTGGCAATAGGGATTTATGAATCCAAAATAATGCAACATTCTCATGATTTGATTTTGGTGGGGTTTTTTACATTATATACTACAACCAATAACAAGGTATAATTTCAATGTACTGAAGAAACCAATATATTATGAGTTATATTGGATACAGCTCCTGTTAATTATTTTTAAAAAGTTTAATCATAAAAGCTAACATACCATGAAGTTGAAAAGATGTAAATCCATACAAGTTCTGATTTGTCTCTGTTTGTATCTTGATTAAAAGCAATATGTACGCAATTAAAAGTACATTTTCACTCAAGGATAAATTTCGAAATTATAATTTGGATAAACATGCAGCTAATAAAAAAATAATTTAGTAAAGTGCTCTCAATTTGCCTTTTAATAATGAAAAATGAAGCTGCTCTGCTATACCACTGTGCATAAAAGCCCAATCAATAATATTTCATGTTGATTAGATCATGTAGTAAATTTGCATCATAATTAAAAGTGCATTTATATTTTCTTTAAATCTCTTGGGAGTGTTTAACTCACAATTTTTGCTATTATCTCCTTTACTCCAAAACACATCAAACAGCCCATGCACTCTAAGCAATGCAGTTAATATAATACATCTAAACAGGAGAGAAAGCATTTATTTCAGTTACAATAATCCAATACATTTAAATGGTCGACATCAATATGCAAAATCAGCCATATAGCTACTAAGAAAAACAGAGAGGGTGGGGATTATGATGTATTTAAACTGTTTTAATACCAATTATTATGGTGCAATAGAGAAACTAAACATTTGCATGTGTATCTTTATAACGGTACTACATGAGTTATACGCAATCAAGCTTTGCTGTTAACTGAAAAAGGCTATGATACAGACGATCAACTCAATCACTGCATGTGTGAAACTAACAAACCTCTTCAGAGTTTAGCTTTTAGATGGAGGGCTTCTAGTTTATTTAAAGTAAAGTAAAGTTTTCTCTCCTTCAATTAGAATGATATATATGGACAAAACGAGACATATAACCAGCTTGTGTCCCATTTTGGGAATAGAAGTTTAGTGCTGCTTACTTTGGGAATTTTTTATCTTTCACATTTTCTGGAAAAGAACACTACTGTTTTTTCAACAAAGCCACAAGAAGGAAAAGCTAATGTACTGTGGCGGCACTAGAAATTCAGTCTAAGGTGGCCAAAGAAGCATAAAAAAATAATCACATTGAGTAACAGCTCCGACCCATAAAAACTGCTCAGAAATTTAAAAAATATCAATCTGCTGCCGGAAACCCTTTGTAAAAATACCTCGTCATTTTTACTTAGCATTTGTCTCTTTCCTATATGCAATAACTACTCAAATACATAGAGATCATAGGGAAGATTCCCTAAAGTATGAAACAAAAAACTAGCATCCAGTTCTTAACACACAACATACCTGTAACTGATGTAATAAATACACTCACTCATTTTTCTTAATGCAGGAAAATGGTATTCAGACCATATTTGTGAATCTCTTAACAAAAATCAAAAAAATTCTGAACAGTTTTCTAATTTCAGGTGTGGTACAAAGTTCTAACTATGTCAGATGACAGCCCTTCATATTTTAAAGTTATTCTTCCAAGCTTTTTAATCAGAATATTTTCTTTCTGATCAGAGTTTCTGGATTCAAACCAAGCTAACAAAAGGTGAAGATTAATCCACTAAGCCATCTAAACTCCAAAGCCCTTATTCTATTATCAGAGCACTTTTCAAGGCAATGATTAAATGCTGGAAGAGCAAATGGCATTAAAAAGCCATAACAGCAATTCTTCGACCAGAAGAAAAATAAGAGCGATACATCGCTATCTAAACTATACATGGGGGGTGGGTAAATTTGTCTGATTGTTATATTTAACAACCTGGCTATAAATTTATAAGCAGCAATTTCCTATTCAGTAACTCAATGTAATCCAATGCAGTAAATCGACTTGCATTGGTGAATGAGTCAATTCAGGGCCAACCACTGGGGTCAAATGAACCAAGTCTCTGCATTCCACTGGAAACTATTTTCCCAAGGAAACTTCTCAGGTTTTTTTGAACCGTTGTCTAGAACAAATTCCTCCACACCCCCAACACATGGGTGGCAAACAGGACTAAGGAGGAGTTTGACAAGAATATCAGAACTCTAAGCACATCAGCTAATTATACCTTTCTTTCCTGGCATCAAATTAGATTCCTGTCAGGAACTGGAGTCAGGAGTATGTCAGTAATAAAAAAACCCACAACCCACTGGTGTCTTTATTCAAATAAATAAGTTATATTACACTCCATAGTGTGAGTATCTTTATTTCTAAAACATAAACTGTGTGTCATCATCTTCTTTGGCGATCACTCGTAGCTGAGTAAGATTGTCTTCCATGAACGTGGTCTTAACAGTGAGACCATAAGTGACTGTGGAGACCAATTCTGGATTCACATGTCCTTCCACAGTGGGGACAAAAGTTTCTGGGCAGGAGTTGATCATGGTGATGGTTTGCCAAACACGCCTTCCTCTTAGCATATTTCTGCCTTTCGTCCTGAGTTCAAGTGTCTTCAAAGTCCATGACACCTTTGGTAAAGGCTGGTCTCCAACTGGAACATTTGCAGGCCAGGGTTTCCCAATTGTCAGTGTTTATACTACATTTTTAAAAAATTGCCTTGAGACAGTCTTTAAACCTCTCGTTGACCACCAGCATTACCCTTTCCATTTTTAAGTTTGGAATAGAGTAGTCGCTTTGGAAGACGATAATCAGGCATCTGCACAACATGACCAGTCCAATGAAATTGAGGTTGAAGAATCATTGCTTCAACACTGGTGATCTTTGCTTCTTCCAGTACACTGGCATTAGCTCGCTTGTCTTCCCAAGTGATGTGAAAATTTTTTTGGAGACACGGTTGATGGACTCTTTCAAGGAGTTGGAGATGGCATTTATAAGTGGTCCATGTTTCACAAGCATACAGTAAGGTTGGTAGTACAATGACTTTGTAAACAAGCATTTTGGTTTCCCTGCAAATGTCCCGGTCCTCAAACACTCTGCACTTCAATTGGGAGAAAGCTGCACTCACAAAGCTCAGGCGATGCTGGATTTTGGTATCAGTGTTGGCCCTTGTGGATAGATAACTGCCCAGGTAGGGGAAGTGAACGACACTTTCCAACGTTTGAGTTGAATTTGTGGTGCTGCAGAGGGGTTGTTTTGTACTTGTTGGTGCAGCAAGTATTTGTCTTTATGTTCTGATTCTTTACATGAAATCAGCATTACACTGAGGTCTCCTTAATTATTGCTATGTTGTGAATTATTACCAAATGAGCCACTAAAATTGGTCTCAGGTGCTCTACTCCTGAAATGGTCAATGTAGTGCCCTCCCATTATCCCCTGACCACTAGCTGTGCTTGCCAGGGCTGATGGCAACTGAAGTCTGACAACATCTGAACAGAGGCATGTTTTCTAACCCTGCTATATTCTCGGGCCTGCCATCAAGGCTGATCAGGCTGGCAGGCACCAGGGACAATGTTTTTTTCCGTGCTGGCCCTACACTTTTAGAATTCCCTCTTCTGAAAACTCAGCTAGAGACCCTTTAAAGCAAACCCAAAAGACTTTTCTAAAATCCCAACAAGCCTTTTGAGAGCACTTGCTCTGAAAAGGAGAGCTAAAATTCAGTAAATACATTCAAAAAGAAAAGATGATGCTTCTGCTATCCTTGCAAAAGAAAGATAAACTGTAAACTTCTTGTTGTAAACCACTTAAGAGATTTTTAAAAATAAAAATATTAAGCAGTATATAAATTTTGTTAAATAATAGAAAAGATAATAAATGAGGGCCAAGCTGAGGAGTCGGGGAATTGCCCCCACCCCAGTCATTTAAAATTCACAAATAAAAGAAAATACTATTGAGAGTATTTTCCCCTAAAAGTAAGGTAAAGGGACCCCTGACCATTAGGTCCCGTCGTGGCCGACTCTGGGGTTGCGGCGCTCATCTCGCTTTATTGGCCGAGGGAGCCGGCGTACAGCTTCCGGGTCATGTGGCCAGCATAACTAAGCCGCTTCTGGCGAACCAGAGCAGCACATGGAAACGCCGTTTACCTTCCCGCTGGAGCGATACCTATTTATCTACTTGCACTTTGATGTGCTTTCAAACTGCTAGGTTCGCAGGACCGAGCAACGGGAGCTCACCCCGTCGCGGGGATTCGAACCTCTGACCTTCTGATCAGCAAGTCCTAGGCTCTGTGGTTTAACCCACAGCGCCACCCGCGTCCCTATTCCCCTAAAAGTACTCTGGGTCTATTTAATAGATATTACAGACACAAGCATAAAACACATTTTGTACTTGATCTTCATCTTCTGACTCCTTACAGGAAGCCAGAATCACACTGAGTCCTCCTTGTTAATGCCTATGCCATAAATTACTCCTCAGTGACAAGGATCTGCTAAAACGGACCTTCATCTAGATCTCATCTCATTTACATTCTCTTTTTGACTCCCATATTCCTGTGACACACATCTCCTTCACTTCTCAGGATAAAATGACTGCTGGGCCAACAAAAACAAGCAACGGATGCAGTGGCGTAGCGTGGGTTGTCAGCACCCGGGGCAAGGCAAGTAATTTGCGCCCCCTAACCCGTGGATTTGCGCCCCCTAACCTGTGGATTTGCCCTAACCCCAGATGTTGCGCCCGGTGTGGCCGGCCCCCCCCTGCACCCCCCACGCTACGCCACTGAACGGATGTAAGCCAGCATTTCTCAAACTCCCCAAAGGTGTGCTCTTCCCCACCCCTAAGAATTTGTATGCTACTAACCAAGAGCAGGTAGCATGGTGGGGTGGTCCAGTGGAGGCAGACTCCTGACAGCAGCATCCTTACTGCCTACTCGGGTGGTGGTTGGAGGTGGCAGGGAGGTGGCAAGGTCAAGACTGCAATGGTAGGGCCAACCTGTTATTCCCACCGGTGCGCCCACACAGCCCCAAATTTGCCACCATCCTAGTCTGCCCCCTCTCCATCGACGTTAGCAGCAACACTGCCAGAAGAGTGTCACTGTGGTACCACCCCCAGGACACTGGCTGCTCCTGTTCCTGTATTTGTCCAAT
This sequence comes from Podarcis muralis, assembly GCF_964188315.1. Lineage (NCBI taxonomy): Eukaryota > Metazoa > Chordata > Lepidosauria > Squamata > Lacertidae > Podarcis > Podarcis muralis. The sequence goes on along the minus strand of NC_135660.1, from coordinate 61,004,215 downwards.
ACCCTTACTCCTTTCTCTGTTTATTCCTCGCTTTCCCATCTCCTAAACACATCCCATTCCCCAAGCCGCTTCAACTCCAGAGTGAGTAAGGGACAAGCTATTCACGTATGCTAAATCACTTGCATACACCTGTATCTTCCGTAGTTCTTTAATTACAGGCATTGGGGGGGCATTTTATGCTAATTACAGGTATTGGTGGTGGGGAGATTGCTATTAGGACCATGGGGAGGGCGGGGTTATCCCTTCCCAGATGTCATCTGGGATAAAATCTTCCCCAGAGAACTAAGTTTCCAAGCCTCAGAGATGTGGGAGAGGATTTTGTTTCTGCTCACAGCTGGGGGGGGGGGGAGGGATGAGTCTCGTCTCCTCATGTCCTGTGGTCCCAGTAACAATTGCCCCATGATTAAAACTGAAGACATGACTTCACACAACACATTCATCATAATATGCAGTCCGTTCCTGAGCTCACAGCAATCTGGGATGTGAAATTTTGTTCACGGGCCTTTCCCAAGCCGTCACTGCAAATGAAAAAACACTGTTGCAATGCAATGAAAACACTTTTGCCTCGCCCCTCAAAAAATCTGGAAACACTGTTGCAGTGCAGATATACTCTAAAACTGCTCATGATGTGTACAGCAATTTGCTATACATTGGTACCTTGGTTCTCAAACACCTTGGTACTCAAACAACTTGGAACCCAAACACTGCAAACCCGGAAGTACTTTTTTGCAAACTTTTTTTTGAAAGCCGAACGTGCTCCATTTTGAGTGTTACGTTTCCGATTTGAGTGTTTTGAGTGTTATGCTGAGATCTGTCTATTTATTTTTCGCTTTTGTTTTTGCAGCTGTCTTTTGATGTTTTTTGTGACTGTGGGGAACCCAGTTCAGCTACGGATTGACTGACTGTGTGCCTGCAGTACATTGTTTATTGCTTTCGTTAGATAGTAAAATTCATGTTAAATTGCTATTCTAGGGGGTGTTTTTAGACGTCTGGAATGGATTAATCCATTCTGCATTACTTTCTATGGGAAAGTGCACCTTGGTTTTGGAACGCTTTGGTTTTGGAACGGACTTCCGGAACGGAATTTTGTGAATTTGAGAACCAAGGTACCACTGTACAGATCAGGGGGTGTTTACCCTACAAGTACTCTTACTAAAGAATCAAGGTTCTACAAAAGTTTTCTCTGGCCAGGAGGGGCTACAACTTGCACATAGGAGAATTCAGGTTCGCTCTCCAGTTTACAAAAGGGTCAGGTAACAGAGAGAAAGACCCTGGTGCCACTCAGAATAGGCAAAAGTGGTTTATGCTAGATGAATAGTCTGGATTGGTATAAGGCAGCTTCTGATGTTCCAAACCCTCAAGGTAAAATCTGCAGCAAGCTGCAAGCATTTCCCATCAATAATGCTGGATGATGCAAGCTGAACCAAATCACATCCACAAAACAATCAAGAAAGCACATAGATGTGCATAAATAAAATGCTGTCTTAAAATAAATTACTCCGTGATTGTCTAGCCGCAGCTAGCCTACTCAAAATGTTTTCAAATCACTTAGCAGCTAGTCATTTTGCCTTTGATCTGTGAGCTTTTATCATTTAATTTCTTCCTCCTCTTGCTGCCTTTATTGTTTTTGTTGAGCTGCATCGAACAATCTTTTACTACAAGGCAGGATATAAACATGCAAGCGCTTTCTCTCTCCCCCCCCATCTGTTACAGATAATAATAGCACGGAAACAATAAAAACAAAGCAAAACTCCCAGCCCCTCTTCAGGGACAAAATATTTATTTTATATGCAGCAATGGAAGAGCAAGGGTTGTCCAAGGAGAATACGGCACATGGATGTACTGAAAGAGGGCACTGATAATTTCCAGGGGAAAGTGCATGAATGAATTGTGCAACCAGAATTTAAACCTTGTGATTTAGTTCTCTGTCCATCTGGGTCAAAGTTTGAGGCTACTAAAGTATCTGAATCATTGAACTTTAAAGACTGCATTCATCACAGCTTCTGTACTGATATAAATTTCTTCCCATTAAGTCAATAAGGGTTGGATCTATCAGACAGGAGTCTGTCCAGAAACGGAAATTAATGGCTGTCATAAAAGTGACATAAATAGACACCTTGCCTGATTTATACGTAACTTTTTTTGCCTCTTTGCTAAAACGGACACACAGACACACGCAAACATCCCCAAACAAAACTTTCATTCAGGCTATCATTTTCTGCCTTTTTGTGAATTTAGCACAAGTCTCTGAAATGTTCTCAGTAAAGCCAAATATGCTCATAGCCACTGTTTGCCATGGGAACTTATGAAGCTGTTGTCTGCAGTCAGAACATTAGTCCATCCATCTCAGTAAGGTCTGCTCTGACTGGCAGCAGATGTCCAGATTTCAGACCCCAGACACAGCCAGGCATACCAGTGATTGAGCTTGATTGGCTGTGACCCCAAGACCCACTGGGATCAGAGTATAGCTGATCCCTGTCAAAAGTGGGACTTGAAGGTAGCACTGGTCAGCTGTGACCCCCAGGTCTCACTGGGAAACACATTCCTTTGCAGCGTTTAGGATGTACTGCTGAGGAAAAATGGGTCATCTGACGTCATGGTGACATCAGTTGACTGACAGGTGGGAGGACCTTAGGATCTGGCCCTCCAGGCTGAAAAGGTTCTACATCTGAGATGTGTGTGTTTCAGGACCCACCCTACTCCTGTGACTTGTTTTTAATACTGGCTTTTAAAATGCAACCCACCCTTGGACCCGCTAGTGAAGGGTGGGAAATAAAATAATAACAATCATAATAATATTTTTGAGTCTGGTAACCCTAGCATAAAGTGAGAGATACACAGAGCCTGGGCTTCTAAGGGCCACTAAATCCCTGTAGTAGAAGAAGAGAAGAGTTTGGATTTGATATCCCGCCTTTCACTCCCTTTAAGGAGTCTCAAAGCGGCTAACATTCTCCTTTCCCTTCCTCCCCCACAACACTCTGTGAGGTGAGTGGGGCTGAGAGACTTCAAAGAAGTGTGACTAGCCCAAGGTCACCCAGCAGCTGCACGTGGAGGAGCGGAGACGCGAACCCAGTTCCCCAGATTACGAATCTACCGCTCTTAACCACTATACCACACTGGCTCTCACTTTACTATAGCAGGGAAAACACCAAACTCTTTCTTGGAGCCCTCAAACTCAGGAGAATGGTTGGGGCATACCCCTAATGCTGAGCTACTTTCACACCCAACAAGACCACTCAGTATTTCTAACCGCATCTGAGTTTCTGAACAACAAGAGATACAGGATCCGTCCCTTTCTAGAAGCAGAAAGGTATTGTAGCAATCACACATTCTGACTGTTACCATGGCCAACCAGAAGTTGTGACCCCTGTTTGTGTTATGTTATGTTTACTAACCCCTGATGACCAAAGCCTAGCAAAGGGGCTTATCAGTGAAAAAGTAGCATTTTAGTATTTTCTGTTGGTTCTGACTGCTATTAGGTAAAAACAGGCAAAAATGAACCTATAACCATGTATGTTGAGATGTATTTCTTTTCAGGCAGGAAACTGAAGAGTTAAAATTAAAATGAAGAAAAATAAAGGTTATAAAACTTCAAAAGTGGCAGCTGACAGATAGTAAGCATCTGACTACAAAATGCTATTTAGTTTTATCTTTGATCAACTTGATTAAACGACTATGCTCCATTCATCTGATGAAGCAAATTGCATTAAACCATATCAAAGAACATAATCACACAAAAGCCATCTCTTGGTTTAGCTTCTTACAATTGAACTTAATTTTGAATATTAGGGGAACATGATACTATGCTCCTCTGCTAGGTTTTAAGTAGGGAATTCAATGCACATTTGCTTGCAGATTAAATTTATGCAGATTTTCAAGATAAAATATTGATGAAGAGGAAATGACCTATTATAGATGGCTGAAAAATTAGTTCAAAAACCCCACACACATATGCACCTTATGAAGCAGGCATTTTGTAACATTAAGACAGATTGTAAGTTAAAATACATGACAAAATGGACCCAAGAAAATAGTCAAAGCCTTTGATAAGTCAGGGCATGGAAATAAGCATGCAACAAATCAAAAGGAGGCAAGGCAATCCAGTTTAATTCGATTATTCTAGGGTTGAGATAACATATTAATCAAATGGAGAAAACAATTCTATTAATCAAATTCAAAAGGTACGTCACTGTTATAAATCTTTTGCTATATTGCAAACGATAAAAAGAGCAATCCACAAGGGTTTTGCTAATTATATGTTTCAAGTCAAATGACCGGGTTGGGTGCTTTGTCTTCCCTATGACAACTAAAACATTTTCATCATTTAATTATATTTTATGTATCTATTTTTGTGTCCATGTAGATATAATGGAGCACTGAAGAACAGAAGATATACTGCTTCTTTGCCATGCCAGCTATCTAGCTAAGAGTAATTAATATTTGACAGAATATATAAACTATAGGAAATTATTACAAACAGTATCTTGGCTCTAAACTATTTTTTCCTTTTCATATTGTTGCAAATATTTATTGATCATTCTTAAGTGCTGAACCCATAAACACATTAAGAAATTGTGTTAAAATTAAACTTTTGCCATATGCAAATAGGGTACACCGAGGTCAGAGAGCCTGCCTTTCTCTGGGGTTGGGATTTGGCCGTTTGGCTATGCTGGTTATTTTATGTACACTCAGAATATGGTTCATAAGAACTGCAGCATGCTTGCAATCTTTCACAATATTTGTTCACAGATGGCCAAATCAAATGGTCACATTGTATCGGAATTCTAAAAACTCCACTCAAGGTCTAATACAACACCCCAAATATCTCGGAGAGATCAGTCATAGTCAAGTCAGTGCAAATAATATGAATAGCGAAATGGAACATGGCCTTTTCCATGGCTGCAATCCTATGCAGAGGGAGACTGCTAAACTTCACTGGAGATGATGGCAAAGACCCAAAGGGCTCCACAACTTCAAGAAGATTTTGGACTCCTGTTTCTTGAAATGTAGTTCCCATGCTATAGATTAAATCACTTCTGAAACGGAGGAGACTTTCCAAAGCAGCTAGTGATACTCAATAGGAATCTGCGGTACAAAGCAAAATTTCCACTGAGCCGACTGTCAAGAACTTGTTGGCCGTGACTCAAGTAACATATTGAATCTCAGTCAGTGGAATGTAAGCAGCCTAAGAGGAAAGAAGAGAGCAGCCTAAGCAAAATAGGAACTTATTCTCAAATACCTGCTTTCAAGGGGTTTAGGCCACAGGAAGTGTCTCCTGCTTGAGCTCAACGGAAACAAGACCTGGAATTCTACCAGAAGACTAGGGGGAAGTTCTCAGACAGCATACAAACAAGGTGCAAAGAATGACACACACAAAAGAGGGGGAAAACTAATGGTAGAAATAATATAATATGTGTCTACCGTTACATTAAACAGTCTACCTAGTGTCTACCCAATACATTAAAATGGTACAAGAAACTATATAAAATGGATATTGATCACATTGGGTCGCCTCTCTGTAAATTCTATGAAGCATAAACTATAAATATGATTCATATATTAATATATTCCATATATTTTCATTTCTTTCCCCATACAATGACATTTTTATGATACCCCAGACAGATGGCTCAGGCTGAATATATGACTTTGAAATGCTGCCCCAATCAGTTTTTACATCTTCCTTCTGTTTAAGAAAACCGCAGATGCTTCCACATAAGGCCCGTTCTGCTCCCCGCCTCCCTCAACGACCGGTAGTATTATTGCTGCTCATAGAATACAGATATTCTTCTTCTTACACGGCAACTGCTTTAAAAATGGCCAGCAGCTCCACACTGCCATACCTTCAGCACCAATGTCGATTAGTGGATCAGCAAGTGGGGAAAATGGTGCCCCAAGCTGCGTGACAGAGAGGCACTTGTTAGAAAGGAGGAGAGAAGTCGGCGATGAGGAGTATTTATTATTTATTTCATACATGTTATTTATTTTGATTTCTCTGCTGCTCTTCATTTCAAAACGTCCAGGGTTTTTGTGCACCATGTGAATACCCTGATACATGCAGCAGAATCTAGTATTTTAAGGAAGCCACTGGAATTTGAAACAATGAGAGGAATTCCACATAGTGCTAAGGAGATTGCTCTGTGGTTTGAGAGCCAGTGTGGTGTAGTGGTTATCTGGGGAACCGGGTTCGCATCTCCGCTCCTCCAGATGCAGCTGCTGGGTGACCTTGGGCCAGTCACACTTCTTTGAAGTCTCTCAGCCCCACTCACCTCACAGAGTGTTTGTTGTGGGGGAGGAAGGGAAAGGAGAATGTTAGCCGCTTTGAAACTCCTTAAAGGGAGTGAAAGGCGGGATATAATCGAAAGCTGATCTGAGAACAGACACACACTGTGACGCATTTCTCTGCGTCAAGCTCCTCCCAGATACAGGACACCACGGAGTTTTAACCCTGACAGTTCCAAACTCCACAGATATCAAATCCAAACTCCTCTTCTTCTTCTGTGAACCAAATGGCACCTTCCTACTGGGCCGCGGTGTCTTTTCCCCCTTCCACAGGTCCCCCATTGCAATATGGCTTGAAAAGGCCTACTGTTGGTTTTGTATCAACACACATGTGTGAAATATGTTGCTTGTGTTTGTGGTTTGTGACAGTGTGTGGTAGTGTTGGGAGGGGGATACATGCTGTCTTTGACCACACCTACTTTGGTCTTCCCTACGTCCACTGGTGGCATCCAGGTCCCAGGCAACTGGACAAGAGGGAATGTGGCCCTGGGCCCAAAAATGTTAGCTGCACCTGCTCTAGCCGGACAATAAGAAACGGGAGTCCCTGTCACCAACTGATGGGTTATCAGTTCAAGAGGATTTGATTGCTAAGGCAAAGGAACATGGTCAGAGTAGCCGTGGACTTGAATTCCAATACAAACAATGACTGATTAACGAGTGTCCGAATGATGCACGATCGTGCATGCGCACACAGCACCAAACCTGGAAGTGACACAAACACACCACCAAAAGGGCAGAACAGAGCACCCCTACGCATGCAGGGGACGGGGGTGAATGGCCATCGAGTATACTTTGGCTTGGTCGGAGGGGAAGGAAGTTCTGGAAAGTTCTGGAACTTCCTTTCTACTTGGCTTGAGGCTCCCTGTTCAATCACCATCTCTCAGCTTGGCCTATTCCAAAGGGCTGGAGTGAAGATAAAATTGGGCGCAGAAAGGGGAGAGGGAGAATAAGAGGAAAAACCATGCAAACCACCATAATCTCCTTGAAGAAACAGCACGCCTAAATGTAACAAATGTATAAATAAAAAATCATTTGTGGATGGCGAACCAGGAGCCAAATCCCATGTTGCATATATGTACATGCAGTCCACATTTGCACATAATAGCATGTGCATTTGGAGAAACAGTGTGCCCTTTATTCTCAAGAAACCAATACTGGGAAATGGCTGCACAGACAGCCCTATCAACACTCACATACACCCAGGCAAAAAAGCACAGATGAACATGGACATGCTTGTAGAAAAATGTACTGTAGGGATTGCAGTCCTGCAAGGGATTAAGACTGAGGTCAACCAGTATCCCTGTAGCTTTGAGCTATTTAGGCAAATTTCTGGAGGAAATGAATACTAATGTCTCTTAATAGACATGCATAGTTTATAAAACAAATAAAAAAAAGCACCACGGGCCTGGGCGAGTTCACAATCCCACCATGGCTGCTCTGATTTTCATAAAGTCTTAACTATCATCATAGGTGTACCGAGTTGGCATAGGTATATTTGGAGGATTAAACAACGTTTAACATTATGCAGAAATAAGAACAATAATATTTATTTTAACAGGTTACCCCTGAAAGATTCCACTCAGCCTTGTATTAAATGTACTTAGCAAAGGGTCATAACTCTTGAATCTGCTAGATAAATAAATGTTGGTGAGGTGGATGAATCACTGGAGAATTGGTGCATGGCAGCGAATGAATAGGCTGCAAATGCTTCCCAAACCCCATTATTTCCCTTCTTCCAGTAGGCCAAAGATTCATGTCCCCGCATACTGCCAGTTCATTACGGAAAAATATCATTCCTCTTCTGGCACACTCTAGATGGCCCTCTCAGCCCCACGAGGACCCTTTAATGTTTAATTCCCCATCATCTGCTCCAGTGAACAGCTTAATCTCTGCTTGTATGATCAATACTATATCAGTGTAAATTAAAATGACAATTTTAAAGTAATTAAGCCTGTTAATGCTCGATTCAAATGTCATTATTTGCACAAGGGATTGAGGAGAAATTACATCGTGTCCAGGGTGACAGGAGAATGTTTGAGCCTTCTCAATCCTGTTGCCACTGTGCCACTGGAGGCTTTAGCAAAACAGATTAACTTCTAGCTCCCACTGCCAGGATACCTATCCAATTTCAAAAGAGGATAACACAATTTGATAAATTTAATTCCAGCTACAAACTCAATTATTGTGATAATGGATGAAAACTGGGAGGAGACACCAAACAAGACCCACATAAAAATACACTTAACTTCAGAATGAGATACAACAGTAATTGTTTTATTTGATTTGTTCTTTTCCTTTTGAAAACCCTTTAAATAATTGTGATTGTTGGCTGAATAGCCAACATTTATTAAATAGCATCCACTCTGGACTCAAAACAGCCTACCATTTAAAAGATTTCGGTAACAATGAAAATGTTTGCTGTCCTTTGCTTGTACAGCAACATTTATTAGACAAGTAAAATTACATCATTACATTATTGGATCTCATAAATAGATCTATAAAACTCAACTAAGTTCAGATGAAATCTCGGGCTCTTCTACAAGCTGGTCTTTGTAGACCCAGCCACAAGCAGGCTATAGACCTTTTTTATTTTAAGGGGTGAGGGCGATAATAAAAAATGCCTTAAACTTTATGTGCTCACAGTTAGTGTGTCTATATAGAAGGAACAGCAATGTCACTTCTGAGCCTGTATAGAAGGAATAGCAATGTCAAAGCCACAAAAGCAATTACTTCCCACAGGCGTTTCCATGTGAAACCCAGCTTTTAAGAACCAGGTATCACTTGGTATTTTTAAGAATGAAAAAAGAAAGGGAGGCAAAACATCTAATTTAAACCAGCAAGGAATACTAGAAAGGTATATGTCAAACTATACACACAACTGCATGGGGATGATATGGTATGCACGAGCAATCTAATTTCCTGAAAGCCAAAGATACACCTATAAATGCACTTCTACTGGTCCTGAACCCATTGGGGGGGGGGGAGAGAAGAATACTTGTAGTATGGATTTGGTACTACAGTTCCAACTCACAAACAGGTTGTTGTTTAGTCGTTTAGTCATGTCCAACTCTTCGTGACTCCATGGACCAGAGCACGCCAGGCACTCCTGTCTTCCACTGACTCCTGCAGTTTGGTCAAACTCATGCTGGTAGCTTCGACAACACTGTCCAACCATCTCATCCTCTGTCATCCCCTTCTCCTTTTGCCCTCCATCTTTCCCAACATCAGGGTCTTTTCCAGGGAGTCTTCTCTTCTCATGAGGTGGCCAAAATATTGGAGCCTCAGCTTCACGATCTGTCCTTCCAGTGAGCACTCAGGGCTGATTTCCTTAAGAATGGAGAGGTTTGATCTTCTTGCAGTCCATGGGACTCTCAAGAGACTCCTCCAGCACCATAATTCAAAAGCGTCAATTCTACGGCGATCAGCCTTCTTTATGGTCCAACTCTCACTTCCATACATCACTACTGGGAAAACCATAGCTTTAACTATACGGACCTTTGTAGCTCCTAATTATCCAACCTTGCAGAAAAGGTTAACAATGCAAATGTTTTTTGACTGAAATATTTACACAGCATAGACTAGGAACATGCTTCATTCAAATTCTTCGAAGATCTTCATGAAAATTCTTCAAAGAGTGCCTGCCTGGGTCCAAGGGGAAGGGCGCTACCTCAGTTGATAAGATCATGATAAGATCCATAGCATCTCCAGCTAGGGCTGGGAAAGACCCCTGCCCGAAATCATGAAAACCCACGCTGCTAGTCAGTACAAACCAGTAGTCCTCCAGATGTTGTTGGGACTCCATCTCTCATCATGTCTAGCCCATATATATGATGGTTGGGGCTGATGGAAGTTGGAGCCCAACAATATCTGGTAGGCAACAGCTTCCCAACTACTGTTGTAGACAATATTGAGCTAGATGGACCAATTGTCTGATGCAACATAAGGCAATATCTGTTGGGAAACTGCCAGGGAGATATAGTCCATCATGGCCCCAAGCCGGCTGCCGGACTTCCATCGATCTCCCGTAGCCAGGCAGATCCAGCAGTTAGCGACACGAAGCCTCAGAAATAGATTGCCACATTCCAGGCTTGTGCACACTGTTCTTTATCAGCAGAACCACAGCCAGAAAGCTTGCACCGTAGAAGAGAGCATAATTTACAGACTTTATTTAGCGTTGAACAGAACAAAGGAAAACATGACCGTTCTGTGTCAGTGTCTCCGACCGACTGAAATCGAAAGGAAACAGCAAGCATAAACATCCTGTAACAGGAAATACGCAGACTCTGTGACTCACAAGCCTGCTCTCTCTTAAGGTGGAACGGAAATATCCTAACATCCTCCCCCTATCCGTGTAACCTGTAGTACCTGTGGTTCACCCAATTGCAACCTCTGTGTGTAAACCTTAAGTTGTTCTTTGTTAACAACCTTAGACAACAGATCAGCAGGAATTTCATTTCCTGCCATGTAGGACACCCGAATCAGTCCCTTTTGAATACACTCTCTTGCACGACGTAGCTTAATCTGCAAGTACTTGGTTCTCTGCTTGCAACTCTCGGAGTTCAGCAAAGCCAAACATGATCTATTGTCTTGGTACACTTGTATAGGACATTTCACAGAAACCCCGATGTCCTTAAACAGTTGCATCAACCATTCACAATCCATGAGTGAAAATGACAGAGCATTGAGTTCTGCTTCACAGGAACTTAGGCTCACTGTTGTTTGCTTCTTGCACAACCAGTCAAACAGGCAGTGGTTGTACATGTAGCACACACCAGAAGTGCTTGTACCATCCGTGGTGTCACTTCCAAAACTTGCATCTGCAAAGATTTCAAGACCTCCAGTCTTCTGACTGGTGAACCTCAGCCTGTAGTGCATAGTCCCTTTCAAATAGCGGGCTATGCGCTTCAGAGCTTTCCAATCCTGAACCGTAGGATTGTTGGCATGTCTGCTAAGCAGATTACAGCTTACAGCTATGTCAGGTCTTGAACATCTGGCAATGAAATTCAGCTTGCCTAGAACGCATCTGTATAGCGTTGTGTCAGAAAACGCTTCAGCAGTACTATCTACCTGGTAACCTGTCACCATCGGTGTGTCTGCTGGGTTTGCATCAACCAAATTCAACCTGGTTAATACATCAGCAATTTTCTGTGTTTGGTGTACCAGAAAATTACCTGCTTGGTCCTTCTCCACCTGCAGAGAAAGATAGTTGGATACCTCACCAAGATCCTTCATGTCAAAGTGCTCCTTCAGCTGAGCTAGGGTGCTTTGATAGAAAGCCTGATTCTTCCAAAACATCAGAAGATCATCAACAAAACATAAACAATACAGTTTGTTTTGCCCCTCCTCCTTGACAAACACACATGGATCAGCTTTGCCCTGGTGAAAACCTAGAGAAAGCAACGTTTCAGTGAGTTTTGTGTTCCAACACCTAGCACTCTGTTTGAGACCATATAAGGATTTCCGCAGTTTACAGACCATTCCCTTCTGTATCTGCATCCCGTCTGGTGGAAGCATGAACAGCTCTTCGTTCAAAATCCCGTACAAAAAAGCTGTATTAATGTCGTGGTGGGAAACATGCAGTTTCTCCTCCGCAGCGATCTTGAGCATCAGCCGAATGCTCTCATATTTGACGGTGGGTGAGTAGGTCTCGTGGTAATCCTGTCCTGGTACCTGTGAAAAACCTCTGGCAACCAATCTGGCTTTGTGTCTGACAACCTTGCCATTCTGGTCTGTCTTGGCCTTGAAGACCCATTTGCTGCCAACCAGTCTCATACCTGGGACTACCGGTACCAGTTCCCAAGTTTGGTTCCTGTTCAAGGAATCAACTTCAGCCTTCATGGCATTAAGCCAAGGCTCAGCATCTTTAGAGGTTAACTCCTGAACCTCTTTGAAGCTTGAAGGTTCCCACACCTTCTCTGAGCTACTAAGAACAGCAGTTGCAGTCTTAGCAAACTCATCAGCAAATCTCTTAGGAGGTCTGCCTTTGGTCGCCCTTTCAGACCTACGTACTAGACGCAAGTCTTCTGGACTCATCTCCTCTTTCTTAGGAGAAAAATGACCAATGGTGAACAGTGGTTCTTCCAGTTCATTGTCAGACGCATCAGATGGTCTGACTGAGGCCTTTGCGCTCTGGTAGTCTGCTGTGTCATCACTGTCACTGACACCAGCAGCCGCGCCACCCACTGAACTGGAATCCGAACTCTGATCATCATCACCATCATCATCATCATCCTCATCATCATCATCCTCAGCAGCTTCCTCAGCTTTAGCTGCTTGCTTGACATCACCTTCATCCTCCTCTGGGTAACTCTGGAAAATTCCCACATTTTCCCCCCACTTAGGATTGTACTCAACACTCCTTGTGAACTTAATGGACTTAGAGTTAGTCATCCATACCCTGTATGCACCTTTTTCGTACCCCATGAACAAACCATGTGCCCCACGCTTCCCAAGCTTGTTGGTTTGTGGGGTGCGTACCCACATGTCAGAACCAAAAATTCTCATGTGTTTGGTGTTGGGTTTCTTGCCAAACATCTTCTCATGGGGGTACAACCAATGGGTGATGACACTCTGCGATTAACGGTATAAGCCAGATTCCCCAAAGCCTCCCCCCAAAACTTATCAGGGAGATTGGCATCATGCAACAAGGTTTTCATTCCTTGCAGCAATGTCTGATTTGCTCTCTCCGCAAGCCCATTCATCCATGGCGATCTGGGGGTTGACATGTCATGCTGGATTCCCTTCTCAGTCAGGAAAGCTTCAAACTGCTGAGAAGTGAATTCCCCGCCCCGATCGGTAAAAAGACAGGAAATACGTTTACCGTGAGCATTCTCCAACCAAGCACAGAATGCCTTAAACTTCGGAAACGCTTGCGATTTCTGTTCGAGCAAAAACACATGAATGTACCTAGAAAAAGAATCAATTAGAACCATGAAGAACCTTGCTCCTCCTAAAGAGGGCGTAAGTGGCCCAACCAGGTCTGCGTGCACTAGCTGGTAGGGCTTGGAAGCCTGCCTGCTAGACTCTTTGCCTTTTGGAGCAACCTTCACCTTGTTCTCTGCACAAGATACACATTTCATGTGAAATTTACAGGGTTTGATGTTCAAACCCTCAACCACCTCTGGCATCTTAGCCAGTGCCTTCCAAGAGAGGTGACCAAACCTTCGATGCGCTTCATGAATGCAACCTGCATGAAGAACTTTGTTAGTTTGTGCAACACAACAAGAATCAGCATTAGATACAACAGCAGTGTCCTCATAAGTTATATGGAACAAACCATCCATAAACTTTGCATGCAAATAGTCCTCTTTGCCTTTACTGATGACACAGACGCTCCTCTTGAAGGAAATCTGAAAACCACGTCCAGTAAGCTGCGGGACGCTCAACAAATTGCTTGCAGCTCCAGGAACATACAGAACATTACTGATGGTTGTATGCAAACTTGCAAGTTTCACAGTCCCTTCTCCTGCAATTTGCAACGTCCTTCCATCAGCCAGGTGGATCTCACCTTCCTGAGGCTTGAAGGAGATAAAGAGGTGCCGATCCTTAGAAATATGGCGGCTGGCACCTGAATCGATAATAAACCTGCCTTTGGCTGTTGGAGCAGTCTTTACAGCAAGCAAACCCTTGTTTTCAACTGGCTTGGGCTTTTGCAGCTTGCCCCCCTGCTGCTCCTGGCCAGCAGACGTGCCTTTAGCCTTTGGTGAAGCTGTGCCAGCAGACATAGCCTTGTCTTCCACTGGCGTGGGCTTTTGCAGCTTGCCCCCCTGCTTCTGGTCAGCAGACGTGCCTTTAGCCTTTGGTGAAGCAGTGCCAGCTAACAAAGCCTTGTTTTCCACTGGCGCGGGCTCTTCACCCTCCCTTCGCTCCTGGCCATCTGCAGACGCCTGTTTACCTTTGCCTTTCCGGCCTCTGCAAAGGCGATGACCTTGGTTCTCACGAGAAACAGAGCTCTCAGCTGCCGACTCCTTGGCTCCCTCTGGAGGCTGGAATGCTGCCTGGGATGACATCACAGTCTGCTCCCCCTGCAGCTTGCAACCGGTGCCCTCAGCATCCCTGCATACACTCGCATTCTGGGAAACAGCTTGGACCTCCGATGCAGTCAAACTCTGGGCTGGGACAACTGAGTTGTGAGCTTTCATCAAAGCATACCACATTCCACGTGCAGTGGTGTTGCCAGCCAGCGTCTTAATTTCCTCAAGAGATACGGATAAGACTATTACGTCAATCGCCTTCGAATCATCGGCTTTCCATCTCTCTGTCAGAGGAACTGGGGGGGCCTCACTCACGGTATGCCACACCCTAAACTGACGCAGCAAACTCTCACACCATTTTGCCCAGGTTTCATAATTGTGGCCATTTAGCTTCGGTGGACACGGAGCTACTTCTGAGGATTGTAAAAGATCCATCTCAGGTCTTTACGTGAGCCCAAGTCTTTATGCCTTCAAAGACTTATTATCTCGGCAGCCCATTAATCACGAACTCCCTGGCTTGGCTCCCAGGCCAATTAAGCCTTGCCGGAGTTCAAAGGCTCCGTCCGAGGTAAAACAGAAAAGCCTCTGCTTTCGCTTTTCACATACCTCTCAAACGCAGTCTGTTGCAGTTTTACTCTCCTGTAGGTGCTGTGAATCTGGGCCCGAAACCTTGTTGTTGGGAAACTGCCAGGGAGATATAGTCCATCATGGCCCCAAGCCGGCTGCCGGACTTCCATCGATCTCCCGTAGCCAGGCAGATCCAGCAGTTAGCGACACGAAGCCTCAGAAATAGATTGCCACATTCCAGGCTTGTGCACACTGTTCTTTATCAGCAGAACCACAGCCAGAAAGCTTGCACCGTAGAAGAGAGCATAATTTACAGACTTTATTTAGCGTTGAACAGAACAAAGGAAAACATGACCGTTCTGTGTC
The DNA here is from genome assembly GCF_964188315.1 of Podarcis muralis. Classification (NCBI taxonomy): domain Eukaryota; kingdom Metazoa; phylum Chordata; class Lepidosauria; order Squamata; family Lacertidae; genus Podarcis; species Podarcis muralis. The sequence continues at coordinate 60,989,027 of NC_135660.1, read as the reverse complement.
AGTGTCTCCGACCGACTGAAATCGAAAGGAAACAGCAAGCATAAACATCCTGTAACAGGAAATACGCAGACTCTGTGACTCACAAGCCTGCTCTCTCTTAAGGTGGAACGGAAATATCCTAACAATATCATATCTTCCTATGTTCCAGGCTATCAAACCAGTGGTAGGACAGATTGATGCCCCTGCTCTTCCACATGCCTTCTGTTTTATAAAGCAGAAAGAAGCCACTGAGTGAAGCTTAAAGCTCAGGACAGGAGGGAGGGAAAAGCAGAAACACAGTTAAGCAAAGAAAAAGGGGCTCAGCACCCAGGTTCTTACATTCTTTCCTCCAGTGTTGCCCAATTACTCCCAGCATCTATCTTTTCCTCTCCTCCATTCTGTGGGTAGAAAGATATGTTGATCCCTGGGACTATTGCTATGGAATGGCCTTGTTTCCATTAGATACCAAAGGAAAGACAAGTTGGTGGCCAGCACTTTTGAGCAGGGCCATGGTCCATTCTCATGTTGAGCTATCCTCTCTTCAATGTGTAGTACGTGGGTGGGGAACCTGTAGTCCTCAAGATGCTATTGGACTGCAACTCCCATCATCCCTGACCACTGGCCATGCCAGCTAAGGGTGATGGGAGCTGTAGTCCAGCCACATCTGGAGGGCCACAGGTTCTCCATTCCTAGTGTAGTACATAGTGTCTTAACATTCATTATGGCAATCATTTTCTTACCCTTCCTGATTTAAAGCAAGGCATGGAGTAACAACAAGGAAATGTACAGCATTAAAACTTACATAATGTAATATCAGAAACAAGGCCTCACTGTGTTATTTGTTTGCTGTTTTTATTTATCTTTAATTTTGGATCCTGCCAACTGACTCCACAGTCTTCTGTTCCGCTCGTCCTGTGCAAAAGTTGAGTCCAAATGGATTCAGTCTTACTTTCCCCCAAGTACTTCTGAGAATGCAGGCATAGAGTTGTGGTTTTACCCTCACTTAGGGTCAATTTCACTGTTTTCCAGAAATCAAGGTTGATTTGAATAATGAAATGCAGAGATTGAGCTATTCCTGAGTTTGTTTGCCTGGGCTTTCTGCAGACTTGCCTTGAATTCATTTTTTCTTTAATAAATATTTTCATCTAGCTGCATCCATCTGTAGAAGCAATGGATGTGCTGGCAGTTATTGAAAGTTCTAGGGCCTGTTCCATGGCAAATGCATCAAAATCTATGAGCACAGAACACTGCTTCCACTTAGTCGCTGCTTGTTTCAATGGGACCTGTATAAGAGAAGCATTTGACCAACTGTGACTTGTTTTTTCTAAGCAAATCTCTCTCCCCCTCTATCTTGCTTTTAACACTAAAGCAACAACAAAACCTGATGTCACCTAATACACACCTGCCATTCTGCAACTAGAGAGGATTTTGTTCAAAACGGCTGTCTAGAAATATTTAAAATAAATAAAACTACTTTAGCCTATAACTATCCTAAAAGAAAATAAAAGTATCTTACAATTTATATTTACAAAACACTGGCCACTGGCTAAGAAAATATTATGTAACTAGGTGTTGTTCTTTCTAGTTCAGTTGCAACTAGAGCAGGAATACTTGCTAGGAAAATTGAAGGGAAAAAAGGCACCTATGAAATAGCAGCACCTGAATTAAGTGATGCTTCTGTAAATGAATCCATTCAAAATGCCTTGCAAGTTCTAGTGACGTGGCAGGGATCTTCGAGGGCAACAAATCACAGATAAATGCATTGCTGCTAATTGAATGTCTATCAAGACCTAGCAGTTGTTGTGCAAGCCGCTGATATCGTCTCAGTTGTCTCAATTTAGTAATCTGCAGAGACTACATGATTTCTGAAGCATTTTGACAAGAGGTGCTTAAAAAAGCAAGGGAATAATTCTACAGGCATAGCTGCTTGCTTACTTGCAGAGAGAGAGAGAGAGAAAGTGGGTTGTTGCTGCCATACGCTCTTACATCCTGATATGCTTTAAAAATATATATCAAATTTTGATTGACTATCAAAACTTGATCTTAACACTGGGTGGTATTCAACTAAGCTTTATGCAGAGTAGAACCCTTGAAATTAATGAACATGACCAAGTTGGTCTATTAATTTGAACAGGCAAAATTCTTTTTTTAGCGTCCTATAAAATTTAATTTCCATGATGCAAGAACCAATGGTATTCCCATTCTTTTTTCTTTCTTTCTTTTTGGTCAGTGTTGTCGAAAAGCTTTCTAAAATTAATTATATCTCTTTCTGCTTTGCATTGTTAATAGGTCATGTTAATGGGCACCAGAACATATGGACCAGTAAGCTAATAGCTTCTCAATGTACAATAGCCCTATTCATCAAGTGCATGTTTAGACTGCATTTGCTTATTAATTACCACCGAGTTTCACTGCCTCAAGAAGAAGCAGATCATTACAAAAATTACCCTGACAGATTATCCACTGGGGATTTCAAAATGTAAATCTTTACTACTGGAATTTGGTGAAGTCCCCCATGCAAATGCTAGACAGCTATTTATTTTGATACCACTTTCAAGAGAATGGAAGTTGTCAAAATGAATATATGTTGACAAACTTTACTGCAAATACATGGATTATATTAGCCTTGTGCATGCTTTATTGACCTAGTATATGCATTTTTTTTTTTGCGATGAATGGATTAACCAAAGAAAGCCCCTTGTACACCTGCATTCAATTTATTTGTTCCCATTTATGACTGCCTTCCCATAAAATATCTCAAAGCTATTTTCACAGGATCTAAATTACTCTTTTAGATCATTCAGCGATTCATCATCCTACGTACTCACTCTTTAAGCATCATAGAGACTTAGAAGTGCTATGGTACAGCCCCTTCCTAAGGCTGTACCACCAAAGATTTCGTTGCAGGGCATAATGCAGGGGGCAACTGCTGGCTTGAGAATGCCACCCCTCCCAAAATTGCAACCCACCTTAAAACTTACCCGCTTTAGTCTCTCCACTCAAAGACGACTCATTTTCATGGGGCATGATTTTCACATGCTGGCACTCACAAAACAAAACAAAACTTCACACATTTAATCTTTCCCTTTCCGCCTTTTCTCCAAGAGCCAAACTAGACGCGAGGTGAGGTGTGTGTGTGTGTGTGTGTGTGTGTGGAGAGGGCGAGGAAGGGGAAGGGAGAAGCAGAGGGGGAGGCGAGAAGGCAAGACAGCAATGATCTCTTGCCATTTTGCTTTAAGCCAGGCATGTCCAAAGTCTGTTTCGGGGGCCTAATCCAGCCCACTGGTTGATTCAATCCGTCCCCCGTGGCAGTTCATGTCCTGGGGTAAAGCTCAACAACTTTGGTTGGCCTTCACGCTTGTTCACTTCATCAAATCTGGCTCTCTTTTAAAAAAGTTTGGGCACCCCTGCTTTAAGCTTAAAAGCAGCTGAGAGGCAAAGGCCAAATCAGGGTTTATGGCACAGGGGAGAATGCTAAGTGCAGCACCCTCAACTGATTTGAGGGCCACTGCAGTTTCAAAAGGTGGAGGGTCCAATCATGGACCTCCCCCTTCCTCTCACCTAGAGTAACTTTTAGAGTGGGGCACGAATTTCACACAGGAGTACTTTGAAACTGGTACTGGTAGGCAGGAAGGCAGCGAGAACCAGTCAGTGGAGCCAGAGCCAATGACAAGCGGAGACAACTAATTCCAGTTTTGTCCCCATCTGCCTCTTCGCTGAGTTCTGCAAAGGCAACACTGAGGCCAAGGAAGAGGGAGCCGATAGGCAGCACTACCTCCTGGACTTGTAAGGAGGAAGGCAGGATCGAGGATGGGGGCGGCTAGCTCAGGACAGACTGAAATCAATGGTGTGCCCCATTCACCCTCATGCAGCAGCCTCTACTGCACATAACAATGTTTAAACCATGCACTTAACAAAAGCCACTTATGGCCAGCTTATTTCCCTGAACCATTAACACTTTGATGCTGGCCCTCCTGCTCACTCCAGTCTAGTCCTCCTACAGGCAAGGACCTGGGTAATATGCTGCTCTGTGCAAGGTCACTGGATGCCCTCACAGCACTGGTGGTCTTTGGGAAGGAGGTGTGAGGCTCTGGTAGGGTCCTAGAGCCCTCACGCCTCTTCCCAAAGCAAGCACTTGCCTGGTAAGCATTTGCCCGGCTTTGGGAAGGAGGGAAGAGGACTCTAGGACCCTGTCAGACTTTGAGAAGGTGCCCCCATCTCGGCTGGGTGCCCAATGTGACCTCATGCACTGCCCTAAATTTGCCACTGCCTCCTAGTGCCATCTGAGGCACATACAAATTTTATTGTTTTTTTTCTGAGCAGCTCCTACCAGAAAGCTGCCTGGTTGCTGAAGCAAGGTTAGCTAGATTCAAAAACAAACCCCTGTTCGGATACAGTGCTGCCACGGACTTTCTGTCAGAAGTGCTAACAAACCAGGAACAAAAGATATTACACATTTCCCGCCAAGGAATTTCCCACAGAATATCTACTTCCAGTGTTCTGACATATCATTCAGTCATTCCTGTCTATTCCCTGATATATGGTGCGTCCACAACACAGACTGCCCTTACCAATCTGTCAGCTACATATTTTTTTGCTATTTGTGAAATGACTGGTGACAAGGGACTGGTGGAACAAAACCAACAATCCTAAGGTCTTACTCAGAAGCAGTGTTAAAAACTGGGATAGAAAAGCTAGGAGCCAAATGGCTCTTGGGACCTAGGTTGTGGGTGCCAAAATGGAATGTCTAGTCGCCATTTGGGGGGTGGGTTGGCAACCCTTTTTATTTATTATTTTGATAATCATGAACTAGTACACAATTCAAATAAGTTACGCATTGTTAATACCACACTTTTAATAGAAATTTTCAATGCATGTTTAATTTGGTGCTTACAATAAAAATATTGGTACCATACTTCAGTTTTTTTCAAAACGCTCAACTCTTTATTGTTCAACTCCTTAACATATTCTCTACATACACTTCAAGGCTTCAAAGCACATACATTTCAGTAATCCTTGAGTTTCAGCCAGGTGCAAAAAAATAAATAAAAATGGCACCCAGACCTTTTGAAGTGCTCGCAAATGGAGAATCTTTATAAATGAAAAATGCGCCGGGCACCCTAATATGGAACCCTGCTCAGAAGCTCTACTCACATGCCCTCCCAATGTGCGAACCCTCGCGGCTGTGCCAAAGCGACTGTGTCCCAATGTTGCATGCGCTGACTAGCTCTGGCGCAGGCATCTGCATGTACAGTGTGAACATGTGCAGGAACTGAGCTGTACATAAAGTCTCCTTGCACTTTTGGGGCTCCAGATCACATGGAAGCTGTCACTCAAAGGCCACGTAGAGGCCATGGGGCAAGACTATTTGGCCATTGTTGCTTGGAAAGGAAAATAGAAACAAAGCCTCGAACACAAATACACTTATTTCGGTTCTTTGGAAACAAAGCTCTTTCTTGTGCCACCTGGGAATGCAAGAGACTTCCAGCATTATAACGAATTGAAGTCCAGCAATTTCATGGTGTAACTGCTGTGAAGTTGGCTTGCGAAATATCACTAATGTCCATAACTTTCAATTAATTGTTCATTGCATGGGTCTTGCAAAGCAGTTCTGCTCCTTCCTGTCAGTGTATATTTGCCTCCTATACCAGACTATGTTCAGTAGGCTCCAATACCATCTAACATGCCTCCTCAGTGACCCCTTATTTATGATTACCAGCTTCCTGATTATATATTATACGCATTATTTCAGCTCTCTCTCTTGAGTCATAAACCAGACCGCAGTAATTCAGAAGCCTGAAAATCTGCTCAGTATAATAAGGGCTTTTATCTTCTGCACATTAATTTGTTGAACCACCTGTAAATTGCATATTTATATTTCTAAAAACATGTGAAAGCAATGGGAATTGCCTAATAATTATTCCTAAGTGTGCCGTATAAGAACACGATTTTCTCCCTTCACTGTCCATTTATCTGCCAGAGCAAATATTTAGTAGTTCTTCAGGTTTCAGAAGGATTAAGTCTACTGGCATTTGCATTTGTTGTCTTTGTAGAATGGACAGCCGCCTCTTAAAATGCTACATACATTTCCAATAGAACGGGAATAAATTGAAGGAACGCAAAAATTACAATAGGCACAAATGTGCACCGGAATTCAAAAAACCACATAGCTAGATCTAAGTATCCAAGACGCTTCCACAAAAGCTGCAAGGTAGGCAGATTTTAAACCAATACAAAAACTGAAACACACCCATCCTTCCAAAATCGGACTGCTCCAAATTTTGTAACACCCCTGCAGCAAAGCAATGTGTACAAAAAAATCCACATAATGGGAGAAAGTGTGATAAAAATGCATGTATTAGTGAAAACAACATAAAGGTAAAGGGACCCCTGACCATTAGGTCCAGTCGTGGCCGACTCTGGGGTTGTGGCGCTCATCTCGCTTTATTGGCCAAGGGAGCTGGCGTACAGCTTCCGGGTCATGTGGCCAGCATGACCAAGCCGCTTCTGGCGAACTAGAGCAGCGCATGGAAACACCTTTTACCTTCCCGCCGGAGTGGTACCTATTTATCTACTTGCACTTTGACGTGCTTTCGAACTGCTAGGTTGGCAGGAGAAGGGACCAAGCAATGGGAGCTCACCTCGTCACAGGGATTCGAACCGACGACCTTTTGATCGGCAAGCCCTAGATTCTGTGGTTTAACCCACAGTGCAACCCACTCATTATTTGGGGTGAAGTTCTGTTGTATATATCAAGGGTGTGGCCCTCCAGGTGTTGCTGTATTCCAACTCTCATCAGCTCCAGCCAATGGAATCATGGGAGTTTCAGTCCAACTACAAGCTCCCTAACCTGGAGTATAAATGCTTCCCATTTGCCCTTCTGGTTTCTCGTTCCGTACTTTCCATATGGGGAATGGTCTAAAATGGAACACAAGACTCTATGGCTTTGAAAAGTTAGATTTTTTAAAAACCCACAGAGTTAGGATTCATGTTACAAACAAACCTACTCCGAATTATGTACTCATTTAAAATATTCATATATTGTTGAACATTGCAGATTCCTCTATTCCAGGGATGTCAAACTTTCCAGAGACTGCGATCTACTCCCACTAAAAAAACCCTGGCAGTGATCTACCCATTTCATTGACCAGAAGAGTTGTTGAGCTTTTTTTTAGGGAGCCAGAGTTGTTGAGCTTCCCCCCCTTTTCCTTTTCCAGGAGGAGGGGGGAGTGTCCCGCGATTGGCCAGGGATACCCCGTGATCAACCTGTTGGGACATCCCTGCTCTACTCTGATGAGACCACCTGCTATTTCTCCATTACCCATAAGAGGTGGCCAGAAACCAAGGAACTCTTCTCACACCACTTGAAGAGCAAATTTAAAAGGACCCATTATATATAAGAATTAATATTATTCAATATGAAAAACAGAAATATCTAGAAACTAATATTATTCAATATGAAAAACAGAAATATCTAGAGACTTCCCATGAACAGTATTCTAGTAAGATTCCAGCATCCTGATGAATCTGAATTCCAAAAGAACGAGCAAGACAAGAACCACAAACAATTAACTCCAATCCAAGTCACTTTTTGTTCAAAATCTCACAAAACTCATTCCAAAAAGCACTCCTCTAGCTCCAAGCACCATGCAAGAAGAACCCACAAGGAATTTTTAAGTCACCCAAACCACTGTGTGTGAGTTTGTCAAGGAATAGGGCAGTCTCAGTGCTTTGATAGCAAGCAAAAGAATTCTCAGTATGTGGGGGGGGGGAGGGGAGTTGACTTGTTAGAGCCAGAGGAAAATACCTATTAAAACAAATTGCAGAATTCTTTCACAACGATTAATAATACACAACCATATCCATCACACCGAGACATTACGGCATCAATAACATTATAGTTAAGTGGTTTATTACAAAAGGCCTTTTTAAAAAAAAAAACCTTGGCCGCTTTAAAAAAAAATAGACCGCCAAAATAAAATGTCCCTTTCCCGGCTTTTTTGCTCGCCGATGCATTTATATAAGTGAATTTTTGTTGTAGTAGTTACTGTGCTCCCATTCATTCTTAAGCTTTAGTGGTTTCAACCGCAATTTATCAGCCGGGAGTGGAAAATACCTGGCACCTACTTAAAATGCATGGAGCTAGCAATAAAATTAACCTTGTGGCAATTGTTTTCCCACATGTTTGATAGACCAATGTCAGCTCATCTGTTAGAGGGAAATAAAAAAGTCAAGCCTAAATGTACAAAAAATTATGATGGAAGTCTTAAATAAAGCAAGGGTAATGCAAGTTTATTGAGTCAAAAATCAATCAATCAATGAGCGAGTGGATTAGGAGCACCTCAGAAGCCCCAAAGAAATAATTTGCCCGAACACTGGGATTTAACGGTGGAGGACCAAATTCCAACACTTTTAGGAAGTAAATAATGAAAAATCAATTCAAAAGGAAAAACAGATCAAGAACCCTGGATTCTGACACGCCGACACATTTATTGCTGAATACCATTTCTCGGCTGACCCGAAAACTTCGGAAGGTGTTTATTTACTTTCAACACCTTCCAGAGATCAATATTTTTAATTTGGATCCGAGTTATTATTTTTCACATCACAGCATCAGGGAGCGGAGTAAAGTGGCTCATATTTTAGAGCTAAAAAGATCGATATGACAGCTTCACCTTCAGCGCAGCCCCCTGCAGTTGCCTAGGTGCACATCATAATGTCCCACAGGGGGGTGCAGGTGCCACGGCGCAGGGAGCAGGTCATTACCCAGCCAGGGAGTGAGACAGCCTATGATTTAGCTGATCATGAAGGGCCTGGTGCCCTTAGAAAACCAATCTTGTTTCCTCTCACTTTATCAGGCCTGTCTTTTGCCCAGCATACGAGTAGTTGTTGGGGTGGGGGGAGAAAAAAGAGGAGAGGAAAGAGGGAAAATGGGGGGGGGGGGGAGAGAGAGAGAGAGAGAGAGAGAGAAAGAATCTGTATCGTAAAGCTGCCCTGCATCGTGAATGCATCCATTCTTTTTTCTCTCTCTGCACCCCGTTTTCAACCTCTTCTCTTACTAGGCGACATCGGTAAAGCCGCAATTAATTCTTCATACGTTTCTCCAAATGTTATTCAGCAAGCAAGGGCGTGGGGGTGGAGGATGGGATCTTCTGCAGCAAGGAAGCATCATTCATGAGGTCCAGGGGCTTGATCGATCGCCACTCACTGGGGTTGAGGAGGCAGCTGGGAGAGTTATGAACTCAGTCAGTGGATCACTTGCCCTGACGTCTCCTCTGCTGCCGCTGCTACATGGGCTGCTTCCCTCCTGGGTCTGAAAATAGCCATGCGTTCCTTGGCAGCTTACTTAAGTTTTAAGCAGAATTCAGGACAACGCCGGGCCCTTACAGTGTGCCAGTTTACAAAGCCTGAAAACAAATGGGCAGAAGTCGTTTGCTGGGTGTTGATTTCCCTCTTAAAGATGGGATATCAAGCGTCTGAATCCTCCCTCCACATAAAAACGGCTGCTTTCTCACACACAACTAGCATGTCAGGAAAAAGTTAGTCTAGGCACTCAAGGAACAAACCTGGACTCTTTTCTCTGGCATATGAGACAGAGCTGAAATGAAAATGCCCGTGTGTTCTCTCCCTCAGAGAACAAACAAACTCAAACCTTTAATTGACTCTCTCTATAGATTTTCCCCACCACCAGTGGTGGAGAATCTTGAGGACCACAGGCCTAATTTGGCCCACCAGGCTGTTTGGCCAAGCCAGGCGTAAGGCAAGTGAAGATGTGACTAGGCCCAAGGAGGGTTCTGCAGGCATTGCCATTCAGCTGATCATCAGCACCCACAAAGCCCTGCTAAAAGCTCCATGCACACCACTTGTCAGCCCCCAACAATCAAGTGCTTCACTGGAGCTTGCAAAGCATACATGGGGGGAAATGGGTAGATGATGTTGTGATATCAGGTAATAAGACTCGTGGGCTGTCCTGCCCCACTGTCAAAGTCACCCTGCGGCAAGCAGGGGAGGTAAGGACCCTCACCTTTGCCATGAAGGATACAAAAGGTATGGTCAAGAGAAGTTCTAGTCACAATGATGGAGATTCATGCAATCCATGGCAGCCAACGCTGACAAAGAATACCAGAAGGGAATAGGGTGGGTGATCAGCTTTCAGAGAGAGACAGAGGTTGAGCAAAACTGGATTGACCATAGCAGTAATGGTCAGCTGTAGCAGAACTTCTGAGTGTGAATGTATAACGAGACCAACTATTTATGGTGAACAAGGAGGTCTTCAAAATGTCTGCCACCTCATGCTGAACTCCAGCAAATGTCACAGCACATAAACATAATGTCCCCACCCAGCATTGATCCACATTCCTAGCCTTTCCCATTCTTTTCCTATGTCTCTGAATCTCTGATCTCACTCCCCATCCCTGATCTCACTCCCAATCCCCAACACTAAGGTATGGTGCTCAAAGGAGAATAGCTTGCTTTAAAAAGGAAGTTTGCATAAAGCTTGGTATATAAGTGTACTTGGAAGAAAGTCTTATTAATTTTCAATGGTGCTTACTGCCAAGTAAGTGCATATGGTAAGATAAAGGTAAAGGTACCCCTGACCGTTAGGTCCAGTCGCGGATGACTCTGGGGTTGCGGCGCTCATCTCGCTCTATAGGCCGAGGGAGCCGGCGTTTGTCCACAGACAGCTTCCGGGTCATGTGGCCAGCATGACTAAGCCGCTTCGGGTGAACCAGAGCAGCACACGGAAACACCATTTACCTTCCCGCCGGAGCGGTTCCTATTTATCTACTTGCACTTTGACGTGCTTTTGAACTGCTAGGTGGGCAGGAGCTGGGGCTGAACAACAGGAGCTCACCCCGTCACACTACAAGATATCCACTTTATCCTTGGTGCTTAGGGGCCAAACTATACATTAAAAGCATCACTGCATTTAACTTCTACATTTGAAGTTGCAAATAGCATCCACTGGGGCTGGGTGATAACGGGTGGATTGTGTTCAATGCTGTTCCTACTCAGAGTAAACCCCTTAAAGTTAATGGGAATGGCTAACTTAGGGTTATTAATTTCAGTAGGCCTTCTCTGAGTAGGACTTAGCTAATGATGTCAAATGTCAATTTTCCCTCAATGCACATAGCAGCTTCGAAGAAGTGATTTTCTTCAGGAGGACAAGGGTTAAAGACCTCCCATAATAATTTTCAGAACTTTTAGTTGCAATCTGCATTTTAGAAAAACGTGCACCTTAAATCCATTTTGGCCTTAAAAAAAGGGGGGGGGGTTAAAACTGCAAAACATTATGCTGAGGTACGTTCTGAACAATTTCCCTGAATGGTTTTATATCCCAGGATCTATGGTGGCAATTAGGCAAATACTAAACAGAACACATGCCCAACAATACAAAACTGTGTTTATATTTTTGCTTGAGAAATGCTAGCCAGAAAGCTACTACACCAAGTTTAAACTATTCATTGTCATTTGTCTTGTCTGCAGTTTCAGGGAGCCCCCTAGCTGTCTCTTTGCTAAGCACAAAAGCAAGTTTCCAACCCAACGTCTGCCAAACTTCTTTCCTCAGATTTGTTCTGAATGTTGCAAAACTTAGCATACACAATCAACAAACACTCAAAATTATAACTACATCTGAGCATCACTGCAGATAAATAACCATTATGGGACCTTCACAATGTTTCCTTTGAGCTATCAGTTCAGCACAGAAATTGCATACAAATACAGAATGGTGCCCTGCTCACTTTCAATGACCTGAGTTTCTATCAAGCCTCTGAGTTTCTACCTTTAACTTTTCCTTCTTCTTCAGGCAGACTAATACTTAGAGCAGACAGGAGCAATAATATGAAAACCCCTCCGTTTTCCAAGTTAGTGAATGCAGACAGGAATACCGTCCTTGGCCCTCAGTGCAGTATTGTATGCTGGCAGAACACAGATAAATATTCCTGCGTCAGTGAAAAGAATGAATTCTAGGCTGAAGAGTTTTTGTCCCAAGTTACACTATCCATACAATTATAACTCACGGCCTTTGAGTATCAATACCCTCTGGGGTATTTGCGTCTCCTAATTCTGTACTAAACAAAACCAGTTTGTTAATATGCTGACCTCAAGTTATTGTTTGTTAAGCATATCACATCATAAAAATACAAAAAGAACACACATTTACAAAACAGATCAAAGAAAAACCAACTCGACATCTTCCGTCTTTAAATTAGTCAAGTGAACTTTTTGACAATTTAGATTCATAATATGCTGTGTTATTGGTTTGGTGGTTGAGTTGCTTGTGTCATATTTTCATGTTTTGTTTTTAACCTGCTATTTGAACATTTGTAGTACAGCTTTTGTTACAAAGTATAATGCATTATCTGGAGGAAAGAAAACTAGAGATAGACTGTAACAGGAAAGAATACAAGTGTTCATGTGTTAACCACTTTGTTGTTTTGCAATTCGATCCGGAAATGTTCAAATGCAGCTGTTACAAAGCTTTTTATATATGTGTGTATGTGTGTCTATATTCCATATGTTAATATTTGTCTATATTCCTTACAAAATTCCACATGTGCACAATAATTTCATGATGCACAACTTTTCCCTCGGATTTTCAAAGGTGACCACAGATATCTCAGTTGTTCAGTGATAAAAGGTATGTTGAAGGGATTTCATTTTTAGAAAGCTTTCTCAAGTCTCTTTGGGGTTATTTAAACTGCTAATCCAGAAACTGAGACACCCAAAACCACTACTCTCAGTGGGTCTTTTTAGTAAAATATATAATTTCTTTCACGATTCCTATTTTCATATAAAGTAGGATTTTTAAAAATTGCTTTTGTGAGATACTCAACATAAAATTGTGTTCGTAGGGTCGCGAAACTTTATAATACTTATTATCTCTGGATTTTGTTTCTATCACAGTTTTAAAATCCCCATACATATATAAAACCCATCAGTGTATCATCTGTTTTCATGCACCATATTAACTAAGGGATTAGACTGTAGCTCACTTTGAAAAGTGAAGTGTCAAAAGAAGACATTCGTATAACCTTACAGCCACAGCATCCGTGCATTTGTATCTCAGTGTGGGATTTAGGTGCACAGAACTGCCAAGACAAAAATTAACAAAGCATCAGGGGATATCATGGAGAAACACAAGGTTAGCATGAACTAAGAATTTTGTCTTCCCCTGGAATAAGGAGACACAAAGGAGACACTTTTAGACAGTAAAAAAAAAAAAAGTCCAGTTTCTTTTCCTTTACAAAGTCACTAGTTTAATTTGAAAATTAACATATGGGCAATTATAAAAAGCATTACAATATTCTGCTGGAACAATACGCAGGGACCAGGCTACCTCAAGGACAGTCTCTCTCTACACTCATATGTAACTTGCCTGAGCCTTAACACGACAGGGCATTATTGGTGGTGGCACTACCGTGTGCGTGCAGGAACAAACAGGCTGAGCCCAGGGCCTGGGGCCGCTTTAAATGCAGCAAAACCATGCCCCCCCAGCTAGCTGGATTGGCCGGCTGAGGGCGAGATGTGGGCCCGGATCTCCTAGTGATGCAGGGGGGCCAACCACGCCCCCCCCCCGCAAAGCGAGTCCCGCTCGCAAACCCTCCCCTCCCCTTGCGGAAGAGGAGAGGCTTTGTGGATTTCTCTCTCCAGAATGTCCAAGTTGCCTTTCCCTATTTTCAGATAGCACTTTTATTCTGGAAAGCAGCTTATGACTGAGTCTGCTGTTTTAAGAGCCCACTCCCATTTCTGTTTTCATAGTTTTTGCATGCTTAAAGCTGTGGTGTGATTTAAAAAAAAAATATTTATAAAACAAATTTATAAAAACAGATGGAAGGATGCAATTTGGTCAGAGAAGAGCTTTGCTATATAAGTTTTCGGATATGAGGACAACCAGTCTACGTAGCCCAACGCTGTGATAGCAGCATAAGATGGCAGGCTTTTGTGCAATGAAAAGGTAAATAGTAATGGTTCCCAGAAATCATAGCCATCAGAACATCCCATGCTATGGAGTTTCACACAGACAACTGGGGAAGTCCAACAACATTAGATCTAATATGTACCAGGGCATGTTTTAAAGACAAACATATAGTTGGTCAGGCCTAATATAACTCGCTACAGACTGATGATATTTAAATAACATTCTATGTCACAAAACTTTGCTGTCCCTTTTGCTTTCAGTGTTTAACAAACCAGTGGAAGGGCAGGTGTTTTTTAAATACTGTTTTAAATTATTTTCATAGTACAGAATTACTAACTAACTTCTCCCACAGCCTGGTTAAGCCATGACTCCCAAGCTGGATTGCCATGTGACATTCTGTCTCCAAAAGCATCCTTTGGGTATGAGAGGAGACCAGACTGGGAGAGAAGGATTTCAACAGTAACCCCATGTGATTCGCATCAGGTCCATTCGACCCTCTGTGGCACAGTCCATGCTTAGTATGCACAGAGCGCAGATCATAGCTGGCATTTGTGTGATAAAGATATCTAGGAGCTAATCTGGGAAAAGCCATCTGCAAAGATGCGTTTAAGGCCACTGCCAGTCAAGGCCGATCAGTACTAAGCTAGGATGACTCCTCATTCGGGTTCAAGTAGGACAGCTCTTTGGAACCTTTCTACCTTTTTAAGGCTTCTGTTTGGGTGGGGGAAAAGGAAAGCTGCACAGTTTGCACATCAGACAGATTGTCAGGAAAGAAGTTCTGGTGTGACATTTCACTCTTAATGCCTTAGTGTTGCAGTAAAACAAGACAACTGGTGAAATTATAGGAAAATAAATGCGTAATTTCTTCCTCATTTAGCCATTTTTGAGGCTGGAGTATAGGAAAGTCATTAATGTTATGTCCTCCTATTGATGTTCTAAGCCTTTCAGGGGATAAGTAATGCTTTTCCTATACTCCTCCATGTGGCCAGTTAAATTAGACACATTATTTCTGTGCTGTTGGAGAACACTGATCAATAGACACTTGGAAAGCCCTCTACAACTAAGTAGAAACATTTCCCCAGTGTCAAAAGAAGTCTGGTTCGAGTTTGTACATTGCAACCATTGTTAAACCGAACAACAGAACAAATAAGTATTTCTGACATTTTAATACTACCATTAGAGGCCAAGAAATTATATTGTCCATTAAATAAAATTGGACAGAAGGTACTTTCCTTTCTCTTTCCCCTCTTTCACAAAGTTTTGTGGTCTGGCATGGAATATCATGCTAGGCATTAGTTGATAATGGTAAACAGAACTTTTTACTGTCTTGTACACTGAAGAAGATATTGATGTAAACAGTTTTTGGGGTTTTTTTAAAGGAAGATTTTAAAGGAAGATGATAAATAATTCTTCTATCCACATATCACACTCAAACTGCATTATTATTATTATTATTATTATTATTATTTATTACCTTCACTCTAATGTGCCAGAGAATGCCACAAGAATTTAAAATACAATATTAAAAACAGTTTAAAACAAATTGCATTTCAATACTCACATAGACATAGTTATATACAGCAGGGGTGGCTAACTTTATGGGCCTCCAGATTTTCTAACATCAAACTCCGATCAAACCCAGCCAGCATGGGATGATATGATATGCAGTCCATCAATGTCTAGAGAACCACAGGATACCCACCCCTGATTCTTATGTACAGCAGCAGGATCCTGCCTTGAAAATCCTTCCTTGGCTTTTTGGGTGATTTAGGCACTGGTGTACAGCATAAATAGTGAAAGCCTTTAAACTGTATGATCAACCAAGTCAAACACAGACTACCACCCAATTGTTTCTTCCGATCCTGGATGTTGGGGTACCTATGCATGCACTGCTGCTATGTTAACTATATTCCAAAAAACTCCTGGTTGAATGTATGACATGGAGCCCAGGATTAATATTATGCCACCATACTAAATATCAAGGATGGCACTAGTGAAAAAGGTTTGACATGCTGGTGGGCTTCTATGTAGGGCTGTGCAATGAACCCAGAAGCTCTCAAACCACGGTTGTAATGTCTAATGTTCAATTGAAGTAATGGAGATCCTCTTTAAACCCCTAAATGGCTTAGACCCATGATACTTTAAAGACCTCTTCCTCCCATATCATTCTGCCTATTCGTTAAGATCTGATGGAGAAGCCCTCGTTTGTGTCCCACCTATTACAGATGTACAGCTGAAAGGGACAAGTGATATGGGCTTCTTAATGGCTGCTCCTAAAATATGACACACCTTGTACAACTGGTCCTCTTCCCCACTGTTCTTCACTAATTCTTCATATTCTGGCAGGCTTTTGTTTCATGAGTCAGACAGCGTTTTATTGCTGGTTTTAGCTGCTGGCCCTTTCTCTTTTATATTACTGTATTTTGAATGTTCTTTGCTGCCAGGAAAAAATGCATTTGCGCTAGATGATCGGGATGCTTGCTTGAAAATAGGGTAATAAGGATCCGAAAACAAACTCTGAAGAAGCCTAATGACCATATAGCTATGAAGAAACATAGTTAACAGCTCTGGTGAAAGTCATTGATAACCAGAACTTATTAATCTATTTCAAGCCTTATTTTCAAATGCTAGATAAGCAGAAGACCTAGTTGGCATTAACTATGGTTAAAGACAGTGTCGACATCATAACTAAAGTTAAGGGGAAATTCACTGTAGGAAGAGAATGCATATGGTCGTTTTTCAACTCCTCTCTTGGACAAGCATTCAGTGTCTGCAGTCCAATATTATAGCTTGTTTCATATATATTTTTATGAATGCTGTTTTACTGGTGACTGAATAAGTGGGTTTGGCCTCCCAAAAGCTTGTGCCATCATACATTTCTTATGTTTCAGGTGCCATAATATAATCCTGTAATACATGCCTGCGAGTAAATCCCATAAAAATGAATGAAGCTTACTTCCAAGTAGGCTTGCATAGGATTGTACTGGCAGTTAATTTTCCTATAGATTAGCAGCCACTATCTCTCTGGAATGTGTTTTCCAAATGTTATTTCTGAACAACATTGTGGTATTTTTGTCTCGGGTTTCAGAACTGAAGTAGGCTTTTAATCTATGCAAATAAACCTATAAATAAACTTCATTAATTAATGTCTGCCATGTCAAATTCTAATTAAGCAATCTACAATATAATAGGAAGCTTGCCCAGTATTTAGACTACTTATTCATCAATCAAGTTAATTTTAAAATCAGGCGTTTTGAAAGCACGCAAAAGCGTTGAGGTTTCTATTAAAAAACCATGCAGGAGAAGACGTTGCAGCGTCAGAACATCTCATGATACCAATATAAAAAGGAGTTTTCAGAATGAAGTATTGCTTTCTTTTCTGCCATCAATACTTCATTATAGCAAATGTAATATTCACAAGCTCCAATATGCCCATTAGTTCATATTACTAAATAGTATTCATGCTATTACTCCAGCGAGTCACGATGTTCTTATTTATGAATTAGCTGAATGTCTACGAGCAAATGCATTAGCAAGTTTCTTCACACAGCCTTTCATTATTTTGCAAGCAATTATTTTCAGATTTTACCATCTGACAAGAGTTTTGAGAGACAGCTCCGTTCCAAGCAAAGCACTTCATCCAGCATAATATATGCCTTTCAAAAGGCTCTGGCTCCTACTTTAATCACTGCCAAGCCACATTCACAAACTTTAAAAACGCCATTAGTTGTTGTGCGCCAGCCTCACCGAAATCAATGGACATTGTGTAAGTCAACAGAGTCGGAGACCGTAGCGAACGGTGCCCTGGCTGAACCCACACTGCTTAAGCTGGTTACAAAATCTTCCTCCGAAAGCGCAATGGGATTTTCTGTTACTTTTAAAATACCTTTCGCTAAGCCAGGTGAACGCTGCATTTCTCTGTGCTAACCTGAGGAAGAGCATGGAGGGAAGTAATAACATAAGAGGCTTGGAGAAGGCTGCAGTGATTGACTCTGTTTCTGCTTGATTTTGATTCAATGGATCCTTGGCTGAACTGGCTTTCTTTCCTAGCTCTTTCCTCCTCCAGCGAGTGCCCTCTGGTCTTCAAGGAGCCAGGAGGGAGGCTGCCACCCTCTGCGATGGTCCCCCCCTGGCCTGGACACAGCAGAGAGGCTCTCCCTAATCTTCAAGGAGGAGGGTGAGGCAGTTATTCATTGTCATTTCAGGGGGGGGGTTTACAATGAGCCCCTCTTGTAAGCCTTGTCTTCTCTCCAGACCTCCACTCCAGGTGTCCCCGAAGAGACCCACTTTTGTTTGCTGAATGGGGCAAACCAAATTGGCCTTTGTGGACAATGGGGCGGGGGCACTTGGCTTGGGGAATCAAAATGTGGCGGGATTAGTTGGCGGGGTGGTCACGGATTGGCTGGGTGCAGAGGAGTGGTGGGAGGCACCAATTGGGGAACCCCCAAGGAAAGAAGACTCAGAGCCAGGGGGATGGTGGTGGGACGACAACAAGTGGTCCGAGGGAGAAGAGGAAGACTGAGAGGCGGAGGAAGCGGAAGAGGTAACAAGGTTTAGTTGCTTCCATCAAAACACTCTTGTTGGGGGAAAGCGCTACCCTTTAATGTTATTCTTCAAAACAGCGCTTTTACATGACCCACCCCTAAAGAAGATAACAACGCAACAAAACTCACAACAGTCACAATTAATTGCATTCCCCCCCCGCCAAAAAAAAAATCGAGTCAAAATTATTTTGTTGAATTAATTCATCAAAACGGATGGACTTGAATAAAATCGGAAAGACCCGTGAACCACCACTAAGTTTTACATCCTCCTTCTAGCCCAGCAAAGCTGGCTTCAGAATATAATGAGGCAGTGTAGTACAAGTGGAATGGGGAAAGAAAGAAAAGTGACTTTAAATCAATTGATACATTTTAATTGAGTCATCTAAATCTGTATTCCCATTTATCCTTTATTAACACTTTGTCAGTTTAATACATTATAAAACCTGTTTCGGGGATCAGTTCAATATGGTAATTCAATATACCTGCTTTCTACACTTGATGCAAGCCAAGACAAAGCAGTTCTTCGTCTTTTCCTTTTAATTCACAGAAATGATTTGTTTTTTATTTTCTACATTAGCTAAACACATCTATTCCAGTATCTTATGCTGAAGTTGTAGTTGTCACTGTAGAAAGATAAAAAGTGAGGCTCACTCAAGTCACATTCAGAAACTTTTTGGGTGGGGGTGGGGGGGGAGTTGCAGAGACATTAAAGAATCTGTTAACTATGTTGCTTGGTTAATAATAATAATAATAATAATAATAATAATAATAAATTTATATAAAATCTGACAGTTTCGAATCTGAAAAACAAAACTACATCCTTTAAGTTCTGCAACAGCACAAATCTCAGGGAAGTAAAAAGATATGATTTTGGAATGCATGAATAAAGTAAATCATCTAACCATCAATTCTAGCACCAGGGGGCCACCTAAATTGTATAATTTGACTTTTGAATGATTGCCATTATTAATGGTATTATAATTTGGCATTGTTATAATGAGGCTTTTATTGGATTGTTGTAATTGAAAACACACACACACACACACACACACACACACACACTTCTATAATAATGACAGCTCTGGAAAGAATTCCACCTCACACACCCCAAGAGACAGTTTGCCTCTAGAATCAGCAAAAATTAAGAAAAGTCTTTGCTGCCATTTTTATCATTTTTTTATACATATGTTTTTGTTTTATTACTTTAAAAATTCCTTTTAGTGCAATTAACTGAAGATGCAAAGATATTGGCAAATAATAATAAATGTCCTCCATCCACTATCAAAATTTAGAGTTTTAGATAATGATAGCTCCTTCAACCGCAGGGTCCCAGGACAGAGGGACATAGCAAGACAACCTAAAAGTAACATAAAACATGTAATCAAAACGGTAATGTAGAGGGCAAACAGCAGCAAAAGTAAAAGCTCATTCATTAAGTTAACCTATAAAGCACCATGTACTTTGCTGGTGCATTTCTTTTATTATTGGTGGTGCTCAATGTACATAGAGAGTTGGAATGAAAGAACTGTGTATCTTGCTCTGCACCCTAAAGAAATAAAGCTCATGATTCTTGGAATTGTTGCCTCACGTCCAACATCACGGGATGCTCACATGGAAGTATAATTTTGCACATACTAAATATATTAGGAAAGTGACAGCACTTCCAACAATTTGCAAGATGACTCTGTCGGTCAAAGACAAACAAATTAATCATCTCACTGGGTTTGCCAAAGTTCCTGGGCTTGTCTAAAGTAGCTCTTTGGATTCCAGGTACGGTATAAAGTAAGGAAGCAAACCTTACCCCGCTCCCACCATGTATTCTGGTATCAAGAACTTTAAAAACTATATTCAGACGGCAGAAATAAGTTAACGAATCATTCAACAAAGCAAGGGTAATGAATAACAGATTGGGGAAAGGAATGATGAAGGAGGAGGAGGAGGATGGCGAAAATGTGTTTTGGTAGATAGGTACTTCAGATACTGCAGCAATTGCGATACAGAGCAACCAATTCTGGGCTGAAAAGTGGTATTTAAATATATCATAGTCACCATCATAATTTCAGCAACAACACCAATGCGATCCTTTCCTGGGAGCGCTAGCAATATTCAAATTAGAAACTTCATTACAATAATGCTAAAGTGTCGTTGTGTTTGTGATGTTTTACTTCAAAGTCCTGTTAGGATGCAACAGGTAAACTCATGTTTCTTGGCCTTGTAGCCTGTTCTTGGTAATTTTTTCATGCCCCCCCCCCCAGCCAGATCATTTGATTCAATTGCTCCTTTATGCTACTAGCCATTCAGATAGAGGCACAAGAGTCTGACAGACCCTATTATTTCACATGCACAGGCTCAGATTTAGCAACGGACTCCTGGATTTATCTGGGAATCTGAGCATGTGAAAGGTGCCCGTGTGCTTGACTAGAGGTTCCCATTTGAGTGTTTCGCTTTCAACCGAACGGCCGTGGCATCGGCAGGGAAGTGGTTGAGGTGGTAAGGCACTCTCCCACTCCCACCGGGGAAAGTGTCATCCCATCTGGCCCAATGATTAATTGGGATGGGAGGTAAAAATGAGTTGTCTGTGAATGGTGAGAGAATGTTAAAGGCATTCTGCCACCCACCCCAGTTGAAAAAACCTAAAACAAAACAAGAGCCCGTGGAGACAGCTCGGTTTGCAGATCACAGAGACTAACTCTACCTCAGCTTTGCAAATAAGTCTACAAAAGTTTCTAAATGTCTTAGCTCAAAGGTTCTCAAGTCCACCTGCCCACACATACCTATGTTTGGCCATTTGCGGCATACAAATAAGCCAAAAAACGGGGCATATGGTGTGATCATTTGGTGGACAGTCTTACCTGCCATGGGTGAGTAGTCTATAAGCTTTAATTCAGTACAGGGTAAAGAACTTAATTCGTTCTGGAGGTCCGTTCTTAACCTGAGGTACCACTTTAGCTAATGGGGCTTCCCGCTGCTGCCACACCGTTGCCACACAATTTCTGTTCTCATCCTGAAGCAAAGTTCTTAACCCGAGGTACTATTTCTGGGTTAGCGGAGTCTGTAACCTGAAGTGTCTGTAACCCGAGGTACCACTGTATTTGATGGGCAACTGCATTTTTGAAAGTGACCTGGAGGGTGCTTCCAGATTATCTATTTTAGAACATTCAGGTTTATTTGTTTGCAGGGAGATTAGATGACGGTGACTATTTTATGAGCATTCGGTTCAATCTGTTTCCTTTGCAGGGAGCTTAGATGCTACTGCAAAGCCACATTGAGTGCATTCCCAGTGCATTTCATTACAATGATATTTGGAGGAAGTAGGCTTGTTGTGGAAAAGCTGCAAATCAACTATAATTGCACATACCACCATTTGTCCTGAATCCCACCAGAAATTAGCAATGGCCTGGAAGCACCTCTATAACGGACCCAGGGTTGCTTCATGTCACAAGTCACCTAATTACATAAAACAATGACCCGATACCAAGCGATTTATAATGAGTCACTCAGGTCTTATAAGTGACCACTCCTCTTGTAATATACAGCACACGTTAAGCACAGTCTCCAAACATTCCATGGAAAAGGCACATTCAACAACTAGTCCTTGCATCTTCCTATGTCCAGTGTATTAGGGAGCTAATTTTGTGTAAAAATAATACCTCAGCTCCACCTCCTGGTGATTGTGTGCAATTTTGCCTGCTGCAATGCTGGGGGGGGGGGGGGGGGAGAGGAAAGGAAAGGAACTTTTAAGAGATAAAAGAAGAGATAAAATGGTCCCTCAGAGCTAATCAAGTCTTTGAATTCTCTCCGTGCTAAATTCAATTATGTCAGTCTTCCTAAATCATTTCATGATATTTAGCGAAACTCCTTAACTGCCACATTTAATATGCTCACAAGACACGCAGCCTGTTCCATTCGTTTCTGGGAACACAATGATATTTTCTGAGACCCATTAATAACTTGCACAGGATTTATGTACATGATAAATCCAATTCAATTTCCTTTTTCAATTAATGACCAATTATTTGAGCCAAGCTTGACGGAAAATATTGCTCAAATACCATTAATCTAACAAAAATTAACTTTACCATTTTTGTAATAAGGAGAACATAATTTTAAGGTAAAATAATGCTCTTTATTTAATAATGTTATCCAATATTAAAGCACAGTTACTATTCCCTTGTTAAAAGGTCACATTAGCTCAAGGTACTGGCATTGATCACAGTGTGAGCATTTATATTTAAGCTTAAAGATTTTTAGCGTCTGCTGCAAACATATTCACATGCGTTCATGGATGTTGCTATTCCCCTTTCTGGCTCTCAAAATCCTCAACCTCTTTCCCTACTAATTAGGCACTGCTTAATGCTACTCAGAAATCTGAGTGATTTGGTTAATGACATCATGAAGCCATGTGATGTCACACATCACTAGCTATTGTGATGTCATAAATGTTCGCAAAGAAAATATGGGTTGCCTGAACCAATCAGAATTAAACATCGGAAGATTGAGAGGGCAAAGAAGAAAGGAATATGGTACTGAGAAGATGCACAAGGAGGAGGAAAACAAAGGGTGCTGGGCCGTAACAACAACCAGTAGTAACATTCAATGGGGAATTTCCATAATTTGCATGGATGGATTGAATGTGCTATTTATACAGGGGATATTAAAGTCGGAGAATATACAGTACACATCTAGTTATTAGCATATCATTCCCATCCTTTAAATCAGGTGTAGTGAACCTCTAAAGGTTGCTGAACTACAACTATCAACTAACAGTGCAATCTTGAACATGTCTACTTAGAAGTAAGTCCCATTAAGTTCAGTGGGGCTTACTCCCAGGTAAATATAGGATTTCACTCTTAATTGAGTGACTGGCCACCATTTTCTATGAGTTGCTGACTTAGCAAGTCAATGCAATAAATTTCCAATTTTATGTCTGAAAAAGCAACAATGACAATGACAACACAGCCTGGAAGAAAGGAAAGGAAATGCAAAAATCAGTGTTACTTTTATACTCCCTTCAATATTCTAACCCCCTTGGCTCTTATTTTCAAGGGCATTTAAAATAAAATAGTATTCACTCTGCTTTGAGATAAACATTCAAAGTAGCATACAATATGTTTAACAGCCTCAGCATCTCAAAACAAAGTGTGTTTTTTAAATAGATATTAAAAGTAAGTACAGAATTATCTACAAAAGTTGAGTTTTGAATTTCGGAAAACATCATTCAGGAGTTTTCAATTAAAATATGCAGAAGGTCAGTATTGAGAGTACATGCTCAAGGGAAGTCTTGCCAGCTTTGATCTATAGGAGCTCATCTTAGGTTTTGGCTTGGCCTCTCCAGTGAGGTTTCATACTTGCAGCAAATAGTGAAGTAAGGTGACAATCGTATCAAACTGAAGTAGTGTGCCTTTGGTTATCAGTTCTGAAGTATGGTATTCTTCTGCCTACCCCTCCTTGCCATTACACCCAGTCACTACAGTTGGCTCATAGCTCCCTCCCTACAGCAGTACCATTTCCCCTAGATTAGAAAGACCACTATCCCAGTCTTCTCATCTCAAGCAAGACAGCTATAACATGGGGAGACTTTCTTTTAAGCCAGTGAAAGGAAGTCAAATTTCCCTTCCTCTCTCTTTCTCTTTCTCTGCTGCTGCTGCTGCTAGAATATATGATTCTTCCACTTCTCTCATTTGGTGGAGAAATCAATGCACAATCAGTTATTGATTTGCTCAAGAGAGCACATTTCAGAGGACCAGAACTCCCAACAAAAGCAGAAATAGTCAGGGAATATCAAATGAAGAATGGAGAGTCAAATTGCAGCGGAAGGGCAAACAAGGTGAAAGATTAGGCTTATTTATTTGATTTTCCAGAAAGTTGGGAGATAAAGAAACATCTCTCAGTGGAGGTTTCTAAGGTGGAGAACACTGTGGCAAAATAAGGAGAGATCAGATCATTTCAGGTTTCACAGCGAGAGTGACTTTGGAGAGAGTCAGAACTACAACGAACTGGATAAAATGAAGAGATACACCAGAAAACTGAAGGTGGTCTCAGTGGGCCACTGAAATTTTTTTGTTTTTGTCCATCAAATCAAAGCGCATAAACATTTGTTTCCTTCAGCATTGGCATCGCTGTCAAAACCAGCAGTGTATTATGAAAACCATTTGTGGCAAAATGCAGTGGAAACAATGGTGCGAAAGACAAGCTGCAGGGAAAAGCCCTTTTAACTGGTATGTTTTTAGGGAAACGTTGATTGACTGTGTCATGAAAACTGAGGGCCCTAGGCCTTGGTTTCCATTTAGTGTTCCTAAAGGAGATTATGACAATAGGTAATAACCAATGTTACATGCTTTCCCCTTCCTGAAATCCTACTGAATTATGTTTCAGTGGGTAAGGGAAAGTCTCACTAAAAGCAGGATTTATTTATTTTTATACTCTGAAACTTCTACCAGGTATTTTATTTGCATGGCATTCTTGGAGTATATTTGATACTTAACAATTTTTTTTCTTCTAATGTTTTTTCTATTGGCAGGGTATTAGAAAGAAGAATTATGGCAACAAACAGGGAAGTTGATCTGTAAAGAAAATGGCAGACAAATTGGAAATAGTGGGCCTTCTACTCATTTGATAGAAACTTTATACTGAGTCAGATTATTGGTCTAGGTCAGTATTATCTACAAAGACAGGCAGCAGTTCTCCAAGGTTTCCAGCAGGAGTCTTCCCCCGGACTACTGAGAGAAGACAAGGACTGAATTTGGGATCTTCTGTAGGCAAAACAGATGCTCTACCACCAAGCTGCAGCCTTTCCCTTTTCTACCTGGGCAATGCAAGTCTCTCTTAGGCCTCCTTTATGGGATCCTTGCCACCTGAAACAGCTACAACCATGCAGGACTGTTCACTTTCCTAAGGGATGGAGCAAGCTGCCTCTAGACCAATGCTGGACCAGTGACTGTTACGGTCCTTTAAAAACAGAACTGGGATCAAGGATAGCCCTGTACCTTTTAAGGAAGGGATGGGGAACCTGTGGCCCTTCAGTTCCCATCAGCCCCAGCTAGCAGAGTCAATGGTTTAAGGATAATCGGAGCTGTGGTTCCACAACATGTGGAGAGCCTCAGGTTTCCCATTTCCGCTTTAAGGCAAGAGAGAAAGCGAGAGAGTAAATGGATGAAGCACCGCTATAATATCTAATAGCGCAAATGAGCTTCCCTCGTTGTGCAGCGATTGTGTAACTTAATTTCAAGTGTATTACATTAACTTAATGAAATGAAATTAAGTGTAACTTCATTCCAAGTCTACACATAAATGTAGTTTTGTTTCCTCCCTAAATGAATGCTGGAATCAGCGCTTGCAGTATGCCAGGGACAGGGGACAGGATCTCGTCACCGGGGCGGATTCCAAGTTCCTCCACCCCAGGTTTAGCAGGTAGGGGGAAGCTGCCCACCTACAAATTACTAGACATCACCATGCTATCAGGTAGCCCACCCCCCCCTGCCGTAGCGCAGCTTGAGTGCAAAGGAAGAACACAGCTGATCCAAGCCATGTCTGAAGTCCCTGCAAATCAGCTCAGCACAGTCTGTCCCAGCAGGGCTTGAAGTCACCACCATCCAGCTGATTACTGCTGAAAGTGGGTCTTGAAGACAGCTCCAATCAGAGCTCTGGTTGGCGAGATCCCTCGTGGAACCAATCCCAGTGCCCAAAAGTCTCCAAATACAAGCCCAACTCGCCAAGGAACAACCAGGAGCACATTTTAAGGCAACCTTGCTTTTATCTGGTGTGGGACTTGGGGGAAACTGCCTGGAGGGGGCGCTTAATCAAGTCCCCTGCTTGACTAATTAGATGTGCGAGACAGAGGTGGCCAACTGCATTGATATGAAAAGTGCAATCCTTGTGTTTACCTGGGATTTAAGACCCATTATATCCAGAGGAGCCTACTACTGTTAAATGCATTTACAATTGCGGTCTAAATGCACAACCTTCACCACTGGCAACGACTCCCCAAGAGCCTCCGTTTTAGGATGAGCAAGTAATGTCACGCCACCTTGAACCAAATACATAACTGCACAAGGAACCTTACCGTAAACTGTTCCTGCGACTTGAAGTTCTCATCTAGGTAAACCCGGGCTCTGTTGTAGTCTTTCATTGCATCGCTCGATAACAGCTCTCTGAAAGTTGCAAAAAGCAAGCCACAAATGAGTAAATATTCTCCTAGAGAGATTACATACCTAATTCCTTAAAGCAACAACAATAATTCAAAAACAAAAGGCTAAAAACTGAAGTTTGCAAAACCAGTGAGCTTTGAGAATAAATTCCACATTTCAAGTAATGCTATTCTGCCACATTCTGGACTATTTTAGTTCTGCATACCTCCACCGTCAACCCTACAAAAAGCACTCCTTCGCCAAATGCAAACGCATTCCAACAAACGGGCTCCGTTTTCAAACCATACAGAAGACTTGTCCCTACAGCCTTCCAAAACATAACACACAACAGAAAAACCGCCATGCAACTCAACAATGATCCAAGACAGTAGAGGGCACTATTTCACTACTTTCAAGAGCTACGGTCTATTCCATACTATATTATGGAATATAGTAGGCAGTAGAACTGCAACTGAAAAATAATAATCCCACAGCCTGAATGAAACCTGAAAGTTACATTATTGATTTTCAACAGTGTCTTATTAGCAGCATGAACACCAGGCAAAAGTTCTGCAGGTCCTAGTGAAATATACTTCATTATTGCTCTCACTAGCGGTGAACTCATCAAGAAAAAATGGTTGGGATTCATTCACACTGAATGGGGGGGGGGGAGAGAAAACCCCACAGCATGCTCAAGACATTTGGTATCAGAATATAAAGGAGCAGAATATCTTCGACCTGCACACAGCAATTGCATGGGAAAGCCGAACTTGCTGAATTTCTGCCTGGACAGCCCAATGTTCAGCTGCCAAAGCAAAGGATTACTGTACGGGACCTCATTTGTAAACCAGTATAATATGCAAGGCTAGGCAAAGCCTTCGCTCCTACACTCACATTTGCTAACCAGGCAGAGGGCCTTCTTGGTAGTGGCGCCCTCCCTGTGGAACGCCCTCCCATCAGATGTCAAGGAAATAAACAACTATCTGACTTTTAGAAGACATCTGAAGGCAGCCCTGTTTAGGGAAGTTTTTAATGTCTGATGTGTTATTGTGCTTTTAATTCTTTTGGGAGCTGCCCAGAGTGGCTGGGGAAACCCAGCCAGATGGACGGGGTATAAATACAGTGGTACCTCGGGTTACATACGCTTCAGGTTACATACGCTTCAGGTTACAGACTCCGCTAACCCAGAAATATTACCTCGGGTTAAGAACTTTGCTTCAGGATGAGAACAGAAATTGTGCTCCGGTGGCGCAGTGGCAGCAGGAGGCCCCATTAGCTAAAGTGGTGCTTCAGGTTAAGAACAGTTTCAGGTTAAGAACAGACCTCCAGAACAAATTAAGTACATAACCAGAGGTACCACTGTAATAAATTAGTAGTAGTAGTAGTACTCCAACTTTTTGTTTGCCCTTTTGCATTCTTTAATGCTTACAAGGTGATTGCCTGACCATTTTCCATGGGTTTTAGAGCACAAATAAAAACTGTAAGCACTTTACCTCACATCTTAATTGTGGAGCAATAATGTGTTCTATAATCAATGTTTGTAATACTGTATATTTTTTTAAGGCATAAAAATTAATATGAGAAATAATTGTAAAAATAAAACGGGCAACTGTTTGAATAAAAACTCTTGTCTATATAAGTCAAAAACAAAGAAGTCACACATATATGCAGGCTTTCCACAGAAAATTTTAATAAATTTTGTTAACTGTTATGTAATCGTATGAAAAGACACTGAGCTGGGACTCAGCTAGATTGGTAAAGAAAAAGCAATTTATATGCGTTGTATATGCGATACAACACTGTGCCACCAGATGGTGATGTGGGGCCATGTTTTTCCCTACCAGATTTCTCTGTTTAAATTTACAACACGTTAAAATGAAACGCTTCTTTGATGTGTCTAGCTCCAGCCTTGATTTCTAGCTACACATTTAGAAATGTCAGTATCATTTTGCAGAAACTGATTGCATTTCTTTAAAAAAAAAAAGTTTACAAAAGGTGAGAAACTAGCAAAACCTTAACATTAGCAAGTCACTATTGTTTCTTCAGCTGTGTATTTTGAAATTTTACCGCATTCTGAGCACGTACAATAGAGGTTGCTATGCTGTCTGCCTCTGACCTTTCTTCCTCGCTCATCAGCTGGGCTGAAGATTCAGTGACAGAAGAAAATGATACCTTCTGTCGGGTAATTCTTCAAACTGAAACTTTTCACACTCTGCATGAGCTTTTTTTGTGTTTTAAAAATAAAAACCAATTCTCCCTACTTGACACTTCATCCACTCTTGTCAGTGATTGCCTTTGCACCAGGATGCACACAACACAAGCAGGTCTAAAAACTGGGAGGCCTCTCTCCCAGATATCAAACACCTTTACAATTATTACAGAACTTTAAACAGCATGCTACTTTTGCTCATAAAATCTTTTAAAATGCATTTCTGCCAAAACTAGTGTCCCATGTCATATAGTATGAGGTGCAGAAAGCCCTGAGAAATATCCATTCACCCAGGCAAAAAAAGAGTCACTCCCATTTTTCTTTTAACGGAAAATTAAAAACGAAACTTTCCCCCCTTCCCTCCTTCCTTCTTTCTCTCTCTCTGTTACACGTCACTAAAAACAAAATCAGAACTTGATGAAATCAAACACACCAGGTTTCCCACATAAGAAGAGTCCTGCTGGTACTGGCCAAAGCAAGCCACTTCTGGCTAGATTGACAAATAGCCTTACCTGGCATGAGGCATATCTGTTTGCCCAAATCACTGAAATAACTTATAATTGAAAGCGAAACTGGTACTACAAACTACTACTTCTTCTTTTAAAGCTTTTTAGAGGCTCACATGCTTAATAAGGTAAAGGTGAAGGACACCTGGACAGTTAAGTGCAGTCAAAGGTGACTATGGGGTTGTGGTGCTCATCTTGCTTTCAGGCCAAGGGAGCTGAGGTTTGTCTGCAGACAGCTTTCCGGGTCATGTGGCCAGCATGACTAAACTGCTTCTGGCGCAACAGGACACCATGACGGAAGCCAGAGCACATGGAAACGCCGCTTACCTTCCCGCCAGAGCGGTACCTACTTATCTACTTGAACTGGTGTGCTTTCGAACTGCTAGGTTGGAAGAAGCTGGGACAGAGCAAGGAGAGCTCACTCCGTCGCAGGGATTCGAACCACCAAACTTCTGGACAGCAAGCCCAAGAGGCTCAATGGTTGAGACCACAGCGCCACCCACTCCCCTTGATACATGTAGTGAATGAAGTGGTAATTTGAAGGAGACATGAAATACCTTACTTTAAAAAAAGGTGTGGGGGTAATTTTGACTTTGAAGCACAAGCCATTGTCTAGGTTGGAACCCCATCGTTTCTTGTTACTTACTTAACAAACTTGTCCACATGAGACATGGATGCTTCATAGTTTTTCCCACCAAACTCTTGACAGTGCAACGCCATGAAGTGTGGTTTGTGTGTATGTACAACCTGTAAAATGAAAGAAGAAGGGGGGGGGGAAAGGATGAGCACTGTCACAATTCTAAAAATTGCACAAACTGAGCAAGATTAGTAGAAATGAATGTTTTTCAGGGTAATGGCTTGCACGACAACTTTTCTGGTCACAATAGCATTTTTTGTAAGAGTTCTTATCTGCAAAATGTACTGGAAGCATTGGTCAAACCCCTGACAAAACGCTTTCCTGTGGCATAGTGCTTCAAGGTTTCTAGGTTCTGCGGCTGAGCCGCTTAACATACGTTGCACTTTTGCTACACAGACAGGAAGTGTGTGGCAAAATGAGACCTATGAAGCTGCCATCCCTACACTGTACACACAGATTTATGGATAAAGAAGTAATAATGCCTCTAGCACATTTGTCACCATTAATCATGCATGGAACTTAAGCCATAACTAGAAAACAAACGGGATGGACTGACTCTGTGTTACACTGGCAGACAACTGAACAAAATGTTCCCTTTTTCTGAGTGACCAGAAAAGCAGTACACCTTTCTCTCCCTGAAATACCACTTAAAACACATGACGCATTTCTTTTTCTTTTTCTTAAAAAACACACCTTAATACTGTAAATTGAACATGGTAGGATCAGCCTTAGAAGAACAGATAGTGGGACGAGATTAAATGGCTTTTATTCTTAATATAGATTGTGGAGGATGTTGGTAACAGGTCCTCAGAGAGTGGCGTTTTATGATGGAGAGGGAAAAGGATAATAAAGTTGTTTCCTGTGGGATAACCTAGGAGAGAGTTGTTACAAGTTGACTGACGGTACCACAACAATGTAGTGAATATACTGGAAGTATGGATAGCCCACCTGAAGGGCAAGTTCCATGTGACACAAACTGTGGGGGTCCATGGCAGAATGATTTTATAACCTGGCAATGGCAAAGAGTCAGGGCTGCACTCCTGCCATTTCCCTGTTCAGCAGGCTAGAGCAGGGATTCCTGTCCTTAAGAGCCCAAATATGCTGAGGCCGAACAGTCACTAAATGATTGTACAGAAATGGAGTCTTGTCATGATTCGCCCAGAAAATTGTGGCATAGTTTGACAATTACTTCTGCTTGGTGGCTATCAAATCCCCCATTAGAAATGGCCAGGTTCTTAGCCACAGTAGTTTCCTTGTGGCAGGGAGTTCCATAGTTTTCCTTTTTCAAGAGATTGGAGGTATCCTAGCTCAGGTTCCCCATTTTTAGTAGAATTTGCTGATCCAGAGATTCTGAGCGGAGATGTGAGAACAGTGAACAAGGGGATCTGGGCTGCACTGATAATGATGATGATGATAATAATAGTTTTTTATTTATACCCTGCCCATCTGGCTGGGTTTCCCCAGCCACTCGGGGTGGCTCCCAACAGAATATTAAAAACACGATAAAACATTAAAAACTTCCCTAAACAGGGCTGCTTTCAGATGTCTTCCAAAAGTCAGATAGTTGTTTATTTCCTTGACATCTGAAGGCCCTCTGCGCTGGACCTCAGTGTCCGGGCTAAGCAATGGGGGTGGACGCTCCTTCAGGTATACTGGGCTGAGGCTGTTTAGGGCTTTAAAGGTTAGCAACAGCACTAGCCCTGCCATCCTGTTCTTGCCAAATTCTGCCCCTGACTGTCACACAATGAGGCAACAACCTGATAGGGGATTCGCCACAGGTTTCAGCTTAGCTGAATATGCTAAGTAAATTTTCCCCACGATCAACAAACCCAGCACAATCTTTCAGACAAATGCAAAAAGAATCCTCCCTTGGACCCTTTCCCTGCCTAATCACGTCAGAGGGTATTTACTCTACCGTGGATGTAATATTTTGGCTCGAGTCGACTCTGTGCCCACAAGAAAGCAGCACACCCACTATGAATTTTGGTACGTGCTTTTTTAAATGCTGCAATGCTGCATTTTAAGAAATAAAATGACAGGGCACAGGGCAAGCAAAGAAACCGAAGCCCTGAGCATAAATGCACAGCGGCAATTATGTGGGATGCTCCCTTACAGGACCTTTGCTGGGGGGGGGGGGCGGGGATCACACTATAAACTATAATTAAGTCCACATTTTGCAGAAAGTTAAAATGTTAAGTTCTTTAAAAAGACTTACAACACGAGCTCAGTGGTTATATTAAGGGACGGCTGTTTAAAGATAGAATTAAGCGGTTTTGCGTTTTCCACCCTTCAGCAAGCAAGGGATCTGTCCCTGGCAGCAAGAACAAGTCCTGTTTCCTCCAATTCAAGGGTAGGAACTGAGAGCGCTACGGCCATTTTACTGCATGTATGTCTGGAGCGCCGACTGCTATTGCGAGGTGGATTTCACGTTCCAAAGCTTTAAATGAGAAACATAAAAATGTCATAGCAGCAGCCTTTCCTAATACAGTGGTACCTCAGGTTAAGTATTTAATTCGTTTTGGAGGTCTGTTCTTAACCTGAAACTGTTCTTAACCTGAAGCACCACTTTAGCTAACGGGGCCTCCTGCTCCCACTGCGCCGCCGCTGCATGATTTCTGTTCTCAACCTGAAGCAAAGTTCTTAACCCGAGGTAATATTACTGGGTTAGCGGAGTCTGTAACCTGAAGCGTATGTAACCCGAGGTACCACTGTAGTCACAATGACTTTAGACGTGTGTACCAACTTTCAACCTACTGTTCAAGTACCTTTCAAAGAGAGGAATTTGCAGCCACGTCAGTCTTCCCCACTTGTTCTGCTGCAGCGTCGCGCTGAGCTAAGCCATAGTTTGCTGCCGCATGTAGCCCGACCCAGGACTCAAGGCTTAGCTCTCCCGAATTAACCACAAGTCCTGAATCCAGGCTCATGCAGAGGTTGGGGAACATCAGGGTACACTTGCCCAAGGCCATAGGTGCTGACTCACAGGGGCTGAGGCAGTTTTGGCCCCACAAATATATTATGTTAGGGGACTGGGCCCCCTCAATATTCAGAGAACGTTGCACGACATTGTATGGTCCCTCACCCCCCAATCCTCTGGAGAAGCTCCAGACCTCAGAGGGTTATGTTGGCCAGGGGCCCCGCCAGGGACTAGTTGCTTTTTTGTTTGAGTTTATAACTTTATTCTAACAAGACTCCCACCCTGGGCCCCAGACCAGCTCCGCAAGGGCCCTGCATAAATCACAGGACAAACCTTGTTAACAAGTGGTGGGTGGCTTGTTCGAAAGAGCTAAACCACAAGCCTTGGTTTTGGACAAAATGCTAAGCAAACTATAGGTTAACAGCAGCAAAAGGACCAGGGAGGAGCGAAGTGGCAACCGTTTTGTCTTCCGTAATCTGCTTACATGTTTACACCAAGCTATGCTTTAACTTAATGTTTCTTAAACCCACTTATGTGCCAGGGGTGCCAGGAGGAAAGAACAGAGTACCGTACCCTGAGATACGTGGGGAAAGGTACTTCCATAAGAATGGATAATAAGTGGAATAAAGAAAAGGGGGGAGGGGAAATGCCACAATGGAAGAAAGAGCAAATCCCCTCTGCAAAATTAAAATCTGAAGTCCAATAGCTTTGCACTATATAGTATAAACATTAATGTTTCAGCGCATACTATCTGTACGTGAGAAGTGGGGGTGGGGGGAGATGCAAGATGCCTGGAAATAAAACCTTCATCCAAATTGAAAGCTGCTGCTCAGGAGTTTCAAGGAAGAACATGCTTTCCATGCCACCCCCGAAACCAAGTCATATGAACAACATTCCCATGCAAAATACACAGTAAATATGTCCTTAGCAGCTTAGCAAGTTGGTCACACTCAAAAAGTAGAAGAGGTAGCCCTATCCATCACTTTGAAATACTCATTAAAGCAAAGTGCCTGCCAGCCACTAATGAGTTAATCAATAAAGGTGTGTGTGTGTAACAGAAAGTATGCCACTTGGCAGGAATATCATTGATGAAGCATTTGAATCTGACCCCAAACAGTCAGCTGCAGGTCAAGAGCCATCTACTTACTGTTTACCTGTGCGGTGAGGGGCTGGCAGCACATTAAAAACGAACAACCAATATCAATCACATCAGGTCAATGGCAAGAGCAGGACACAATTAAGCCAGAGACAAACACAGAAATGCAAAGAATTTTTACTGTTTATTGCAGCCAAGTCAACCTCTTTTTCTTTTTAAACCAACCGAAGGTGCTTTGCATTGAGCTTGAAAGTCTCTAGGCAAATAATTTTATTCAATATTCAGGTGCAGCCTTTCTGCCTTGGGGGAAAAACAACAACAAACCAAGGCCGTTGAAATTCAATAAGAAGAGAAAGGTAGCAATAGTTTATTCAACTAACGCCCACCCACACATGCTTGGGGAATTCTGAGGAGCAGCGAAGACAATTTGTGATGGGGGGGGGGGGGCGGATCACGGGGATGATTGGAAAGATGACTCATTTAGGTTCCTTCCACCATATACAGTGGTACCTCGGGTTACATACGCTTCAGGTTACATACGCCACTTCAGGTTACAGACTCCGCTAACCCAGAAATAGTACCTCGGGTTAAGAACTTTGCTTCAGGATGAGAACAGAAATCGTGCGGTGGCGGTGCGGCGGCAGCGGGAGGCTCTATTAGCTAAAGTGGTACCTCAGGTTAAGAACGGACCTTCAGAACAAATTAAGTACGTAACCAGAGGTACCACTGTATAGTGGCTGTGCTTTGCTCACTTTGAACCATCATGTTTTGGTGCTTTCATGAGATGTTTCATAGAGCTACTTAAAACGATTACCAGGAGTTCTGTACACTTTGTCTAAAACACAAAAGCAAACGTGGATATACTTCTAGGGGAAAGCTTTTTTAGGGCAAGAAAAACGAGACTTAAACCGAAACATTAGGTGGTCACAAAAGTTTGTTTTAGCAAACACTCTTGTATTTTAATAATGTGTATCATTTGAGAGATGTTAAAAAAAAAACAAAAAGGTTTATAGACTAGTTGGTAAACAGCCAATATTTGCTATTTATTTCATAAAATCCTGCTGGATTTCAAACAAAACACAATTCGTTTCCACAGCAAACATTTTCCTACACTTGCTTATTATATTTTAGTTACCTGGCATTTAAGTGAGTTCAGTGAAACTGGCTACCGTTTGTATTAATGAATTACTCTAAAGGTCAGGTTTGTGGACGGAGGAATATACAAAGCTGCTCTCTACCTGGTAAGCTTATCTGCCCATACTGACTCAAACACCGCCTCCTCTGACAGCAATGACTATTCAGAGCCTGAGGAAGAGGCAAATTGCATTTCATCCCATCTGATCTTTTAAACTGCAGATTCCCAGAACAGATCCAGGTGCCTCTTTAACACAACGCAAGTACTCTGCCATTGAGCGACTGGACCGCCCCACTTATGTTTAAGTGGGAAAGCAAAAGCTGTTGTTTGTGGGGGGTTTTGGTAAGAAATATTAACCCCCTTAAGGCTTAAAAGACTAGCAAGTCCATTACTGTGACTTTACACTGGAAGGAGTAATATTTAAAAGGTTCTATGGCACATGTATGGCACACGGCCATACGCAATGCATCACAACTGCCAGCGAAACTCAGCACAACAATGAGGGATCTGAGTTAAGTAAAGGAAGTGCACATTGGCCTATATAGAGTTAAAAAGACAATGCACCCGGGGTGCAACTTTCCAGAGGCTGCTTTCCTGCTGGGCAGTCTTCCGGAGGCGACATGCCCCTGTGGGCAATGCCAGAAGAAAACGTGGACCAAGTAGCAATGTAAATTTTACTCTAAACAGGAGCGATCCAGCAATCTGAGACTGCAGCTGTGTGCAGCCAGCTTCTCTTACACCCTCTTCATACCCCTACTGGTTCTTGTTGCAGCAGGAAGGGGAGACTCCTTTGCCCCCTTCATCAGCCAGACTCATCTCTGCCTCTTGGTCCCTTTCCTCCCCTGCTTCAGCTTCTGCCTCTGGTTCTGGACGTCTGTCACAAGCTCTCCCAGCCTTGCTACCTCCCTCCCCTGGCTCAGAGCCTTCTTCCCTTAGGGCTTCCCCAGCTGGTTCCCCGCACCATTCTTCCACATCCAACCAGCCTGTGACATAAATGTACAGGAAACTAGTTTCTTCTGCACACATGGCTCTGCATCCTTCATCCAGGCAAGCAAGAGGCATTACTGGACTTGAAGGACGTACTCCAACCAGGCAAAAACATTTGGGGTGCAAAGGAGGGCCAATGATGGTTGTGGCCTAGAGGCAGCTCCAGACAGAAAGGTCTGGGAGGCTGCATTCAGTGAATTGCATGTTCATTGCTTTCCAAACCTTAGAAGAGGATTTGAAACATACAGTGGAAGGCAACAGTACTAATCACATGTGGGAATAAAATGACATTCTTCTCCAGAACAGCCCTCTCAGCTTTCAGGATGTAAGGAGTACAAACAAGAGCACATGAGTCTACTCATATTTGAATTAGGTGATTCTCGGTAATCTGCTGCTGCCACGCCACCAACAGTAAATGCCACCGACTTGTTCAGACAATTCTCTGTTTGCTCTTCCTCTTCACATAACCTTATTCTACTTTCTCCACGTGTTCTTGATTACCGACTCCTTGAAGTCACAAAGGGGATCCCTATTCCTCTGCCTCATATGCCCCGAGTCATAATACAATCGGCAAAGTGCTACCAAGAAAGTGCAAACAATTCTTTTTCCAATGTTGGAAAAAATAATAACGATCAGATAAAGCACGCTTTACACCTGCAGAAACTAGAGGTAATAATTCTTTACAGCACAATTGTTATTCCAGCTATTAGTTGGCAGGAGGCCAGCATCCTTTTACATGCTGACAACTGCCGCAAACTAAGAAGGAGGCAAGGAGGGGAATGCTGGGAGGGGAACTAATACCAGGCAGAATGCATAAACTGCTCTTTGCATCTGTCATCTTCAGAGGAGCTGTGGCTTCAGTAAGCTTCACAAAACCACCTTTTTCATACATTTGCATCTAAATAAGCAAAATGGAAAATGGAAAAATGGGAAACCTTTCTTTTAAAAATACTGATGTAAGTACACAGACAAATATGCACATGAGAAAAAGGTTAAAAGCACACAACAGTACCACAAAGGGGAAAAAATACAATTAGATATAAGAGCCAGAAGAAAGAGAACAGTAGCTCTGGCAGAGGTAGGGAATACCATTTGCAAATCAGACCATGCCGAACTCCTGAAACCATAGCTATGGTTTTCCCAGTAGTGCTGTATGGAAGTGAGAGATGGACCATAAAGAAGGCTGATCGCCGTAGAATTGTTGCTTTTGAATTATGGTGTTGGAGGAGACTCTTGAGAGTCCCATGGACTGCAAGAAGATCAAACCTATCCATCCTTAAGGAAATCAACCCTGAGTGCTCACTGGAAGGACAGATCGTGAAGCTGAGGCTCCACCTTATGAGAAGAGAAGACTCCCTGGAAAAGACCCTGATGTTGGGAAAGATGGAGGGCACAAGGAGAAGGACAGAGGACGAGATGGCTGGACAGTGTTCTCGAAGCTACCAGCATGAGTTTGACCAAACTGCGGGAGGCAGTGGAAGACAGGAGTGCCTTGTGTGCTCTGGTCCATGGGGTCCCGAAGAGTCGGACACGACTAAACAACAACAACAACTCCTGAAACAACCAATTGTTTGATGAAGAGAAGGGGGTGACATTGTCCACAGAGTTCAGCATTGCCCTCTCCTGGACAAAATCCTCCTCCTGCTCCACAGTGATTGAGCTTGTGGGGGCTGGTAGGTCAACACAGTTCTCAAATGCACCAGCCACAATTGGGAAAATCTGACCATTCCACCCACATCCAAATTAAGCCAGGTGTACCAATCCACCTGCCCTGCCCTCTGAAATGAAATCTACACACAGTCTTATAAACTGAAGGCAACTGACAGCTTTGTACGTGACAATGCAAGGCCACAAAAATGGTACTGCATCAAGAATTAGCAGGTATGAAGCAGAAAGAAGCATACTGCTAGCCAATTGGATCAGTCCACTGGCAATATGAACACTAAATGGACGGCAGAAGCCCTGTATCTCTTCAGCAAGACTCAATGTCAACAAAAGGCCAGAAGGTTAGGTCAAACAAACAAAAGCCCATACTCCAAGTGGCAGACCTTGGCACCCATACAGGGCAGACTTGCATTGTTATAATACTTACTGAAAGAAGAGGGATATATTTGTGTGTACACAAACATGGGCAGAGACTTACAGTTCCTGTTTGTTTTCCAGTATTAATATCTAAGCAACTACTTACTGTACTCTATGACTACTTTCTATGAGGTGGTGTTGGGGGCTGGGGTGGGGCTGGACTCTCTTCTGCTTTCAACAGGAAAGAGAGAAGGAGAAAAGGGGATAAGAACACTTATTCGATATGTGGAAATTCCCTCTTTCACCTAGATAAAGTTGATCAACTGAAGGGAGGGAGGGGCATTTGAACTAAGGGCTCTCTCCCCCCACAGAGAAGGGTGGGTGTGCAAGAGAGACAAGGATGAAGGCTCCACACAGAACATCATGTAACCCAGCCTGCTAACAGTAGAGGAATCTGGATCAAGGGTGAATTAAATCACAAACTAAATGGGGCTCGTGCTACAATGTGTACAGCACAGTATTTTATCTCTTCTACATCATAACCTGCTCTCCCTTCACTGCTCATTTACACAAAAAGCATAAAAGAGAGTCTCCACAGTTGTTGGTACGGAGCCATTCTTCTCCAGAGATGGGGTGGGCACATTCCAAACCCTTCTAAACGATCAGCCCCCTTAAAATGAATAATTAAATACCCTATCTTTGGTTTAATAAAAACGACTATGATTAGATTTCCCCTCTGCAGGCATCCACTTTGAATGTGTGGCTCTCGGGAGGAAATCCACAGAAGCCATGGGGGGCCCATAGCAGGTCCCTGCTGTCCCTTGTCCTCAAGGAGACCCCTTCATGTGCTTAACAGGTAAAGGGGCTTTGGAGCACTGTCCTCCCAGGGAAGCACAGGTGATCATGCTCCACTAGGGCATTATTTTGCATTAATATCCACTGCATAGTTTGCTTTGACTGTGTGTATGGCTGTGCAGAGAGTAGGGGCCTCACTACGGCTCACAGGACCAGGACACACCGTGGACTTCAAAAAGCCGGGAAAATCCTTCATTTTGTGTGCTTTGGTGGGGAATGGGCATCCACACGCAGAAAACCTGGACAACAGTATATGGCCAGGAGGATTGCTGTCGTCACCAATCAGCTGAGTTCCCCATGGAGCACAGTAGAGCTTAAAGTCAGCGCCTATCAGCTTTGGAAAGAGACCACCAGCACCGATCAGCTGATTGAGGGCATCAGCTGACTGGGCTTCTTGTACTACAAAGGAAAAATGGGTCTTCTGGGACCATAGAAATGCCTACTGGGCAGGCCCTGTCAAAATGGCCAACCGAGGGCAGGAAAACCCAGGTCTGGCCTATAAGCCAGCTCTAGTGACCCATCCCTGCTGTACACAGATAGAATCCCCCTGTTTGGGAAGCAAAGTTACTCAGCATAGTTCATCTGACTCCTCACGATTCCCCCTAGCGAAAGGGAAAGGGTGGAAATTAATTTTCAGAGATTCCTGTTTTCTGAGTTTCTCTTTCAACAGAAAGCTCAGGCATGGGCACATTTTTTTTAAAAAAGACCATAATGCATATATATCAAGAGCTATCTCCTGAGAAATATTTTATTAGCCCACCAACCACTCTGTTCTTCAATCCAGCCTGCTGTGTCGTGCCATTTGCTTCTGCAGAAGCTTAAATTCTTCTGAGAAAAGAAGGCTCTGTGGGCCATGTACTTATTCTCTTGCCGCTCTACACACACAGGATACCACAAGTTTCCATGATGTCACACACAGGGCTTGGCTGCCTTCCCAAGTATGATAAAACTTGAGTTCATCTGTCCTTCCCCTCCACACCCTGCCTGCCATTCAACAGTCATACACTGCTCGAGCCTTTCCACCTGAACTGAAGAGGGATCTCTGAGGGAGTGACTGTCAAAGACTAAAACTAAAACTAAACTTACTAACCGACCCAGAAGCACACAAGGTCACACACTCAAACAGCACAGAAAGAGTGTACATTAAAAGACTGTAAACAGCTCTCAGTTTAGGCGGGGCAAAAGAACTTGCAGATTTAAAACACTAACTTAACACATTTTGTGAAGCTCTTTTGCTACAGGCTGTTTTACAGGTTGGATGAACTGAGGGCCCGTGAATCCCATCAGAAAAATAAATAACTGGGTCTCTCTCTCTCACACACACACACACACCCTGCACCGAGAATAGATGAGATGTTTCCTGCTCAGCTAACTGTGGACTTCAGCCTTCAGGGATGGAAAGCTTTTTCAGTCTCAGAGCTGTATTTTCTCTTACCTAACCCTTCAGGGGCCACAAGTTGGCAGGCACACTTGCACACCAATGCAGCACATGAATAAAATCATATAGCACGTGCATGAATCTCCCTTGAGCCTTTGGCTCCCCCCCCCAAAAAAAAAACCTATTTGTGAAGCAGGGGATGAGAGGACTCTTCGTGGAAATTGCAGCGGGGGAGGAAGGGGTTAAGGCTTTCCTCCCCAGCTGTGCTTTCCACGAAGAACTCTCTGTGAACAGCACTTCATCTTGAAAAATAACCTTCCTTGGCACAAAAAAATGTTGCTGTTCTGAAGCCAAATTGTGGCATGGGGAGAGGCAGATTTAGCAGGAGGGTCAGACAATGCAGAGAGGGGTTTATCCTGACCCCAGCTGCAAGCCCTTCTGCCCTCCAAATGCCCCTGAGCCACAATTAGACTTGAAAAAAGCCACCTGTTGGCATCATTAATGGTACCACAATGAGGATCCTTCCTCAGGTGCAACTCCCCCTTAAAACAGTCCCGCTCCACATTCAGACTTTTTGTGGGGGAAGCTGTTTTCAAGTCCCTAATTATTTTGGGGAGGCAGAGTAAGGAGATGGTGCTGACAGCTGGATGGGGATCTAGCCCATAGGCCACCAGTCATCATTCCCCCCCCCCCCAATTAAAAGTACTCCAAATCAAAGTACTAGCCTGACTGGAATGTAAGCTCTGTAGTACAATACTGCTAACAAGATACAGTGGTATCTTGGGTTACGTACGCTTCAGGTTACATACGCTTCAGGTTACACACTCTGCCAACCCTGAAATAGTGCTTCAGGTTAAGAACTTTGCTTCAGGATGAGAACAGAAATCGTGCTCTGGCGACGCGGCGGCAGCAGGAGGCCCCATTAGCTAAAGTGGTGCTTCAGGTTAAGAACAGTTTCAGGTTAAGAACAGACCTCCAGAACGAATTAAGTACTTAACCTGAGGTACCACTGTATACCCACCTCTTCTATTAAGTGGATCTCAACAGGAACTCATAAGGAGTCACCAACTGTGTGTCCTATTTCTCTCATAAAGGAGAACACTTTGCTTGACCCCACCCACACCTCAACCTTCCACCCAGGGAATGTGCTCCCTCTCTGCACCCCCCAACTTCCATCCAGGCCTAGCTCAGAGACTCAATGAAGCTACAGCAACTTGTGGGGCAGGAGAACTATCAAGGCTGGCCAATCTTGCATATGGTTCAATGAGGGACCAAAAACAACAGGAAAGCTTCGCTTTCTGTGAAGTTCTGGTTGAGTTGGTGTTTTATGTGCTAGCGTGTACACCTGATATTTATATTATGAATCGGACACCCATGGCGAGGTGAAGAACCTGCAGCTTCTTCTGCTGCACTGACACATCTGGCTTTACCCTAAAACCACAAAATGCAAACATATTTCCACGACCTTTTCTCTTTTTCTAAACCAGACATTTCTCTTTCAAAGCTCTGCCCTGAGTGTGGTCCACATTCTAACCATGCTAAATAAATCAAGGAAGGCCAAATTCCTGGTTAGGCAAAATTTTGTTGTATTTTATCTAAAGTTATGTTGTTACTGCATCTTAAAACAAACCTGATCCCTGCAGGATTTTGTACTGTGAGTAATTCTCCCTTAGGTGGGCTTATTGGTATGGCTTTTCAAATTGAGCAGATTTCAGGCTTGCAAGATCTACTTTGCGGCTTGTTTGTTTGTTTGTTTTACTTGAGCCCCAAGATCTACACATTCTGAGCCTAGGAGTTCATTTTTGTGTCTAGAACTGGACTGAGCTCATAGCCTTTTCATACAAAAGTCCAGTCCTGTTTGCTCCCAGACTTTCAGCAGCCTTGTGTAAGTGAAAAAAATGCCTTGTTTATTTCAGGCTATTTATATGCCATTTAATTACTGAAGTTTTTAATGAGGTGAACACAAAACCTGAAGAGCAAACAAAGGGTAAAATCAATTTAAAATTAACCATAAAATGACTTCCTTAACGTGACTATTGATATAAAAAGCGCCTGAAGTTCAACAGGAGGAGAGGCCTGTCTAGGGGGTTCCAGAGAATAAGGTCCACATTACAGAACCAAACAACTCCAGTTGAGTAGGAGCTAGGCATCTGACCCCATGAATCTGACTCACCTGGAGACTCCCTCAAAGATCTCAATGACTGAACTGGAATAGAAGGGGTAAGGCATTCTGGACCCAAGTTATTAGGGGCCTTGTAAATTAATCCAAAAACCCTGAACTAGGCCTGGCAATATATGGGCAACCAGTGCAAGATTTTAAGCACTGGAGTTGTGTGCTTTTAAACACCAGTAGTATGTTGGGACTTGCTATTGTTGAACAATCAAGAGTCAGAAACCCTTGCTCATCTACTTCTAATCGTGCAGAGATCCTTCAAGAGATCTTGATTGACCTTCTGGCCACCCAAGAGCAGCTTCCTCGCTACGTGTCCACCACCAAGGCTTTGTAGCAGTGAGTGGCAGCAGCCTCTTGACTAAGAATGAGGAGCCTGTGGCCTTCTGGACGTTGATACGTCTCCTCCCATGAGCCTTTGCCAGCAAAGCAAGTTGCATTCCAGCAACTGCCCTCAACCCTAAGATGTTACATACAGAAAGTGTTCTTTGACTGTGCCCTCCACTTATCTGAATTTTGTGTCTCATCTTCCGTGTTTCATTGCTAATCTGAGATGCTCCTGGACACTATGAACATGGCAGCTGTGAGATCGGTCCTGAAGGGGAAACTGTTTCCCAACTACCAGCTAGTTGCAAATATATCCTGCTTGGACAAACTGCCCAAACGGGTGGTAGCAGGATGACCCAGATGCTCTAAGTCTATTTCAGTCTGGTTTCAGGGATACGATTAGGGAACTTGTCATTTTTCAAATGGTTGGACCCCACCAGCCCCAACCAGCAAGGTTAGTGGTCAGGAATGATGGGAATTGGAATCCAACAGCATCAAGAACACCGATTGCTGTTCTATGAGAAAAGGACGTTTAGCAGTGGGATAATGAGAGATAGTTTTTATTTACTTATACCCGTTGCAAAATTTTGCTTTTTGGTTTGTGATTGCAATAACACCAACATTTTATTGATTTACAGTACAGAGCTATGCTTGCTTACTCAGAAGTAAATCCCACTGAATTCAGTTACTTTTACTCTCAAGTTAAGTGAATGTTGACTTGTAGTTTAAGTTTTATTTTTAATGGGTGTGGGTGTTGTGG
This sequence comes from Podarcis muralis, assembly GCF_964188315.1. Lineage (NCBI taxonomy): Eukaryota > Metazoa > Chordata > Lepidosauria > Squamata > Lacertidae > Podarcis > Podarcis muralis. The sequence continues at coordinate 60,945,458 of NC_135660.1, read as the reverse complement.
GTGTATGAGCTGCCCTGGGTATTTATTTCGGTAGCAACATGGAATTCTCTCCCCCCCCCCCCCCACAAATTTTATAAATATTAACCAAACCAAGCCAGCAGCATTTTCCACAATGGAAAAGGGGAAATGATAACAAGTGAGGTGAGGGGAACAGTATCGTGGCGTTCATAATCAGATTTAAGTTATCAGTATGTTTCTATCTACATAAATGTTAATCTGCAACTTCTTGGTTGAAAGCCAACTCGCTTGGTTGAAATCTTCAAACTGCTTCATTTTAAAGCCAGCCCACAAGTGTCCCCTGCTGACCTTTTTTTCCACTCAGGGGAAACAGCCTGGCAGACAAAACTGCAATCCTATATCCACTTACACGGGAGTAAACTCAACTGAACTTGATGGGCTTACTTCTCAGGAGGCATATGCATCAAGTCTGCAGAAGTCACAAAAGTCCATTATAAGTTTGTAACAGACTACCTGTCACCGCACAGCTACATGTGTCAATCATGATATTTAAAAAATAAATAAATCTCCAGTGGACAGAGACCTCTATAGCTCAGTTGGTAGAGCGTGAGACTCAATCTCAGGGGCATGGGTTTGAGCCCCATGTTGGGCAAAAGATTCCTGCACTGCAGGGGGTTGGACTAGATGACTCTTGTGGTCCCTTCCAACTCTACAATTCTATGATTATCCAATATCTCTACAATACAGTAGCAATTTTCTGGGCACATGACTCATCATGAATCAGCTGCTTGATGATCCCCTCAGCATGTTCCACTTCAGGAGGCTCATGCTAGACACTTGATGATGCCGTCATCACTTCAGCCGCGGATATAGGGTAGTTAGAGAAACACCGCTCCCTCACAAACTTCCTCCCATGTAATACAATGAATTTACTTGGCTGTTAATCAAATGTCACTGCCTGCCTTGCTCAAATTGTTCTAGGTGGCTCTCTGAGTTCCTTTCTTCTCATAAGTGTCAAAAACAATTTTCACATCGGGTGGGGGGTCTGGCCACCATCTTGCATCATTCAATTTGCCGAAAAGGAGGGGCCATCAACCTTCTTGGGCCTCTGGCACATTTGAAATTTTGAGGGAATGCTGTGGGGACCACCTTCTCTGTTTGCTTCCCCTCCGCCCCCAGACTGAAAGTAATAACGAAAACATGTGCATCAGCCACACACAAAGGAAGTCAATTAATATTTGTATTTTACAAGAGAGGAACACTATGGTTGCTAACTGATTCGTAAAAAACCAGTCACAGTAGATCCCCCTTCCTATTTTACATGCTACTGTTGCAATTGCTGGTGTTTGAAATCCTAGCCAATATACTACAAATATCCCAAAGATGTAGCAGTAAATACCAATCCAATTGCTGCCAGACTTCCAGGGCTGACCCATCACTGCTCCGCCTATTTCAGCCCACTTCTGGTTCTGGGAGGCAGAGCAGGGAGGGGAGCTTGTTGCAGCAGGAGGGGGAGACACCCATCACTCTACACCAACTAAACTCATCTCTTCCTCTTGGCCTCCCATGCACCTGTTATACTCCCTCCCCACAGCTGTCTAAGTCCCCTCCCACTCCAAGGCTTTCCCCAAATAACAGGAGACTGTGGTTGAATGAAGCCAACCTATCCTCCACCCTCTTCATGCCTCTCCTGGTTCTGGGAGACCAGGGGAAAGGGAAGCTTACTGTAGCAGGAAGGGGAGACACCCTTGCCCCTTCACCAATCAGACTCATCTCTGCCTCTTGGCCCCCCTTCTCCCCTGCTTCTGGACTTCTCTCTGCCACAGACTCTCCCACCTCACTAAACCTTGTTACCTCTTCCGTTCCCAACACCTTCTCTTCCCAGTCTTCTCCCTCTACAACTCATCATTGTCCCACCACCAATCCCCTGGGCTCTGAGCCTTCTTTTCCCTTGGTGGTTCCCCGGCTGGTTCTTCCCACCATTCCTCTGCATCCAACTAGTCCGTGACAGCTGGGCTCAAGAGGAGTGGGTTATGAGAACACATGCATGCCTGATGCAAGATGAGGGGCTGCAGAAGCAATGTGCCATGCTTCGTGACATTACCAGGGTCTGCCCAGTGTGACATCACCACAGGTCACCCCTACATCTCAGGTTTGGGGCCTGAAATCCTGGCAACTCTACTAGTCAGTTCAGCGAGGCATGAAAAAGGTAGGTAGGTGGCTGGGAGACAATCTTGGTAGAAAGGAAAGTAATACTGACTGATGGCTGGGTGGAAAACTGCAACACATTTTAATAACTGTGGAAATACAAGACATCCCATCAGTATTGGCATTCTGCTGGCTCTTGAAGAAACACCTATTCCCCTACATGATCTCCTGACTTGAACCTCCTGTTTTAATTGCTCTTTTAACTCCTAAAAGCCATGCTGCTTTAATAGGCTTATTTCACTGTACAACTTCATTGCAAGTGCTTATTTTCATGTTTTGATGAAATTGCTTTCTTGTGTATTTTAAGTACAGTGGTACCTCGGGTTACATACACTTCAGGTTACAGACTCCACTAACCCAGAAATAGTACCTCAGGTTAAGAACTTTGCTTCAGGATGAGAACAGAAATCGTGCTCCAGCAGTGCAGCGGCAGCAGCAGGAGGCCCCATTAGCTAAAGTGGTGCTTCAGGTTAAGAACAGTTTCAGGTTAAGAACAGACCTCCGGAACAAATTAAGTACGTAACCAGAGGTACCACTGTATTGTGTTTTTATTTTCTCTAATTGCTTTCATGCTTATGAAGCACTTAGAAGCCACCTTGGCGGTATATAAATTAGCAAATTATAAGAGAATTTCTGCAGTTCCTCCCTAGATTTGCCAATCTGTTCAAACAACAAAATACAGAAGTGAGAGCACCAGCTTTATTTGCAGCTTCGCTTGAAATACAGTCAATTGGGTGGGTGGTGGTGGGGAAGCAACATTGCAACTGTAGACCAAAACGGTTAAGAACAAGGAAGAAGAGAAATCTTAGTTAAAGCCATAGCAGATTACACTTTCTAGAAATATGTGTGAATACCACTAAGTATTCTTCCTTTTTTTTTTCCAAAGGGAGTATGCACCACTTAGAGAAGTTCTGTTCAACTTTCAGTTTAACAGAGGTTATGAACATTATGTTGACACGACTATACATGCAAATTACATTCCGCAGAAAGGACGGGGGAAATGTGGTTTGTGGTTTATCTTGTTTCGACTTCACAAAACAAACCATCTACAATCATTTTCCAACTCTTCTCTATTGACATATGTGATATGTCTCCAACAACAACCATTTAAAAAACAATGGACAGTGATTTCCCCTACCTTAATGAAGAGAACACATTTATCAAAAGCAGGGACTTTAAAAGAAAGTTGTTGTTATTTATATTTTTACTGTTGTAACTCCATGAAGTGCAAATTTTGCTGTATGTATCCTATACCCCATATAGCAAAAGGAACAGGCCCAGTGTGGGGGAATCTATAGCCCCACAGATGTTGAACTCCAACTCACATCAGCCCCATACAGCATGTCAAGGATGATGGGAGCTGAGGTCCAATGACTTCTAGAGGGCCACACATTCTCAACATCTGGAGTAAGAACTGTTGTGGAGTCATGGTTTGTTTCAGTCTAAACAAACCATGATTTGTAGCCACTATCTGTTCTGGCTTACTGATCATGGTTTGAGCAAAAAATAAGAACACACACACACACAACCCAAACAACCACAATCCCCAATTTGTACATAACACTTAGTCAAGGATTGTGGTTTGTTTTTCCCATGCATTGATGGGGAGGAGCACAGTGGCCCAGATTAGTGGAATAATGGTAAACCACTCACTCTGGTTTCCTGTGACGTGTGGATTGACCTACAGATTGAGTAAAGTATTCCCAAGAAATGGGGAAGCTACAACTACTGCTGCCGCCACCACTGCCTGTAAGAACTGCCAGGGACATTAAAGTAGAACAAGACAGGGAGGGACAAGAAGGGAGGGAATTTACAACAAAAAGCACCTGCCGCATTTGGATTGTATGCAAAAAATCTATAGTCATTTTTACTTCCCTATTCCACACAGTGCACAGAGTCTGGAAAGCCCTTCAGGGTTTGAACTGAGCGTGTGTTCCCCAGGCACTGATTTAGGGCAAGGTCCCCTTCAGCCACACATCCTCCTTGCCTAATGTATGCCTAGCCTGCTTATGCCCAGGGCTTCAGCTTCCAACATATCAGGAATTTTTTTACATAGAGATACTTTCCAACAAGCAACCCCACTTGCATGTATTGTGAGCTGATGACATCCTTCAGAACCAGGTGCCTCCTCCATACATTTAAATGGGATATAGAGGTCACACCAGACAAGTGAGGTAGGCAGAACCTCTCCCTGCTTACCTCCCCATATCGTTATGCCACCTCCTGCATTTCTCTCTCAGCTGAGCCTCCGGCATCATAGTTCAACTAAGGAGAAAGACAGCTGGGCAGGTCAGTGGACCACCAGAGAGCATCCTTAACAGCAGATCCCTGATGCCCGCTATAGGCCTTCTTAAACAAAAAACTCTCATCCAGACGGCTGCCTCCCTCCCCGCAACCACAATGCCCTGGAAATTCTGGGGAAATCGCTTCTGCTTGGAATTGTGGTCAGAATCAAGGAACAAATGGTGGAGAGTGTCACTACTGTAGGTGGGGGTCCACAAGAAGACACTTTGCTGAGGGCACACCCAGACCTGGAGTCACTCCTGATTGCTGTGATTATCAGTTTTACTCATCGAATTGCTGAACCAGTGCAAGCTCTGACAATTTCAGTGGGGCCTGCACCACTCTACAAAGATTTTAGAGATGCTTCGATGGTAGGCCTTAAAACCAGGGATGGAGAACTTGTGGCCCTCCTGATGTTGTTAGACAACATCTCCCATCATCTCTGACCACCAACCATGTTGGTTGGGGCAGATGGGAGTTGGAGTCTAGAGGGTCACAAGTTCCCCCATCCCTGCCCTAAATCATCTGCCCAGTGCAGACACATTTGAGACAATAAGAACACTTCAAGCTTGGGTTTCCCATTAGACTTGACATTTGACATTTACTGCTTTGACTGCCCGCTGCCCCCATCAGCACATCCACTTCTACTCCTCACTTAAAAGTCTTTTCTTCCACAGAGTACGGGATCTTCTTTAGGTGAGTTCAACCATTCAAGGAAACATGAGGTGCTACGTGGTGCTACGTGGGTGCTAAACAATATAAATTGATATCCAAGTTCTCCTCCATGCACAAAAATGAATAAAGTCTATAAATAGTTGATTTTCACAGGACCTTAAGCTTGAACGGAATCTTATATTATTCTAGAATAATATAAAACTTGATCCTAAAGTTTCAGGCCAGTGTATCTATTACCAGGGGGAAAAATCAGCTTCTGTGATCCTTAGAGTTTGGGACATTTCCCCCAAGTCAAGGATGGGGAACCTCCAGATGTTGGTTGGACTACAACTCCCAGCATCCCTTATCATTGGCCATGCTGTCTCGGACTAATGGGAGTCCGAGACCAACAACATGTGGATGGCTACAGCATTTCCATCCCTCTTCTAAACATTTATATATTGAAGTCTTATCTAGTAACACATAAGAGAAACAAAATCACTCTCTTTAACTCGGGCTATGGCTATACAGTACCACTGAAACAAATCCTTCTTTTTTCTTTTAAACACTGGCTGACCTTTACTCGCAACTTGCAAGTGACCGCCCTATCTATTGATTTTTATTAATAATACGTTCCAGGCAAGCATGTTTATGATAGCAGCCTTACTCATGATTTCCGGTAAGAGTTTAAACAGAGCCAAATACATGTTAGAATTTATTTATTTTTTGGCAAAAAAAAAATCTTTATCACAAAATGTACAGTCTCTCAAATATTTTATATGGTCTCTTGAACAATGGTATACAATGCATTTCAGTGTAAATTTGACAAATGTTTATGTTTTGGGGTCCAAGAAAGGAAGTATTTATATGGCTTTAATTAGTGACAGTTGAAAATTGTCGTTTTGTTCAGGACGTTTGTTTATAATGGCAGTTTGCAGAGAAATGTTTTATCTTCCTCTTCTAAGGCTGTGTATACAAGAGTCAAAACCTACAGTTGAGTATTAACCTACTGTCCCTTATACTCTTTTTAAAAAAAGTTATTCTATTCCTGCTGTCCTCCTTTTGTTTTTATTTTTCACAGATTCGTTAGGTTTCAGGTTTTTGATGTTTAGATTAAAGGTAAAGGTACCCCTGCCCGTACGGGCCAGTCTTGACAGACTCTAGGGTTGTGTGCTCATCTCACTCTATAGGCCGGGAGCCAGCGCTGTCCGAAGACACTTCCGGGTCACGTGGCCAGTGTGACAAGCTACGTCTGGCGAGCCAGCGCAGCACACGGAACGCCATTTACCTTCCCGCTAGTAAGCGGTCCCTATTTATCTACTTGCACCCAAGGGTGCTTTCGAACTGCTAGGTTGGCAGGCGCTGGGACCGAACGACGGGAGCGCACCCTGCCGCGGGGATTTGAACCGCCGACCATGCGATCGGCAAGTCCTAGGCGCTGAGGTTTTACCCACAGCGCCACCCGCGTCCCTTAGATGTTTAGATTAGCCCACTGATAAAGACGTACGATGCTGACAGTCTGTTTGACTTTATCCCATGAAAGAAAATAGTTCTCACTGTACCTGATAAAATTCCCGAAGCCAATTCTTCTGTAAATTTTCTGGCTGGAAAATAAACAAATAAAACAAAATTAATATATGACTTCTGTAATACAGACAAGGCAAAATGACTAAGCGAAAGACACAAGCACTGATTTTAGCATGTGCACACTTAAAAGGAGCATTTCAATTACACACAAATAAGACTTTTGATTTTTGTGATGTTGGAAGTTGATATTGCTTCTCTCAGGCACACAACCAATAAACTTTTCACCAAAGGCATTTTGATATAGTGAGTTTCATTCAATGTTCTCTTCAGAGCAGAACCACTGAAATGAACAAGCATGACTAATCTAGGACCATTAATTTTAGTAAGTAATTAGTAATTTTAGTAACACTGGATACAACTCACTATATTTAATTAATTTAAAGCATTTGTGTCCTGCTCCTCAGCCAAAAAAGGCTCTCACAGTGGCTTACATAAATTCAAAACAAGACATTCCCTATCTGCAGGCTTACAAGTTTTGTTTTATAAAAAAAAATTAAAAATACAAGGGAAAAAAGGAAAATCAAAACTCAGACACCAATTTCTAGACCATTGTTCCTGTATTGACCAGCTGACACAGTTCTGAGGCAGGAAGGTAGCTGATGGAGCTGAGACTCCAACAAAGGCGATGGAGTAAGCCCTGCTTCCTCTCTCCTGTTGATGCAGTTTGATGGAATGGCAGCCCGCAGGTGACATTTAAGGGAGGAGCTGATGGAGCTGACCTGTCCCAGCAGAGTCAATGGATCATTATGGTTGTGAGTCTGAGTCTTGGAAGACCTGCTCCCCGCCTTGAAGGCCTTCTTCCACCTGGCTGGGGTGGGCGGGCCCCTGGTTGAATCCAGCTACAAAACCTGAGACTCTTGGGCTGGGGTATTGTTTGGTGAGGTTTGTTTGGGGTGAGGTGGCGGTGGTTGCTGTTATTGATATCAAATATTTTGGTATCTTTATTTTGTATATTTATTATGATTCGTTCATAATAACTGAGAATTGATATTCTCATAGCACCGCTCGCCAGGCTATACAGCAGACGTTTTTTCTGGAACCAAAACTCAGATACAACGGTACCTCAGTTTTCGAACATAATCCTTTCCGGAAGACTGTTCAAGTTCTGAAACGTTCGAAAACCAAAAACTCAATAGCCGACAGCTAGGCCACAGGATCTTGCATTCAGCAGAAGTCACGTGGCATGTTACTTGAGGGTTTATGGCATTTGAAAACCGAAATGTTTATCAATGGAGATGTTCAAATACTGAGGTACTACTGTACATAGAAAGTTGAACTGGAAGCAGATATTACAAAAAAATGAAAAACATGGGGCTGCTGCTGGAGACACTTGCCACGCTTGAAATGCGGGGGAATAATGAAACGAATGTGTGTGTTTTTAACTGCACCCACCCTGCCAGACCTGGAAATAGCAGGCAGAGCTGTTGATAAGTTGCTGGAGTCATAGCACCCCAGCAGGCTCACCACTGGTAACTGCTCTGGGCACTCCAGGGAGCAGGTCTTCCAGGACTGACAGGCCAAGATATTGCAATGGTGTCCACCGATAGTATTACTTGTACAGCTCAGTGCACAAATTAGACTATCTAAAAGCATTGTGAGCTGCTTGCTGGAAGCAGGGGAGGCAGGAACGTGACGATCTAATAAAAATTATGGGAGAAGGGGAATGGAATGAAATACACAGGAAGATATCAGGGCTAAACGGCTGGCACCTAAACTAGAAACACTCCACACTGCAACACTTCGTTGCAGGTCCCACTTGTTAACTTCTAATAGACATATTTTACCGAAAACAGTGATTTATAGGTTGTCACAAAAAGAGAAAGGAAAATATTTTTACGGTTCTCGGGTAATGACGTCAAAGCTTTATGTTTTCTGTGTGACTAATTATCGGTTTTAAACTGTCAAGAGCTACAATTCCGAAAAGCAAAATGAAGAAAATGTTTTGGCGCCACTTTCAGTTTGGAAAACAAATACGAGAAGAGAGTCGCATCAGTTCAGGGCATTTTCAAACATCACAAGCCTTCCACGCCACCATGTTATATTCACTGCAAGCCTTTTAAACAATTAATATGGCAGACTGAGTTTGTTACACAAACGGGAAGTTGGCTCTCAGTGGCTGGAATGCAAATTCACAAGCCTCTGGTGTACAACCACCTCCAAACAGGGAACAGCTCCTAGTCAACTGAATCCTTGCAAAAACTGCAAAACTCAACACCAGAAAAAAAAGCCACAAAACAAATTTATGTCCAAGGCAGTCAGTCAACGGTGTTATGAAAAGGGATCGCTGCACTATAAAATACTTTATGGCAGCTGTTTTATAGATGCCAAATAATTCCAGCATTACACAAGGAGAGGACAGAGGTATGGGAAAGGCAAACCAGCCATAGAGCTGGTAACTTATTTTTATTCCTGCTCAGCGGCTGCACGGCGTTCTGGAAAATTACATAGAAAATTCACAGACCTATAATCACAAATGCCAACTATCATTTGACATGCTTTTAAAGCCTGTCAGTATAGCATTTTATATATATATATAAAGGCAGTTAAGACTGTTCTTACTCATAAGAGCATAAAGAGAGCTCTGCTGGAACAGCTCATGGAAGGCCATCGAGAAAGTAACAAATCTATTTCCAAAGCCATTTGGGTATTCTGGCAAATGTGAAGGCCTTTCCAGTGGTGACGCCCCAGTTGTGGAATGCCCTCCTTTCCCCTCTTTATCTTTGTGGTGCCAGGTGAAAGCCTTATTTTCCTAGGCACTGTATATTTAACTTTTAGTGCTTTTTCATGCATGTTTTCAATGGTGTGATGTTTCTGGTTTTCTCTCTTCCATTTCCATTGTGATCACCAAGTCACAAGTTACCATTTGCAAAACTGTATTGTTCAAAGCCTTGTTCAAAGCAGTGTTGCTGACTGGTGTGTGAAATCAGCCATGGCTACTACATCTTCCTAGCCATCTTCTATACAGTGGCGGCAAAGTTCCGGTTGCCACAGCCATGCTCTCTGCCTTTCAGTTTGGGCAGAAAGGGACAGCCTACCCAACCAGTCAACGTAGCCAAGAGAGTTTAGACACAGCCATTTTTCTCTGCACCAGGCACAGTCACAGGCAGATGATCAAGTGGGCTTGATGTGCACTTCTTTGCTGCCATGACTGCCACTAGGTAAGCTCCATGATGAACCCTCACCAGTGTTCAATTGCATTCGACTGCAGTTTCCCTCCACTCGCATTCGAACCGTCTCTCAGCTCGTTTCCTCGCTCTAAGTTCTGGAGTATACCAAGGAGCCACAAAGCAGGAGAAGGCATATTAAATTATCTATGGCCTTTCAAACTGTGTGTGTTGGGAGGGTATAGCTTTAGTTTGTTACTACATTGTGTCAGGGTGGATTTGATTTAAATCAAACAATTTAAATCACTAGTTAGTAGAACTTGATTTAAATCTTTTTTTTTTTTTTGTACAGCAAGACTTATTCTTGCTGGTATCATCTTAATACCGTGTTTACAACCAGATAAAGGTTTCATTTTTGGAATAATAAATGTTCAGAGTAGTTTTTACTGATTTGGTCATACTGTTAGAAATACAGTGGTGCCTCGCAAGACGAAAAGAATCCGTTCCGCGATTCTCTTCGTCTAGCGGTTTTTTCGTCTCGCGAAGCAACCCTATTAGCGGCTAAGCGGATTAGCGCTATTAGTGGTTTAGCGGCTTAGCGGCTATTAAAGGATTAGCGGCTAAGCTGCTAAAAGGCTATTAGCGGCTTTGAAAAAGGGGGGGGGGAGCGGGGAAAACCCCCCGCAAGACTAGCAAGACGTTTCGTCTTGCGAAGCAAGCCCATAGGGAAAATCGTCTTGCGAAGCAGCTCAGAAACGGAAAACCCTTTTGTCTAGCGGGTTTTCCGTCTTGCGAGGCATTCGTCTTGGGGGGCACCACTGTACATAGACAGATAATTATTTAATTATTGTGAGGTTTAATAAGTGAACTGTTTATATTTGGACAACTTTTCTGCTGTACTTTATTGGAAGGAGAAAAATAATCATTTCCTTAATAACAACTTAAACAATTTATTTAACTAAAACAATAACATTATAGCATATGTATCCATGTTTGTTAACTGATGTGGTTAAACAATTAAAAAAAAAAACTTTCCTGAGTTTTAGCACACATGAAAAACTTAAAACAAATCCTTATTTCCTGATGAATAGCCTTTGGACTATAATTTAACTTAAATAGAAAACTATCTTTAGAAATACTTTTCTTCCAAAAGCATTTTATTTTAAAAAACCGATATACCGTATTTTTCGCTCTATAACACGCACCCGACCATAACACGCACGTAGTTTTTAGAGGAGGAAAATCCGTAGGCATGCCACCCGTAGGCATTTCCTCCATAACACGCACAGACATTTCCCCTTACTTTCTAGGAGGAAAAAAGTGAGTGTTATGGTGCAAAAAATACGGTAATTTTTTTTAAAATCTGATTTTTTAAAAAAAATCAATGATTTTTATCCACCCTGCAATGTGTATTTTTGTGCTTTTATATTGGAAGCCGTCCTGTGATCCTCAGATGAAGGACAGTATAGAAACATAATACAATTAATATTTGCCATACCTTTATGGACCTACCTACATGTCCTTGTTCATGGCCAAGTGAATACACGAAGGCTAGGTTTGCTTGTAACACCAAACTGTAGCCTAATTGATGGTGTGTACAAGCCTGAGGCATTCCTTCCTCCCCTCCCCGCCTCCAGGATGACCACAAAGAGGGGATCAGAAGCTTTCACTTCTGTTTTCAACTTAACCACATTTTAGTGTTGCTTCTGAACTTGAAACTATGATTATTAACATTAACCGGTTCACTGAAAACAAGCCAGGATCTTTAACCAAGGTTCGACCTTTCGGCAAACCATAGTTATTACTAACCGCAGCTTGTCTGGATTCAAACATTATGAGAACTGTGGTTAGTTGAAAATGAGAGGGTTTTCGCCCAGCTGGAATATACCCTTGAACTTTGATCGTGCTTCTTGCTTTCCTGGGTGGAGAATGCTGGGGGTGGGTTACAGCTAGTTTACTGTGCAGAGGGAAAATTAACACTTTCGCTTGCAGTCCAGCCTTCATTATTAACGTGGCCTCCAGAATGTTGCCCAGAATGGAATGCAGACCTCAGTCTGAAAAGGTTCCCCTTTCCAGGTAGACCGAGCCTAAGAATTCCAGAGCAAAAGGGCACTTCACCATCCTATCAGCTTTACTGCTGCCATTAAGTTATGTGGCTGTGAAACAGAATACAGTAGTACCTTGGTTCTCAAACACCTTGGTTCTCAAACGCCAAAAACCCGGAAGTAAGTGTTTTGGTTTTTGAACGTTTTTCAGAAGCTGAACATCCAATGCGGTTGCTGGCTATTGTTTCCGGGGCACCTGCACCAATCAGAAGCTACGCCTTGGTTTTTGAACATTTCGGAAGTCAAACGGACTTCTGGAACGGATTAAGTTTGGCACTTTTGTTTTTGCTATTTACCGGTATTTTGCATTTTTGTTTTTAGGCTTTTTCGGATAATTTTTTTTTGTGACTGTGTGGAACCCAGTTCAGCTACTGATTGATTGATTGATTGATTGATTGTGTGACTGCAAAAATGGATAAAAGCCCCCCATCCAAACAACGACTATTATCAGTGCAGGTAAGATTTATTTTTTAAAATTTTTTTATCAACTATAATACTGTCTTATTTATTTTATAGTACAGTACATTGAATATTGCTTTCGTTTTATGGATCAATGGTCTCACTAGATAGTAAAATTCATGTTAAATTGCTGTTTTAGGGGTACTTTTTAAAAGTCTGGAACGGATTAATCCATTTTGCATTACTTTCTATGGGAAAGCATGCCTTGGTTTTGGAATGCTTTGGTTTTGGAACCGACTTCCGGAACAGATTGAGAACCAAGATACCACTGTATGGAGTTGGAGCTCATGAGCTCTGCTACGAGGCCTTGCCCTTTTAAGTAAGGCACAAACATGGCAACTGCAAAGCACAGTCTTGGACGTCACTCCATGGGTCTTCTATAAACTAATTTGTATTAGAAGGCAGCAGAGATTATGTCAAAACACAAAGGAAGCCGTGAGTGGAAACAGGAACAACCGCTGAATGCTGGATACAAAACTAATCACTAAATGTGACAGAGATTGTGAAACATTCTGCAAGGCTTACTGTATTTGGACACATATGAGTGAATCAAAGTTTTGGCTATTAGGCAACACACATTCCTATGGTGCTTAAAAGAATATACAAAACGACATTACAATTTTTCCTCTCGATCCTGTCTTCAATCAAATAAATGCATGCCACCCTTTATAGACTTTCATATAGCATTTATATAGCAATTCTGAGTAGAATATATTTGAACTTGTTTGTCTTCAGAGCCACTATGTGAAACAGAATAGTGCATTCAATTTTGAAGATGGAAATGGAGGCAATTAAGTAGTTAAAGTGGTTGAAGTGGGCAAATCCAAAAAACCCTCCAAAATCTCTGTCCACTGGGACATGTTGACAAGTGATGACATTTGAACAGATCACAGCTGGTGGTATTTGAATAAAATAAGAGTTTAGTTCCCATTTTAAAATATGTGGAAACTTCTTCCCACATATAAACTATCAGTTATTTGCTGCCGATATAAAATATAGTAAAAGTGAATAAATAAATCACCAGCTGCCTTCACTGAATTTGTTCACCAGATGGCAGCAGGAAGACGATATTGTGGAACAAACAACGGCTTCGATGTCAGATCTACATAGAAAATGAACTTGCTGGGTTCTGTTCTAAAAGGCTTCCCGATAGTTTTTGAAACAACACACTGAGTCAAAGGTCACTTCATCTCTGCAAAGAGATCCTGGTTGAACTTCCTGGAAAACCAAGGTGGTATTTCCATTGGTCAGCCAGTCCCTGACATCAGAGAGGTAGTTGTCTGTATTCTTTAGAAATCCGTCATACTCAAGGAAAACCATTTAGTTATTCCGTCAACAAACGAAGACTTAGTTTACAGAACATATAATGGGGCCTTCTTGACAGCAGAGCCCATGTTATGGAACAATTCCTCGTCCCCACCCAAGGCCAGGCTGGTACCAACACTGTTTGCAGTTTACACCACCAGATTTATATATATATATATATATATATATATATATATATATATATATATATATTCTGCCAGGCGCTTCGGAATTAAGAGTGGGCCTGCTTTCTTGAGTACTGTATATTGGATATGAATTTTACACTATGTACAGCAGATTTTATAAACATTTCATTGCCAATTTTATATATGTAGCCAACCCTCTGGTAATTTTTAATGACCAACGGTGGAATATTGAATAAAAATAGATAAATAATCAAATTTCACTTAATGCAAAACGTATGGGAGTATTTCTCTGTGGGCATAGTGAAAATAACACCCTGCAATGGATGCTAGTTCCTCCCAACTGCCAAATAAGGCAGCTGAGGCAAGCACACACGAGGAATTTCACCAGGAAAAAAAGTCACCCTCTCCTATTTCAGATCCTTATTTGACTTCTTACATATACACACCCTTCTGAGCCAATGGGAGAGAGCATTCTGTCTTTTTCCCGTGGTTTGAATGTATTGGATTTGGAAGAATTCTGAATCTTGAAGTGCCTCAGGGGGACTTTGGGGCACAAAAGTAAAGCAGGAACAACTCGATGTGGAGAGCCCAAAGTGCTTCTGTTGGTATTTTTAGTGTTTGGTTGTAATTAGTTTAAAAGGATAAAATGAGAATTCCCTGGATGCCTAGATCAAGGTATGGGGCAAGTATTTTTTGGTGAGAAAAAGTCCCAGCAGAAATTTGAAATCACAAAAAATCCAGCAAAGTAAAGCATGGAAATATAGGCTGTTAGACTTTTTAAAATTTCTTCCAAAGGCTGTTATACCTTTTAAGTCCCCCCCCCCAAAGTTCCCCTTACTTCCCTTAGCAAGAAAAAGAAACCATGCATTTGGGAAGTTAAAAATGATTTACTTACAAACTCTTCAAAGGTGAGATTCATGTGCTTTTCCATAAAGCAGCAAGAAAGGAGAGGCTGTGCAACTTAATTTCAAAGTTCCTAAATTATTTGTATAAAAGCACAAAGATGGCTTGCTAAAGACACACAGTCTGGGCTTGTAGCAACCAGCCTAAACATCCTTCTTGGTCAGTTACATGGTGGAAAACAAAGAGAAGAAAGGCTTTTGGCAGGACTGCTTACTCTATAGTCCTCTATGAATTAACTAGAACTAAGCACATTGCTGATATGAAGCTGGTATTTACTCCACACCTTCATGGTGTCTAAGTGGCCCAGATGTTTAAAAAAATGCTGCAGGCAGCACCTGCCAAAAGCACCTACTTTTAGCGTCTCCTAAAAGTGAAATTAGTGGGAAATGGTACGGTGGGTCTGCAGTACTCATCAGACCTCCAAGACAGCAGTCACTGATTAATACTAGCAAGGAGAGGAGGAAAAGTGAGGTTGGGGCATCAGCAGGGCCAATAACTGCTTCTGTTGGTGCATTTATACTGTGCCGACTCCCCAATGCCTCACTCCTCCCCTTCCCAGGAAGCAGCAGCAACTCAACAGCCAGGAGGTCAGGTGTGTGCTAGGGCTGTGCAATAAATCGCCATGCCATTGAATAGAGGTATTGAAATAACATTGTGATAAGTGTTTCAACAGGGCAATATATCAGTAAACAACCGCTGGTGAAAAAAATAGGGAGAACCATTTTTATTTTCTGGTGGTGTTTATGTTGTTGGTTGCTCCTAAATAGCTTTCCTCCATCTTAAAAAGGAAGGGTTGTTTTGCTTGCTTGCCTTCCCTCCCTTTGATAAAAAGGGAGAGAGTGGTGGGATGAGGGCTTGGGGGGGGGGTTCTGTGGGGAGGGAAAGAGGGGAGAAGATATAGCTGGCTGCCTTATGCTGAAATGGGACGTTGGGTACTATGTGAGAATGATGGGGAGGGTGTTTTTCGGTGAGCAGTGCAAGCAAATGCATGTCTACTCACGAGCATGCCCTACTGAATTCAATGAGGCTTACTCCCAGGAAAGGAGAAGTTTAGGTGAACTCAGTGGAGCTTATGCATGCATAGATTCCACTTAGACCTCTGATTGGGGAAGCAGAAGCAATATGACTAGTAAATCAATTAAACTACTCTTAAATGAGTTGAAAATGTATTAAATATATTATATGGAAGTTTATTTAATATTTTTATTAAATCTACCACTTCTTTACATTTTAAGGCCGTCGACCGCCGCAGGGAGCCTCGTCAAGGACCTCGGCTGCTGTGGGAAAGCGCGGCACACCCTCCATCGCTGCGGGGAGGTATGGCGGGACCCTCTGCCACCACAGGGAGGCGCAGCAAAGTCCTCTGCTGCTGCGAAGTGCAGCACACCCTCTGCCATTGCGGGGAGGTATGGCATTACAAAGGGACTGCCCAATGTATGCGTCCTTTTGGACCCAGAAGAGGGTGGGGGCATAACAGTTTTATGTGTGCTTTGCTGACTTGTGTGGTGGCCAGGAAAGGAACCCTCGCACAAAATGGCCGCAACCTGGACTGTATTGCAGTTCAAGGACACATTCCAGCCAAATAAAAGAGGGCACAGAGAAGGACTAGTGAAGGGTACTGCCTGAGAAGAAATGTTGCCAAGTGATGATCCTGAGGGCCTGATAGGGAGGAGCTGGTGGGCCAAATTTGTTGCGCACACACCCGGGCTACTTCTGTCTTACACAGTCAACAGAAATATTTTGGTTCATTTATTAGCTTTTTTCTACACAGTACTACACATATTTTGAACAGCCAGTTGCTCCCCCCACTCCATTGTCCCTGCTAGCTTCTTTTTTAGAACTGCAAAAGTATGTAGAATCTCTCTTAAAATAACAGGATATGTGCACAGTTCACCACCTCTCATTTCAACTAAACACTATTTCGACCTTTTCCTGAAATTCTGAGTCCTACCAATGCTAGCTCATTTTATGCATGTGTGTGTGTGTTTTAAATTTGGAGTGCTTATAATATTGGTCAGGAACATAAAGCAATAGGCCTGCAAGCACATGGATACCACATGAGCTGCTAAGTTACTGAAACAAAGAATGCTTCACAACACACAGCTAATTTCTTAACTTCCCAACACTCACATGCCCGGCAAAACTATATATTTTTAGACAAAGCTGAAATAATACCAGCAACTAGAATACAGAAGCGAGGAGGGGGTAAAGTTTACTGACCCCTTTTGAAGTTTCCCTAAAATTACTTTATGAAGAAAGTTGCATACAAATATAAGGCATGTTTGTAATATTAACAAAACGAGTGGTAACCCTTTGAAAGATGCACACTTGAGGCTCTGTATGTAAACACTCCTGTTCGTGGTTAAAATAACATTTTCTTGAGACAGGGATGTGAATTGTGTGGCTCCAGATGTTTGACTACAACTCCAATCATCCCTGACTGTCAGGAGTGAGCAAGCAGTAAATCACACCGTGCAAGTTGGAGTTAACTCTTTATTGCTAATAGCAAGATTGGCATGGATTTTCCAGAGTGTCAGGTCTAATGAGCACAGCGGCTCAGTCCTGTGGATCAGTTGCGGAGACTGAAAGTCCCCACCTTTAAGTATGCTAAGTTGCCATTAGCTTTTACAAAAAGCTGTGTTTTACTGAATTTTAAATGAGTCAGTGTTAGACCGGACAGGACTTTCCCTGACAACGGAGTGAACAAAATAGGCTGCTCCTGGGAGTTGTCTTGCAAATAGACAGGAACCCTCATACTCTCTCCAGCAGCACCTTTTATATTAAAAAAGGAGAGCTAATATATAGTAATTAGAGGCTTTGATATCAGAATTTTGCTTTCTGATTTAAAGTAAATGGGAAGTGAAATAGAACTGGTTGGGAAATCATGCAATACATAAGCACTAGAAAGATCAAGACTTGAGAGTACTTTGACTGGCTATTTCATGCCAGAAACCTTAAAAGGATTGATAACCTGACAAAGTGAATCATTAAAATTGCAAGGTTTAAATGGCAATACCGCCCGCTTAGTATTTCACATTCTTGCTCACATGTAATATAATAGCGTTGGGAAGAACCCAAAGGAGTATTCAGTTCAATTGCCTGCCCGCAGACAAGACCAAGTATAATATATATCCTCCTATTTAAGGATAGACAGATGCAGAAAGGATACAAATTCCTTTTGAAAATTTCTTTTACAGAAAACTTATCCGGAGAACAAAATTAACAAGACTCCAACCAAAGTTCACTGAAGAACAATACATGCCAAAATATATCTTTCATAGCTCCCGCTCAAAACATCTTAATGAAAAGTTACCAAATCTAGTTCCCAACCAGTGATTCCCTTTCATTCTGCTCAAGTTTCAACACTGAGAGAATTAGGCTACATTCCTATACCCATTTGCCTGAGGTTAAACCCCATTTAATTCAAGGGACTTCTGAGTAGACATGTGCAGGATGGTGCAGTATATTACTTGATTGTTCTGTTTCTCAGTTTTGAAGGTCTGTAAGATATTAGCCTTTCGATGTGGTAAAACTGGCAGGTCCAGTACATCTGCTATTTCTGCCATCTTTAAAATGTAAGTCCTTAGCAATCTGTTGCTACTATGCTTTGTTGTCTTAAAAAAAGACTGTGCACATTTAATACCGGACGAAGAAATCTGTTTCTCAGTTTTGAAGGTCTGTAAGATATTAGCCTTTCGATGTGGTAAAACTGGCAGGTCCAGTACATCTGCTATTTCTGCCATCTTTAAAATGTAAGTCCTTAGCAATCTGTTGCTACTATGCTTTGTTGTCTTAAAAAAAGACTGTGCACATTTAATACCGGACGAAGAAATCTGAAAATTTTAACACCTAGAGATATAGCACTACCATCTGGATATCTTAAAAATTATGCTTATAAGAGGCTAATGGTTCAGAGTTTGATCCTAGCATTTAGAAATGTTAAATACACCTCCAGTATGCACAATTAAATTGTCAAAATAGAAGAAAGAGAGCATTCAAGTTCCTAGGTTAGGCCCTGATTTATGGAACAAAGTTTCACAGCAGAAAGACAAATAGAAAGATTAAATACTGCAGGGCTTTTTAAAAACAAAACAAAACAAACAAAAAACACCCCACCTTCCCCTCTATAATTTATATCGATCCTTTACTCAATACACTCAAGACATTACACACAATGGCGATAAAATACCACCAAGAACAATGGATTAAATTCTCACAGAGGAAAACATTACAAAAACCAATATGGTTTGCTGAAACAATAGAGGCACGAAGAAGGCCAAGACAGATCTTTCCCAGGAGGCTGGACACCACAGTCACAGCAAAGTTCTCTATTGAAGGAGTGATCTACACTATCAGGATCCTATTTACTAACCACAAACTTATTCTACAAAAGTAGATCCTTATGTAGCCAAAACAGCCTCATCCATGACAAGTTGGACTGATAGTTACAGGTCGTGGCTAAGAATGAGAGACCTTTCACATGATCCTGGGTTCAGACCCTGCTATGAACCATGATGGAAACATTGAAACTTGGACTGGTTGGGCGTGAAGACCCCCAAGACCTCCTAAAGAAAGACACAGTTGACACCAATATTAGCTTAAGGTTACTGGCATAATTTTGGCCACACTTTGTTGATTACAGAATGTGAGTGGTTTGCTTAGGCATTGGTTTGACTAGTTGCACCTACACCTCTGGCAGGGCAGCACTGACAACTGGACACTGGCAGAAGTCAGTAAGGGTAAACATACTGCGGGAGCAACGGTCCTACCACAGATGCAACCTCACCCCAAAATGCTCCCAGATGCTCTGGCGTGGCCCTAACCCCTGGAAGGGGGTCGGACAAAAGCATGGCGAGCACCTGGATTCCTTTAACGGAATACCCTATCACACATTGGGAGGGACAGGTGTGACAACCTCCCCTCACCACACCTTGAACCAATGCCTAACCGCCAAACCTTACAAAGTTGTGATGATTTGCTACGCGGCAGGTGAAACCCAAGTGGTACCAGCCAATCAGCCAAATGGGAAAATTCCTACCCGGCCCCCGGCCCAAATGCAGATGACCCACGACAGCATAGCAAGGTCATAATGAACCCTAAATATAGGGTGGGTGGGCGGGTGATGTGATGCATGAGATGCTAAGAGGAAGCTCGACGCAACGTGCAGTGGTATAAATAGGTCCCCCGGTTGCCAATTCTCTCAACCCCATTGGCCAGAATTACCCCAGCAACCGAGGGACCCAATCAGGTTCTTGTGGCTTTCCAAATGATCCCACCCACACAGACAGTGTCTTCGTGGATTTGTAATAAGAAGACGGGGCCTTGCTGGTTAACGTGACCCTAAGAGCAGGGCTTTCTTCAGCTGTAATTGCGGGAACCTCTCAGATGGGCACCATTGCCATTCTAAGACGACAAGGAAGGTGTTCATGGTGAGTTCTGGCACCTCTTTTCCTAGCAAAAAAATAGCACTGCCTAAGAGAGAGCAAAGCTGAAGGAACGCCAACGCAGAAAGAAAATTAAAGGGAACAAGAAAAGCCAAGGGCCAAGTTCAAAGATGGAGAAGAAACCACCACAGCCACACCTAAGGCACAAACAGCTAAACGGCAGAGATAAGGGAGATAAGCCCAGGGAGAAAAGGTAGGGCACACACCTTGAAACAACTAAAGGGCAGGATCCTTGGAGCACTAACATCAACAGAAGACTTTTCTTGGGAAACGGCGCAAGTATAAACTGCATCTGTAAAACGGAATGCTGCAATGACCAGCGGGTATGCAAGTTAACTTGGAGGACTGGGCCGAAAACAAAGTCAGCTTATTACATTTTTTAAAGGTCATGTCCCAATTTAACAAGGCGTATAACAGACATGGCCCTCAATCCACAAGCCAGTTAAAAGCCAAAACATTTGAACTCAAGCCATTTTAATACTCCAGCCAAACACACATTTGCTTGGATGGAAGCCACATTGATTTCAAAACTAATTCGCTTCCAAGTGAAGCATGCTTACGGAGAGCAGCGTTGAAGCATGATCTCCTTCTCCTCCAACTTGGTGGGCAGGCAAAGAGGAGGAGTCCTCAACATCAGCAGAGGAACCCATAGAAAGCAAATAGATGGTCCAGATTCCCTTGCTACATGCAAATGGCCGCTGCATGGTGAAGGTGAGGGCATTATTGTGGCTCCGTGGCTACACCAGAGTAGCTTTATGTGGAATCCATTTTGTAAGCAATAGCAGGGGCTCTTCTGCCCTGACTCGGGCATTTGTGTCCTTTGTTGGGACCACAGCAAGAAGACCCATGTACCTGCAGCAAGATGGCGATGGTAACTTGCCACCCAAGCCTACGTCTGCCCCAACTTTAACATTTATTAATACTAAGCCAAGTTTCTATCATAACAAGGTTTGAAGCTGGTTGACAATCCATGGTTAAGAGGAAGCAACAGCTAGCATGAACATCAGTTTATGACAGCAGTCCAGAAGTCACCCCCAAATGTAAGGAACCGTGGTGCTCCACAGCCATCACCTGACAGGCCATCATCTACAAGAAGGAGCACCAGAAAATCCCATCAAATGAGAGATACGGGTAGCAATGGTCTTGTTGTCTGGATGACAGCTACAAATCCACTGTGTCGCTGGACCAGAAGAGAAAAGGAGGAATGGTCTGGTTGCCATGAAAACAACGGCTGCACTCCCAAGTCCAGAGAAACCTTTGACAGGGGAAAGGGAGGTAGACTACATGCACATTTAAGATCAGAGATGAAACAGACTTGGGAGGACTCCCCCCACAAATTGTCTGTCCAAGCATGGCAAGCTGTGGTGGTTGAAGAGTGCCAGTTAACCTCCACCTTTTCCCTCCTGATTTCTGTGTTATACCTCTGTAATATTTTTATTTCTTTCAACAATTTATTTAACAGTGTAGGTTCTAAGTGGTATACAGTGAAGAATAAAATCAACTGAGATTAGCCATAAAATCAGCAAAGCTTACTTAACACGTCTGGTGATGAGCCATGAGGGACCATGAACAGTGACTCCCTGCAAAACCTCAGTGACTGGGGCAGGGATATAAGGTCTCAAGTGGTCCTTAAACCAGGCATAGGCAAACTCGGCCCTCCAGATGTTTTGGGACTACAATTCCCATCATCCCTGACCACTGGTCCTGCTAGCTAGGGATCATGGGAGTTGTAGGCCAAAAAACATCTGGAGGGCCGAGTTTGAGGAAGCCTGCCCTTAAGCATCATTAAGATGGTGATAGGCTGGGGAAGAACAGCCAGCACAGAGGAGCAAGTATGAAACCCTGAGGATTCCCTCCCTTAAAAGCGCCATTGCTATGTTTGAATTGGAGCCACTTTATTATGGTGCAACTATGAATTGTTAATTTAACTTAAGCACTGTAATCAAATTTGCAATGTACTTTATATCAAATAATAGATGGCTTGTTAATGGACTCCTTTGAGCCGTCTGACATTTTTTTAAAAAGGGATTCCCTCCCCTAAGCAGCAAACTGTTCTAGAAAGGATCATTCAGCATGAAGTTTTATTGCCCTCATGTGATATACCCACGCTAAATGTATTCACTAAACTCATCTCTCCTTCACACTGATCTCTTCTCAAAACATAATTGAGAACAGTCATTGTGTGATGGAATGGCTGCAAAAAGAGATCAAGCAAGTTAACCATATTCAATGTTTGTAAAATGTATTGCTATGGTTCAGTAGAACAGCAAAGGCCAGCAGGCTGGTAAATAATTATTTGCCTTCTGCACATGTTACCACAATAAACACCAACCAACAGGACAGGAGATGTATGTGGGTATGAGCTGCGTCAAGCACACATGTTATTCAGCATTTCCTACACGGCCTGTCATGCTTGCAGCCATTTTGAAACGCAGAGCCTGATTTCCTCCTTCAAGTCATTTTGCACAATATGGCGTCCAAACCTAAAGAGCTGACAGGGGTCAAAAAGTAGCTGCAGCACTAGTGGTGGGCTATCTTAGGAGTTCCACCAAAGGAACTGCAGCCCATGACAGGGCTTTCTCTGTGGCAGCCCCTAATTTGTGTAGCTGCACCTCGCTGAGAGGTGCATCTAGCATAATTATTGTACAGCTTCTCTATGCTGAAGAGACACCTTTGGCGACTGTGGCGAGTCGATTTTTGTGGGATCGACCTCTCTTTTCTCTACCTTTGCTATTCTCTTTTTGTTTGGATCTCTTTCACTTGCTTGCTTTGCTCTTAGAATTATAGGATTATATTGTTGCAACCCACCCTGGGAGCTTATGGCGAAAGGTGGCTAAGAAATCCAATCAATCAATCAATCAATCAATCAATCAATCAATCAATTGTTCTAGAAAGCAGGGCATTCAGATCCAGGGACATGTGGCCCGATTTCACATTTTGGTAGATATGGGCATGATAAGAAAAGTGAAATCCTTTCACATCTTTTCCAGAACTTTACTACAGCTTAAAATACGACACACACACCCCTAACAAAAAAATTGTAGCAGTAGTACAGAGGAGAATAAAGAAACTACGGTTAGACTTCTCTGCTTACACAAGGGCGGGGGGGCATCTTTTCTTAATATTGCTCTGAAGTTCAAAGCAACTGTCTGGTTAGAGGGAATATCAATTTCCCCAGGAAACCCTGCTCAGGCATTTGCTCTTATCCATATGGAAAGATGTTTCCTTCCAATGGAAAAAGACAGCACTGTTTACTTGCATGCAACAGCGAGTGTATTTAAACGCTAAATATAGATTGGCAAGGAAGGAAATATTAGTCAACAAAAGCTAAAAAAACAATTATGTACCATGTCAGATGGTGTAAGCTTTGCTGGAAAATGGCAGTGAATATGAAACCCCAAAGGCTCCTGCTGGAATAATGCCAAAGTGAAAGATTTGTACATTCCAGTGGAGACTCAGTATTTTTTTGATATCACAGTATTTTACAGGGAGCATGTGCACTTGCTCTGACATTTGTTTGTTTTTCAGTCTTGGATACTGAAATGTGCTAGCTGTGAAGTTGGCTTAATTTTCTAAAGTAAGAATAGCTCCCCATTCCCTCCAGTCCTAAAGCTATTGCAATGACCACAAATTAGTATAATGTACTCTTTATTTTAAAGAAGCACTTCTTATTTTAAAATGCTTCCATTCAACTCTCCTGTCTCACAAACCAAAGAAGAGAGTTCCAAATAACCTTCGGTTTAGAAGTTTTCATCTGGCAGCCTAATAGGGTTTGCTCCCAATATGTTGATCTCAAACTACACATTACAGAATTATTTCACTGCACTCCCACTTATTACAAACTGAGCCTGTTCATTCACTTACCCTGAGAAGTACACTCTTCTCACAACCAAACATAAAATTAGCAGCCCAATCACTGGAGGCACAGTGAATAGCCACCTAATGCAGGCTCTTAAAAAACAGTTTGTGTGTGATCCACTTGTGACTGTTCACTTCTGAGTCCTGAACTCCCACACTGCACAAAAGCAAATCCATGGCACAGCCATCAGTCCCAATCGCTCCTATGCATCACTCAGCTGATGATCTTCAATGAATTACACTTCCAGAGACCCGCAGCTGAAATTAAAACGAACTAAACACTGGCAAAGTAAGAACTCATCAAAGTGAAACAGGAATGAGACAAACATTCAAGAAGTTTTTGTCTCTATCTGGTCATCCCCAGGGGTCAGCAAACTTTTTCAGCAGGGGGCCAGTCCACTGTCCCTCAGACCTTGTGGGGGGCCAGAGTATATTTTGGGGGGGGGGAAATGAATGAATTCCTATGCCCCACAAATAACCCAGAGATGTATTTTAAATAAAAGGACACATTCTACTCATGTAAAAACATGCTGATTCCCTGACCATCCGCGGGCCAGATTTAGAAGGCAATTGGGCCAGATCCGGGCCCCCGGGCCTTAGTTTGCTTACCCATGCATTAGGGGAACTTTTTCAGATTTTCATACTGCATGGAAGTCACCTTGTGAGGTTAGCTACCTTTAACCAGGCAGAGGGCCTTCTCGGTGGTGGTGCCCGCCCTGTGGAACGCCCTCCCATCAGATGTTAAGGAAATAAACAACTAACTGACTTTTAGAAGGCAGCCTTGTTTAGGGAAGTTTTTTATGTTTGATGGTTTATTGTGCTTTTAATTCAGAGCCAGAGTGGCTGCGGAAACCCAGCCAGATGGGCAGGGTAATAATAATAATAAACAAAAACAAAAAAGTTTATAAATATTCTAAATAAATCACAGCACAGAAGAGCAACCGAGATCTTCCCTTTAGTGCTGGGACCACTAAAATTCCAAGCATTTGATCACCTGGAAACCCAACAGGGGAAATCCTATGCATTCTTACTCAGAAATAAGTTCCACTGTGTTCAATGACACTTACCCAAAGGTAAGACTAAATGCTGGAATCTAGGAAAGCTGAGCTATGTCCAGCCCTACACAACTCAAGCCACCTAGAAGTTTGACCTGGGCTCCTTGAAAAGTGAAATGACTTTTCACTCCTGCAATCCATGGAGAAGTAGTTGGTTGGGTGGTGGCTCTTACCTGAGCTCCCTTCCCTGGCACCACTTTCCAAGAGAAAAAGGGGAAGCTGTGAGGCTATGGTGAATTCAGCATGGTTTGCCAATCCTGTGCCGGTCTAATCAGTATGTTTGCATTGCACCAATCTCACTCCTCCCAGTAACCCAAAGTTATGCCGGGCTGGGGGCCAGGGACGTGCTACTGCTCCACCTGCTGCTATTGCATGGATAGCAGGCCTAAATAACCATTTCAGAATTCCAATAAAACATGGAAAAACTGCTCTCAGACCATGTAGACAATACTGAGCAAACTGGACCAATGGTATAAGGCTTCCTAGATTCCTTGCATCTGAAGGCATTTGTGTACGGCCAGTGCAACTGCTTAGTTATGGGCAGCCGTACTCCTTAGCTCGGACTTCAGCCTGCACCCGTCACTCAAGCAGTTGTTGTGGGAGCTCATGCCCACGCTCTAGCAAAAAAGAGCTGCTACTGCTATTCAAACTTGGGGATCTGCAGAGACACTCTCCTGTCCCAGGAGTTTTGGATGTCAGTTTGAAACACTGCAGCAACCATGGCCGTACCTGGGCTTTCTACCCCAGACTTCTGCTTATCACTGAAGCAAAGGAAAGCAAGCACTTGCCTCTCTCCTTAGAGCTCATGTCCACTGAGCTTATTCCTTCAGCAGTAATCCCAAGATGAAGGTGCCAAGGCTGTGTCGGGCTTGCCTTACATTTTAATAGGGGTGAAGCTGTATGTATGGAGCACACAGAAAGCTGCCTTATGAATTGCTTAACCCAGACAGTTGGCCCAGCTAATCCCCACATCACAGTCTCTATGGGATGGAGTTCAGAATTTTGGCATTGCTTCTAGATGCTGAGCTGGCAGCTGTGGCTGGAGTGTATTTGCCACAGCGACACATGCCTCGGTCACCTTTCCATGTGGCACAGGTCTCATGTGGGACAGATACTTGGGCATCAGTGACTTCCACACGCATGGATACATGGTGCATTGTGCACATCTCATGCGCCGCAAACAAGGTGCACATCTGTCCTTGACTGTGGTGAAAGCTATAGCTGTGCACATATTTCAGTGAACGTTGAAGCCCTGTCCACACACAATGTTTTTCACTATCTCCCCACCCCTGCTGGCACTGAAATCTATAGGATTTAAGTGCTTAATTCGGCTTGATCAGCTCCAAATCCTTGATTGGCTTCAATTGAGCCTAAACGTGTTTCATCTGCATTTACTTGCACAAGGAAGAGGAAGCAGGGGGAAGGGAGGAAAATATATTTAAACCTGGCTATTAAGAGATATCCTGTTTTTAATAAGGCACTCTATATTCTTCTTTTCCACAAGGAAGTGCATTTCATAAAGTAACATTTTAAAACTGTACTGGAACTACACTCTTCCCATTAAGGAAATTTCCAAACTAAATTTAAAACTATTCTTCTGATAGCACCAAATCCCCTCTCTCCTAAACAGTGCTAGAAACCGAGATATGAAAGTGAGGAGTTAAATGGTGCCTTAAACCTAGGTCATGGGCACAACAACAGAATGTCTAAAAGGTAAAGGTACCCCTGCCCGTACGGGCCAGTCTTGACAGACTCTGGGGTTGTGCACCCATCTCACTCAAGAGGCCGGGGGCCAGCGCTGTCCGGAGACACTTCCGGGTCACGTGGCCAGTGTGACAAAGCTGCATCTGGCGAGCCAGCGCAGCACACGGAAACACCGTTTACCTTCCCGCCAGTAAGCGGTCCCTATTTATCTACTTGCACCTGGGGGTGCTTTCAAACTGCTAGGTTGGAGACTTCCGGGTTGGCGCCATCGCCGAATGGCGGACTCCCTCCGAGCTCCGGAGGGAGCCTGCTCGGCAGGGGTTGGGTCTTCCCGCTCCGGCGACGCGGGGACCCTCAAAAACCATGGGCGCTGAAACCCACGGACATGGTGACTCGGCTGGCACCTTTTAAGCCCCCCCTCGACCCGCGAAGGAGCCTTTTTAAAGGCTACGGAACGGGTGACAGGGCGGGGGGTGCTTTGAGTACTCCGCTTCCCCTGCCGAGCGAAGCCGCATGCCATTCGACGGAGAGCGTTGACTTCTTCCATTGGAAATTCGGACTCAAAGTATAACCCGTGAGTAATTGGAACTTGGATTAAAAAGGACAAAATTTATAAAAAATTTGGAACGAGCGGGGAGGGCGTAAAAAGGAAGTCAGCCCCCCCCCCCTGTTGTAGAGGAGTTAAAGCAAAGGACTTAACATCTAAGATCGAGTGCAACCCTATTTTGAAAAAGTTATCAAATTTCGCGACGGAAAATTATAAGACTGAGCTGGAGGAGAATAGTGGAAGTGAATTAAAAAGCAACCCCCCCACGGAACCTGGGAGCGTTTTAGCTAGAGTGCCCGGAGAAGACAAGGAGAGGTTTTGACAGCTGTCAAAGAGCTGTCAAAGCAGAAGAACAAAAAAGAACTTTGTTGCAAGGACTTTACCGGTTACATTTGTTATAATTCGGATTTAGAATGTTTAAAACAAGGAATACTAAGTTACTATGATTGCTGGTTGTGATCTGGAAGGGAACTGAGTTATTGCAATTCACCTAGAGGAGCTGAGGGATATTACAAGTTGTCAGCACTGAATTTGAACAGAACTCTTTATCTCCTGGGAAACTGCAGAAATGGAACACTATTTTGGCTACAGAGGCTTACACATGTAAAGCAGACAATGGACTTATCTACCGAAGAATGGAAGGGATTTGGCATCATGTTTGGTCCCTGAATAACAGAGCCTTTGCAGAGGAATTTAGAGACTTTTTGAATTGGATCATCTGTGCAGGAAAATAGGAAAAGAAAAGGAGGGGAAAAAGAGGAGACAGATCAACAAGAACAATCGACAAATGGATAAAGCTGGAAGCGGGAACATTTGGAACATCCAGAAAAAGTATAAAGAAGTAAAACTGGAGTTTTCACTCCCAAGTATAAAAAAGTCTGGATGGGAAAAATGGGCCCTTTTGAGATAGACTCCTTCCAAGATTGGATATACAAAATTAAAAATGACTGGTAAAGGACTATGGTTTAAAAAAAAATAAAAATGTGGGAGCTACAGGAAGACATCAGATTTGAGAAATATTGGGGACGCAACCGGGGAAAGGGGGAGGGAAATTTGGAATCCAAAGGGTGTAAAACTATATTTTATCTTATTATATTTTAATCTATTATGTATATTAAAGGGGAGAACGCGTGGAAGGGATTAAGTCGATTTTAGGAGGTGGGCTAATATTTTTAAATTGGGATAATGACACTAAGTTTAAAATCTGGGATAAGAAAATGCTGAACTTATTTGTAAGAATTGGAATGCAAGAGGGGGAGGGGAGGGGAAGTCCTGGAAAGATGATATGGAAAATAAGACTTTAAATTGGGATGTTTTGTTTTTGATATTGTTATAATTGGAAATGCCTAATAAATATTATTAAAAAAAACAAAAAAACCCAACAAACTGCTAGGTTGGCAGGCGCTGAGACCGAGCAACGGGAGCGCACCCCGCCACGGGGATTCGAACAGCGACCTTTCGATCGGCAAGCCCTAGGCGCTGAGGCTTTTACCCACAGTGCCACCCGCGTTCCTTAACAGAATGTCTAGGTCCACTTTATTTTGATAACAAGAATATTAAGCTGAAAATGAATGAACTGCAGCTAAAATATTATGTTCATTTTTCACATGCTCTAGTCCTTCCCCTGCCCACCCCCCTAATATTTTTAAGAGGGTCTCTTCTCCAGTCTTCAAGATGAGCTTGAAGTGGGGAGGCAAGAAAAGGTTCTCCTTTCTTTCCACTCTGCAGTTTTAATCTGACATCTTAGGCACAGTACTGCGTCCAGAACTTAGAAACTACTCATGCTAATGTAATTCCCTGTCACAAAATGCGCCGAGAACATGGATAGGCAAACTAAGGCCCGGGGGCCGGATCTGGCCCAATCACCTTCTAAATCTGGCCCACAGACGGTCTGGGAATCAGCATGTTTTTACATTAGAATGTGTGATTTTATTTAAAATGCATCTCTGAGTTATGTGTGGGGTCTCCCTGGTGTTTTTACATGAGTAGAATGTGTGCTTTTATTTAAAATGCATCTCTGGGTTATTTGTGGGGCATAGGAATTCATTCATTCCCCCCCCCCAAAAAAATCTAGTCTGGCCCCCCACAGGGTCTGAGGGATAGTGGACCGGCCCCCTGCTGAAAAAGTTTGCTGATCCTTGGCCTAGAACAATGGAAGTTTCAAACACTGCTCCTAAATTAACGCCTAGATTCTTGGCTTCTATTGCAGCCTTATACCCATTTACATGGCAGTAAGGCACATTAATACATTTTTAATCTTTGTTGGAAGCAGCCCAGAGTGGGTGGGGAAACTCAGCCAGATGGGCAGGGTACAAATAATAAATTATTATTATTACTATAAAGTCACTCGAATGAACTGCTGAGTACATTCACTCTTAGGAAGATTCAACTTCTAAATCTTAATCCCAAATCCATAAGAAGATATAACTAAAGAAAATGAGAAATGCTGGTTATTTTGTTAATTCAATATACCAATATTTACTCAGTTCCATTTGACCTTTCCACCTGCTATTACAGATATCTGTAGCATTAAAGAAAATACATTTGTGTATTGTTGTTAGAAGCCGACATCTTGTTATTGAAAAGAAAATCAACACATACCTTAGTGGGGTTTTTATCTGCACAAAAGAGGATCTTTTTTTTAAAAAAAGAAACTACATTTGTTGAAGCCTTTTTCGCCATTAGTTCAGAATTAAACTTGATCTCAGACCAAACCAAATAATTCTGAAAGAGGCCCAACATGTGACATTTCATAAATACACCCACAGCAAAAATAACTTACAGAGGCTCAATGTGAGAACTGTTAGGCTGCTAATTGTTCCAGAACTTGGGAACAACTTTGTATTTCAAAAGAAAGGACCTACACAGACTAGAAAGCTAATTTAACAACACGACCTTCAGCCACCATAACATTTTGGACCAATGCTTACAGTTGCACGCTACACCCTATCTCAGAAAGCTTAGGTACCACTTTATAGCTAAAATCCACAAGAGAAGGCAATATACTTGGTGCAATCACGAACAACTCCTTCATATAGTCAACATTTAAGGAAGGCTTTATAAGCTAATGATGATAATGATGCATAGCTCACTAAGAGCAACAAGCAGCCGAAAGTGCACTCCATTATCCCATACATCAGTAAGGCTCCATTTCCATAAGTGAACCCTCTACATCAGAGACAGGGACCTTGTGGGCTAACCTCTCATCAGACCCAGCCAGCCATGTCCAATGGGCAAGGATGATGGGAAGTAAAGTCCAACAACATCTGGAGAGCCACAAGTTCCCCATCCCTGTACTACAGATATAGACTCAGTTTGTCCTTGGGAGAATAAAGGGAAGTTGCCGTCCATTCATTTCCATGAAGCTGGCCATTTAGACCACCCTATCTGAATCACTGGAGCTTTCTATGTCATTCTAAGGAAGGAAGGAAGGAAGGAAGGAAGGAAGGAAGGAAGGAAGGAAGGAAGTTCCATGTCAATTGTGAAATAATTAATTGCACATTTTCAAAGTCTGATAAATCTCAATACATTGTAGAGGGTGCAGCTAAATCCATGATTTTATAGGTCATCTTGCACAAACTCCTTTCTTCCCATGGGTTGACTTTTGACAACTATAGAGCAATTATGGTCATTTTTTGTTTTTAATAGGTTGTCCTTCTAGCTACCTGTTTTATTTACATTAAACAAATCAGTTCCTGGTCCCGGTGTCACATGATAAAAAAACAAAACAAACCACAAACACACACTCAAAATAGCAGTTATAAAGGCAACACTATATATATAAAAAATCCACAACAATTAAATCATCAATTAAAACATGATGCCATAACTATAACAACAGAAAACAGCTATTTTATAACTGGAAAATCAGTCTCCTCTCCCCACAAAGACCTGTGCTCCTATATATGCTCCTATCTGGCACCAAAAAAATAAACAACGATGGCACCATTTGTACCTCAAGTGGGAAGGAATTCCACAACTGAGGTGCCACTACAGAGAAGGATATGGTCCACAATGCGCTTCTCCCAGCAGTGAGATGACAAGAAGAGCCTGTCCTTTATCTCTTAATGCTCTGTCAGGTTGTTATAGCGGGAGGCCCTTCCTCAAGCATTTGAGCTCCAAGTTGATTATGACTAACATTAACACCTTGAATTGGATTCAATGCAGTGCGTATCTATCAGAACTGGTGTTACATGAATGCCTTAGACCAGGCATAGGCAAACTCGGCCCTCCAGATGTTTTGGGACTACAATTCCCATCATCCCTGACCACTGGTCCTGTTAGCTAGGGATGATGAGAGTTGTAGTTCCAGAACATCTGGAGGGCCGAGTTTGCCTATGCCTGCCTTAGAAGCACTCAGGATTTTAGGAGCCGCTGCAGCCTCTCAACTGCCTTTAAGGGTAGCCCCACACAGAGCGTGCATTACACTTTTCTGCTTTCGGGTGCTGCTGAATGGTGCTATGCGCTGCCTCCATGCTGAGCAGATGGCTGTGCGCCCACCATTTGAAGGATTCTTAAATTGGGTTTCTATGATTGTTATTGGTTAAGGGTGAAAAAGCAGGCAACAAATCTATTCATCACCGACTTTCTATCACTACGCACAAGAAACAAAGCCAAAATACCAAATATAACAAACACCAAGTACCATATTTATAGACTACTCATCTTGGAAAGTGAGTGATCGGCATAGATATAAATTCTCAAGGAGCCAATTCAAGCAGAGGGCCTGAAATATGCGCAGGGTGCTCTCAAACAAGCAACTCCCACCAGACATGCAGTGCTAGCATGACAGAAAGAAGGGTAAGAGAGTCCCACTTTGCACAGGCAGGAGGGCTATTAAAAGGAGTCCTTTCATGACAAATGTTTCCCACATAGGCACAGCTGAGGTGTTGAAGCCCTAGAGGACTGCATTACACAACAACCTGCTCAACGTATGAATCAGGTCCAATGCCGCTGATACACCGCTAGCATGACGTGGCTGCCACAGAAAACAAACAAAAAAATTAGATTTGACGCATCCAGGGAGCCACGTTGCAGTGGTTAACTTATGCAAAGAACCACGAGGCTCATCCAGACTCTCTAATGAGAGACACACTGTTGACAGCAAAAGTTACCACACTATTTACTATTGCCTCCATTGCCATTGCAATGTGAACCCGGTGTCACATAGCAACCGTGTTTGATGACAACAACACTTGCAGCGGCACTGTAGGTAATGCACCTCTGAGTAAAGCCAAGAGGATGAATTCTTAGCCAACAGGAACTAAGATCGCCATGAAATCAGCATCCTCCTTTTATTCAAGGAGCTGCTGTTTAGGTGGATTCAGCAGACCAACCATATAATCCCTGTGCCTAGAAGTAAGTCCAAGCACGTTCCACTGAGCTCCCTCCATGGCAAGCGTGTTTTGGGTTGCACTTCAAATCAAATATTATTCAAAGTCTATTCACCATTGTGTAATGTGATTTGACTTTTCTACTTCCAGATCCGAGAAAGCAAACGTCTTACAGATATAATCTACACTCTTGGAAAAATTTGATGACAATGTTTACATTGGTCAGCCCCATTTTTGAGCGACCAGCTCTGCTGCAATTGTTTGAAGTGCATCCGACAAGACTCTTTCATATGCAGTATTCTGAAGTTTGTGAGACAGTGGGTAGTCCTCCTGCACCACAGCAAAGGCCTCCACAGCGGTAAGCCTCACTGAACTCCATGGGATTTACTTCTGTGGAAAGATATCTGGGATTGAATGGTAACTCGTGGGAGAACATAGCCTCCTCCCCAACATAAACCCTTATTATTTGGTCATCAGCGGCCAAATTATGATTTCTGAAACAGTGCTGAAGCTTCCAACAAGATGATCCGTTGTTACAGAATAGTGGCTGGGGGAAATGTGCTGCGTTTAGTAAGTAGAAAGATGGCCCCGGAGGATGTGAAAAGGATTACTCAGTGGCCAATTTTTGATGGACCTGGCCTGTCTGTAAGCCTGGCTCTAAGAGAGGTTTCAATTTATTTTGCAGACATGCATTGCGCACACTTGTGTACAGACCAGCATGAAGTATATCCTTGGAAGCTGCTGGATGTGCATTTCACTATTTGCCTGTTGTTAAATTGCATGAGACTCTTAATCCCAGGGTTGTGGGTTCAACCAAGCCCCACATTGAGCAAAAAGATTCCTGCCTTGCAGGGGGTTGGACTAGATGGCCCCTGTGGTCCCTTTCCAACTCTACAATTCTAGGATTCTAGGAGTCTACCTGAGAGTAAGCTCCATTGGAAACAAAGACACATACTGCTGAGGAAACATACAAAGGGACTGCCCTCTTAATAGCTACTCTGGCCTTAAACCAGGTGTGGGGAACTAATGGTCCTCCAGCTGTTGGACTTCAACTCCCATCAGCCCTAGTCACTATGGCCAATGGTCAGAGCTGATGGGAGCTGCAGTCCAGGGATCATATGTTCCCTATCCCTTGCTTAAACCAGTCTGAACGGAGTTGCCCAAATCTCTTGCACAAATCCCAGTGAAATGAAGAGCTTGCAAAATGGAGGACACTGCAATCGTTTTTCCCATTTCTTGGCAGCTAGACTGTTTTCGTTTATTTTATTTATAAATGTAA
This sequence comes from Podarcis muralis, assembly GCF_964188315.1. Lineage (NCBI taxonomy): Eukaryota > Metazoa > Chordata > Lepidosauria > Squamata > Lacertidae > Podarcis > Podarcis muralis. The sequence goes on along the minus strand of NC_135660.1, from coordinate 60,911,526 downwards.
CTTTTAGGTAATTTCTTAGGGCCCAGCCTTCCCAAGGTGGTTTACTTAACACAATACAAAATACATTTTTTAAAAAAAGAAGAAAGTCACCAAACTAATCTCAGCACACAGTACAAGAAAACAGCAGCTTACTGAAATTCTCCTGATTATGCATGTAAGTTAGCATAAAGCCTTCCAACAGATCGGCAATTTTGAAAACCACAGCAATTAAAACCCTTTAAGAAAAAAGCAACACAGAACAGATGAGTTTCTAAAGCCCACTTAAAGGCTTGCACAGATTAAGAGACCAGGAACAGTCAAGGTGTTCAGCTGTAACACTTAACAAAACTACTTCACTGTGATTAAAAATAAGCAGCCCAAGTCATTCAAGATTGATGTCTTGAAAAACAAAGTGCGTGAAGCCTTTAAACACCCACAGACAAGATCTAAAAAGTGTGTTAAGTCGATTACTGGGAAAGAGTTAACTTGTGCATGAGAAAAATAACCATGCAATTGAACCTGGCTGTATAATTTTTCCAATTGCTTACTAAAAGACCGCCATGGAGTTTGCCCATTACTAATCCCCAAACAATATTTTTCTGGGCAGCAGCACAATAATTGGGTGTATCCAGGTACATAGCTATGGATTTAGCCATGCCCATAGCAGCTTTATATTTGCATTTATTTACTAGTTAAATAACTTTACATTTAGTTTGTAATATGCATTGCGAACTCAAAGCTTAAGTTATGCACCACTGTTCTTTGGAAGAGCGTGGTTTGAATCCACACTAAATGGGGGGAAATTATAAGAAGTCGCTCTATAAAAGGCTCTGCTGTCTCAAAATCAAACCATTGGTTCATTTAGCTCAGCACTGTCTACACTTCCTAGCTGGAGATACATAGCACGCGCTTTAGAGACAAACCATTGAGCTGTGGTCATTTTTTACATGGTACATAACATTAACTTTATTCAAGTTTTCATATCAGCCGTCTTTTGGGATCCAATCAACCTTTAGTCCAGGAACAGCCAACACGGTAACCTCTGGATGTTGTTGGATTCCCATCATCCCCAGCAAGTATCCCCCTATAATGGGAGTTATAGTCCAACTTGAGGGTGCCACATTGGCTATCTCTGGTATAGTCATTCTAGGCTGTTCCTGTTTATAAGTTATAGATCATTGGGTGCCAATGAGATTAGATGTCCATTTTCCATGCCAAATCAATTAACCAACTATTTGCATAATTTAAAATCAACTCACTGGTCGATCTCCCTAACTTCTGACCCTTAATTTTCAGTTAACAATTTTTTTTAAAAAAAGCATGCAAGATATTCCAAAAGCCATGATATATTTATTAGATTAACGTTCCAGGGGACTATATTAAAACATCTCAAAGAAATTTCTGTGGTCTCCAAAAATATACACTAGAGATTATATTCCTACCATAATTGATCCCAGTGTGATGTAAATTATGTGCACAATTAGAGCTGCTCTTCAGAATACACACTTGTGGCTCTTTGGGGACAATGGCTTGATCAGAACTTTAAAAAAAATTATTGCTTCTCACCCAGAGTCTAGATTTCTCCAGAAGAATGACATACATTTGGAGGACAGCAAAAGGACTGATACTCCAAAATAAAAGTAAAGTGATAAATACAGTGGTACCTTGGGTTAAGAACTTAATTCGTTCTGGAGGTCCGTTCTTAATCTGAAACTGTTCTTAACTTGAGGTACTACCTTAGCTAATGGGGCATTCTGCTTCCGCCACGGCGCCATTTCTGTTCTCATCCTGAAGAAAAGTTCTTAACCTGAGGTACTATTTCTGGGTTAGAGGAGTCTGTAACCTGAAGCGTCTGTAACCCGAGGTACCACTGTATCTGTTTCACCCAACAAAACTGCTCTTTTAAGCATGTTTTCACATTTAAAAAAAAATCCAAAAGCCTGAAACTGTTCTGGTAGTTCATTTGTTCCAAAAGATTGCAGCTGCCACACTATAAAGCAAAGGGGCAGATTTTCAATGTGAAGAAAATGTTGAAGAAGTCAGAAATTGTGATTTATACATTCTTTCACATCTGCAGATAATACAATGCCATAATCCAAACTCCGGATTTAAACACCTGCAAGTATTCAAGAGGATTAAGAAACAAACCACTTGATGGGGGGGGGGGGGCAATCCTTGCTGGTGCAAGCAGTTGGTTTCCAGCAGACCAAACACCTAGGACAGGGATCAGCAAACTTTTTCAGCAGGGGGCCGGTCCACTGTCCCTCAGACCTTGTGGGGGGCCGGACTATATTTTGAAAAAGAAAATGAACGGATTCCTATGCCCCACAAATAACCCAGAGATGCATTTTAAATAAAAGGACACATTCTACTCATGTAAAAACACGCTGATTCCCGGGCCGTCCACAGGCCGGATTAAGAAGGCGATTGGGCAAACGTAGCAATTTGACTTCACCCCTAGAGGTACACTCCATTGCCACTCAAAACAGACGGAAGCTTGCCAACAACAAATTGCAAGCACTTTGGAAGGAAAGAAATACAGCAACACGGCTGGTAAAATAGAAATATATTTTGATCAGGTATTTTGTATTGTATTGTTAGTTCTGAATAAAATATAAAAAACCACCCTAGAGAGTATAAATTACACTGATAGCTGGAAAACTACCCTTTTAAAAATGCCCAACACTGCAAGCACTGTCATAGTTTTTAAATGCGTTTTATAAAAAGACACATCCACTTGAACATTTTGCAGCTGAAATGTGCCAGCTCTACAAAAATAAAATAAAAACCACGCCACTGCAATTTGTTTTAGCTTGACACATGTTTTTTGTCAGAGGTTTCTTTGTCCCGTCTGTAAGTAATCTCCATGTGTTATCCACATAAACACTGTCACCTAACATTAAACTTTATACATTTTTTTGGAAGCTAACCATTGGAACAGATTCTGTCTTTATGCAATTAATCTTTCAAAATATTAACTGGTCTTTACTAAAATCATTAACCCTTGAGTGCTCCGAGGCAAAACTGTTCCTATTACAAACTTGCCAAGTCCTAGGTTAAGCTTAGGGGTGCGGGTGGCGCTGTGGGTAAAACCTCAGTACCTAGGACTTGCCGATCATCAGGTCGGCGGTTCGAATCCCCGCGGCGGGGTGCACTCCCGTTGCTCGGTCCCAGCGCCTGCCAACCTAGCAGTTCAAAAGCACCCCCGGGTGCAAGTAGATAAATAGGGACCGCTTACTGGCGGGAAGGTAAACGGTGTTTCCGTATGCTGCGCTGGCTCGCCAGATGCAGCTTGTCACGCTGGCCACGTGACCCGGAAGTGTCTTCAGACAGCGCTGGCTCCCCGCCTCTTAAGCGAGATGGGCGCTCAACCCCAGAGTCAGACACAACTGGCCCGTACGGGCAGGGGTACCTTTACCTTTACCTTTAGGTTAAGCTTGTTTGTTCGTACAGTATTTTTGAAAACTGACGAGTGTTTTGGCAACTAGACAATCTACTTTAAGGTATATGGGCAAACCTTGAACTCAGTCCCAAAGTTCATAGGTAAAGGTAAAGGTACCCCTGCCCATACGGGCCAGTCTTGACAGACTCTAGGGTTGTGCGCCCATCTCACTCTATAGGCTGGGGGCCAGCGCTGTCCGCAGAAACTTCCGGGTCACGTGGCCGGCGTGACAAGCTGCATCTGGCGAGCCAGCGCAGCACACGGAATGCTGTTTACCTTCCCGCTAGTAAGCGGTCCCTATTTATCTACTTGCACCCGGGGGTGCTTTCGAACTGCTAGGTTGGCAGGCGCTGGGACTGAGCAACGGGAGCGCACCCCGCCGCGGGGATTCGAACCGCCGACCTTTCGATCGGCAAGTCCTAGGCGCTGAGGCTTTAACCCACAGCGCCACCCGCGTCCCATCCCAAAGTTCATAGAGATTGCCAAATGTCTAGAGGAGTGCAGGGCTGCTCCCAAGTGATTGGTTTCACTTCTTGCTCTTATTTTCCTGCCAGTTACTCTCCTATCTCTACCCGGATGCTGTCACACGTTTCATTGGCTGGTCTGAACTGGAAATGGCAATAAGGGCAAAGCTACATGCACAGCCTCCACAAAGCAATTCTGTGTTACCTATCTACAGCAATGAACTGTGCTATCCTCATTGCCCTTCCAGCTGGACTGAATGAATGTTTGGTCTGATCCGGCAGCTGGCTATTTTAAAATGGTTACGGAATTGTGAGTCACCCAGCAAATTTCACAAACTGGGTAATTCAACATTAAGCATGAACAATTGTTCCACTTTCATATCTAAAGAGATCTCGCACATCTCCACGTGTGGTTTAGCTGCACTCAAATTGTTAATGTTTAGCTTGAAACAGAATGGACAACGAGAGCAATCAGCAGCAGATTCATGTTTCAACCTGATCTCTCCACACAATCTTCTCCTGAACTTATGCCACAAGACCTCTGACATCCTTTGAAAAGTGGATTTTACATACAAATGAATATGAATATGTAAAATTATATATAGAATAATAATGATTAATAATTGCAGGTTGCAACTCTTTAAAACAGGAATGGGAATCGGATCTAGGGATAGAGACTGCAGAGGTGGATTGGAATAATTTGTGAGCTAAAAAACCCCACTAAAATCAGCATCAACTTAAAATATGAGCAAATGCATTTAAATTACTAATCTGATGGCCTTGGACACCATTATGGACATGTGAACATATAAAGCCCTTCTGGCAGAGGATGTTTACAGAAATAAGCTACATTACAGCTCAAAATGTGGAATGTACCCCAAGTTTGGGATTGTGAAGTATTTTTTAAAAAGGGCAATCTGACCTTTGTTATAAAGACCTAATTACTTTTCTTTTAGTAGTGACACGCCTGCTAGCAGCACAGAATTGGAAAGGATTGGAATATCTGTGTATCTCTCATTGGAAACAGAATGGGTGATCTATTTCTATCAGGGCAAACTTAACTAGATTGATCTGTCCCGGGGGGTGGGGGGAAGAGTTGTGGATTTTGCTTTTGCATTTTTTCTCTCTTTTTCGTAATTGTTATCTATTAGAAATCAATAAAGCTATTTAAAAAAAAATAAAGCTTCTCCTGAGCCTATGCAAGTAGGAAACTTCCAGGAACTAGGAAGGAAGGGGAATCCTTGGGAAACCTAAAGCTTAGGGAACCTAGGCTGAGCTTGAAAAACCTAGAGCTTCTCACCAAATGACCCTTACCTCTAAGATGGGGGAAAAACCTTTACTCTTTTTTCATCAAGGAGACTTCCTGATCCTTTGTGTCATCAGAAGCCAACAGATTAATCCCCAACCTCTAACTGTACCTGTCAAAATGAAACTCCTATCTCCAACTGGCAAGCAGGTTCTGGGACTCCTATACAAGGAAACCAAGATGTTTCCTAGCAACCAAAACTGTCCCTTATATTAAGGAAATAGCATTTTGCTTCAGCTTGGTCCAGAAGGCCAAGACTGCCATGGATAACAGGCCTGGAAGTGAACACTGAAGAGGGAAGCAATAACCAGCAGAGCAACTGGATCGCTGCACATCAGTGTGATACTGCAAATGACACATTTGTCTCATAATCTGGCCAAAATAAACAAACTTTTATTTATATTATTTATTTTTAAAGGGCTGCTGATTATTTAATGATTCACCTGTCTTCAATTCCCCCCCCCCCATGAAATTCCACATGGATGACCATTTCCAACTATTTTCCTTGTGCGTTTTTTGCTCCTTAGGAATCATCCCCCCCCAAAAAAATATATGTTTGTATTCAATACAGAATGTTCGCCCTAGAATCTTATATGAATGTTGATACTTCCTCTTACTCATCTTCTCATAAACACAATTGCGTGGATCAGAAAGCCTTTTACCATTCAAGGATGCAAGAAAGCTACTTATCTGCAGGACAGTTTGTCAGGTCAGCTTTCAGCAACGGTTTCCTGTTCCTCTTGGGGGTGGGGAAGCCAACTGCTACTGTGACAGCTTTAATAGCTATGAAGCGTATACAAGATCGGCAAATAAATAGTTCTGCTCTCCTTGCTCAATAGCAGGCTAAGTTGCAGAACAGAATTGGAGGGGCTTTGGAAGAGAGGAATGTTCTCCTATAGCAGAACAATTTTCTTTTATGGGAAGTTTTTCACATCTGTGAGGAGCAAAGCTTACTAGTAACTCAATTATTAGCTCCTTTTCCAGTTGGCGGAAGTTGCAAGAAGATTTCTGATTGTCACACTAAAATCATACCACATAATGGTGTCATGGAGTCTTGAGCCATATCTACACCACAGACTTAATAACTGGCTTAAATAGTGGTTCCTTTCCTCAGGGAATCCTGGGAACTGTACTTCCATGAGACTAATCCAAAACTAGTATACAACACACTGGGGTGAGGAAGTCATTTGAAAAGGGAAGTCACCAGATGAAATAGAGAATGCAGAACCTGGACACTAGACTGTCTGCCCTAGATTGTGTTAGAAGGCAGGGAGAGAAAACAAGTGCAAGAAAAGGAAATACTGCACATCAGGTTTATTGTTTAGATCACAGAATCTGCACAGCATATACAATCATCTATTTTTATAAGCAGGGGAATCTTCCAGTTCTCTTGACCATAATAAAAATATTTGCACATTATGTCTCCAACAAGGCCTGCAACAAAATGTTTCAGTACATACAGCCCTCCTATCAGTAGCACCTCCAGCAATATATTTTATCCCCCTCCCTCGTTTTTCTGTTCTGTTTTTCCAACTCATCATCAATCTCCCCTGGCTACTGAGCATGTTTAGTTCTCTTTGGGCTCCTTGGATGCTCCTGTTGTTGTTGTTGTTGTTGTTATACTAGTATTATTATTTCTGCATACCTCCACGGTCCCCCGTGCATGCTAACGCCTTCCTCTCATTTCCCAGTAGCCCAATTTTGGTTACAGTCCTGCTAGCACTCAACACATCAGTTCCCTTTCGGGAGGAGAAATATCAGAATCCTCCCACAATAAGAGAAAGAGTGCTTTTGGAAAATGCACAGCGAAGAGGCACAATCTCAGTTATGAGCTTATGTAAAATCACTGTAGAATCCTACAGAAACACATTCAGTTTTGGGAGAGAGAAAGTGTGTGTGTGTAAAAAGAGAGACATTCATTAAAGCAGCTGTTTCTGGGCTGCATTTCTGGACAAGGGTTTATCCCCTGACAAGGGCAGCGCTAAGGAGGGAAGAAACTCTGTAGCTGCTTGCTTTTTCTGTTTTCGTACACTAGAGATGGACTGATAGCATTTTCCACTGTTCAGATTGCATATCTCCCAAAGGACATGAGAGACACAGTGCAAAAAAATATGAAGAACCACAAAAGCTTTTAGCACTTGCTTGGCACTTTGGACAGAACACAGAATTGCTTCCTGCCTGCATATCCAAGAACAAAGTGAAAAATAAAATGGGAGTAAAACAGGAGGGAAGGCAAAATTTAAACGAACAAACAAACACTCCAAGATAGGTTACAGCCAACTAGTAAATTTAAGTAGTGGAAAAAAATCATGATGGTGATGATATCTTTGCTTTCTGCGGAGGGAGTCCCCCCCCCCTTCAACTCAGAGAAGATTTTGAGATTAAGAGGAAGCCTCCTCAAAATCACATTTGCTCTTCACAGGAATTAAAGGCAAAATCCTACACTGAAGTTACGGCGTCTGAGGGGAGCAGAATACAAGACATGCCCCCACTACACACACACACACACACACACACACACGTCCATGGAAATCTGCAACATGCTAATGACCTACTGCCAAAAAGCAACAACTGACAGTCCACATTAACAGTGCAGCTTCACAACAGCTCCAAGCTTGGCACCAGGAATTTCCCCCCAGTAAGAACTGGGGAAGTCAAAATCATATTGTTCAAATGTTGTTGGGTACAACTCTCATCAGTCTCAGTCAGCATAGCCAATGGTCAAGAATGAAAAGAATTTTAGTCCTTCACAAGGGGGAAAGAGCGTGCTCTCCTTAAAAATGGACCATAGAGAAAGCAAGGATAAAATGTTCAAAGGAGAGTTGCAAATATACAAATAGATAATAAATATTCCATAAAACAAAATCAAGGCTACAAACGCATATTAATATGGAATACTGTTTGTACATTTGTCCCTTTGAGCATTTTGTCCTTCTCATCTGAAGGATACCACATTGGCTACCCCGGACAAATAATTTTACCTCAGAGATGTTGAAAGTCTTTTATTTAACATTCAGAACAAGGCCCTTCCTTTTTTCATCTGTACCAACTGTATAATTTTTTTTTTAGAAGTGCAACATCTTCATTAGCAAGTCACATCAGAGCACTGTTGTTAGTACTTGCTCCAAGCCATGTTAGAGTTTCCTTTTAGCGCCTGCCGTTTTTGCCAACTTCTCAATTAAGGCAACACCCCAAAAATTATTCACTGTTGAATTTCACCAGAAAGAAACAACAAACGCCAAAAATGAAAAATGAAATGAAGGTGGGATAAACAGACAAAGACACGTCAGCAAATAAAGTTGTGTGCAAGCAGCGCAGAGACTAATCCTCGGGCGTTTCAGCTGTTAAATAAAATTATAGTAATGGGGGTGGGGGCAGGGGCACAAGAGGGAAGCAAGCCAAAAGCCAGCACAGATAGCAGGCTTTTAAAAAACCCGAGAACATACGTCTAAAACGAAGTAAAGTTTACTTTGCCAGACGTTCCTATGGGAAAATTAGTTTTGTGGTTCCCATGGGGATTGTTAGATCTCTAAAATTAGGCAGCTTGCTGCAATGAAGTAGAAGAAGAGGTCTGTAAGGGGGACCTGCATTTCAGCATTTCAACATCCCAAAGGACTTACAGTTTGCAAACATGGCTGAAAATGAGGTGGCAACGGCTCATTTTATAAAAGAAAAACAACTAATGTCCACCAAGATTCTTGATCTTAAAAAACAAACAAACCCAAGCTCTACGAATTAACTGTATGAGGCTAGCTCAAGCCTTTGGCAGGGATGCAGAGAGACTGCACCAATCCAGTATCCACTTGAAATTTCTATATGGGATACTCTGACATGTGAGCACTAACCAAACACACACTTAATGCTTAATCCAGGCAAGACTGAGGCACTGTTAGTGGGTGGGTTCCTTGACGGGATGGATGGGATATGGCCTGCTCTGGATGGGATTACATTGAAGGAACAGGAGTATAATTTAGCAGAATTGCTGGTGCCTGAATCTCAAGTGGTCTAGGTGGGATGGAGTGCCTTTTCTATCAGCTTCAACTAGTAGTCCAGCCCTGTCTAGACACGGAGAGCCTAACTTCTGTTGTAGGTAGAATTACTGCACTTATTTTTATTTGCGGGAGGCAGCTATTCCTGATGTCCTATGGTTTCTCCACAATGTTTCAGACATTTGGGAAAGGTGCATAGGTTTGCCTATGAATTCACTCTGCGTTATTATGTTGGGCAAACTTACGAAAAACAAAACAGTGGAATAGGAATCTCTCTTCCCCAATACACCTGCTGCAGCAAAAAGCTGCAATGTCAGCCGTGAAGGTTTCTTCTCTGGATCTTAAACCCAGATTATTTCAGACCAAGGTATTACTCAGGGTCCTTGCTGCTTCTGTAGCTCCCCAGACAGCAGCAGGACACATGTATACGTAGGCTTATGCCATGTACTTTGGAATCAGAAGGAAGCTCCCCAAACCACCTTTCTATCCCTAAATGTACAGGGCCTCACCCTCTCAAGATATGAGAACCAAGCAAGACCAAGCAGCTTGGGTTCAGAGGGCAATGTTGATCTGGCAAAAGAAGGAAGGAAGGAAGGAAGGAAGGAAGGAAGGAAGGAAGGGAAGGAAGGAAGGAAAGATTGTTCAAACAGGACCAGTTATAAATCACTGCCAATAATTTTGTATGTGGATTGATTGCATAATTTTGACTTATGAACATAATCACTTGGATAGCCATTCCTGCTGCCAGGGGATAAGTGGGGTTGAGGCTGGCATGCCGGTCACACAGATTGGCCAGACTGCACTTTTCAGGTGTCAGAAAGAGACTATTACCACATGCCCGTGTCTGTACATCATGCTGCTGTTGAAAGCACAAAATAACTCTTCAACCAGATGACAACTCCAGTCAAGAGCCCCTGTTAAAGTCATCAGTAGCTTTCTTCATCGCATGAATGAAGGCTGCAGGGCAGCGATTTCTCTCCCTCTCTCACGCGCTGGAGGAATGTTGCATCTATAGGCTTTAAAAATGCCCTCCCCACATGGCAAGCAGCACTGTCAGATAAATGCAGAAGCAACCACACTCCTTATAGCTGCTCCAATGCACCCGTTACTGCCACACAACACACCACGAATACCACACACAGGCCAACGGGGGGAAAGTTATCCTGCTACTGCAAGAACCGCTGAGTTCAGGCCCCAAAGACCACAAGGCCACCCACAGAAGGTTTCAAGGGGAAGTCAAAACTCAAAGCAAACAGCAAAGTGGCGTGTTTTTACTCCTCACTAGTACGGATCCTTTAAAACATGTGTCTGCACTTGTGTTTTCCTTTTTGGTCACCCAGATGCAATTCTTAACCATCACAACAAGCAAGCAGGGAAGCAGCTATTTACAAGACTGCTGAACACGTAACAACTCACTGGGCCACAAGAGATAAGAACATAAAGCATTCATATTTCAATACAGATAGTTACGGAGCAGTCCATAGTTATAAAATGTGGTGGGTATGTAAGCATCACACTGATGATTGGCAAATTCTCTTTTTTCAAAAATTCACCTTTGCCTTAAAAAATGAACACACAGTTCAATCTGGAAAATTGATTTTTGGACAAATTTTGAACTATTTTTCCTTATGCAAATGTCACCTGGTTGGCAGCTAATCACAGTGTTATTAATGCTGTTCAAACCCTCCCAGACACACTTTTTGTCAGGCAAAGCTTCCAGGTAATGATCCAGTATGACTCAAGGTGAGTGAACGGAAGGCTTGGAATGGCCTTCTCTAAACTGGCGTATTCCAGCTGTTTTGGAGTACAACTCCCATCATCCCTTGACCATTGGACAATGCTGTCTGGGTCTGATGGGCATTGAAGTTGACTGAGGGCACCAGCTTGGGGAATGCTGATGGGTGTCTCACTCATGTGAGGCAGTGGATCTTCTGCTTGTAGAAGTGGTGAAGCCACTGCACTGTATATTTGTAAATAAACTCAAGGCAGTCTCTTCTAGCCAGGCCTCCTTCCAAAGGAAGCTAATCCCAGATAAACTAGCCAGGCCTCCAAAAATTCTGAACGGTCATAGAAATGGGAAGCACACAGCAATTTCCTTAGAATATCAGCAACAATACAGGAGTCATGCAGAAGACAATTTAAATACCCAAGCATTCTTGACTGCATATGCCTTCCATGGACATGAGGTGACAAAATGTAGCTGCACACACATGGATAGGCTCAATCATGCAGCTGGCAAGATCTATGCATATAATAAAATGCCAAGGCTTGTGATCCATGACCATGTACACAAACACAGCAGGTTTAGTGGAGCATAGGGCAGACGAAGGCACCAACCCAGTACTCAAAAGATCAAGTACTAGGATCAGCAGATTGAAGGACCATAGTCCTTCCTTTAGAAATCCCCTACACTGAAAAACAAACACTTGATCCTCTCTTTCTCCAGCCCCACCCTGAGATCTTCTCATCCAGCAGCATTAAAAGCACGCTAAAGCAATTGATACCTAGTTCTGGACCTCAACCACCCCTATATGCAAACAGAATAAGCGAAAGGATTTCAATCTTCCTGTTCTATTTTCTATTTGCTACAATTTTGTTTCCCACCCATCCCAGATAGGAAAACAATTGTTTTGACGTTCCTCCAGTTTGCTTGCTTGCTTGCTTGTTTGTTCATTTTGAAACTTCAGAAAACAGGGTGAAGAAAATGCATAGCAAAGTCAGAATAAAGAAGATATAGTGTATCAGACAGCGTTTCTCCATAAACAAATTCCTAACCAGTATGATATGACACAAGGAAAGGCACCTCTCTACACAATGCTAGGGTATGTGTGGAAACAATCATTTTATAGCAGCAGACTAAAAACAAAAACAAAAGTTAAGCAACAACTTAAAAAAGAAGGGCCTAATCCTATACAGTGGTTACGTACTTAATTCGTTCTGGAGGTCCATTCTTAATCTGAAACTGTTCTTAACCTGAAGCACCACTTTAGCTAATGGGGCCTCCTGCTGCTGCTGCGCCGCCGCACAATTTCTGTTCTCATCCTGATGCAAAGTTCTTAACCCAAGGTACTATTTCTGGGTTGGCGGAGTCTGTAACCTAAAGCATATGTAACCTGAAGCGTATGTAACCCAAGGTACCACTGTATTTGAGTTCTGTTAGCTGACGGCCTTTGGGATTTGGCTGAAGCACCGCTACACTGGCAGACTGTCTTCTGCTGCAGCTGAGTGGTTAGAGAACAGTCCTGCTATGTGTTTGTGTCATATAGAAGCTCCATGTCACTGGTTTTTGCTTTTTTGCTTTTTGTCACCTGACCCTTCCCCTCTGTTGCTTAGCAAGAGTATTTTCCTCCCAGGGAGTAGGGCCTTGAAGGGCTTGCCAAAATGTTGCCCCAGGCTGGGACCAGCCCACAGATTCCTACTCCAAGCATGGAAGTTTGCACTACTAAATCAGACTCTCCAAAATCAAAGAAGCCTCTGAATGAAGACATGCGTAAACTCGTGACTCAAAGCCAATGGGGGACCTACATTTGGGGGGCCCTGAAGCTTGAACTGTTATGGGGGGCCCTTCACAACCAGCAACGAGGTCTGGATAACCAGTTATATTATCCAATGGGGTTGTTCCATGAGAGAACGCCCCCCCACACCCCTACTAAATCTCAGATTTTGCTTTAAATCTCAGATCTTGACACTCTACCTTTACTGTGTTACTGACTCTCAAACTTTGGGATTGTTGAAATATAAACAAAGAATTAATTTGAGTTGCACAACTCAAATTGGGCCTACATTTTTAAGCAAGTCGCTTCTGAGCCCCCCCCCCCCTAGGATTAGGGCCCCCGAAGCTTAAGCTTCATTAGTTTCATAGTGGATCCGCCCCTGCTCAAAGCACAGACAACGTAACACTGAACAAGATCCAGATTTTGCAAACTACACAGGTGCTGTTGTAAACTGTACTGATCAGAGCTAACACAGAAAGATGGGACTATACTCAGCAGGCACTTAAGAGTCCAGAGATACCACAGCAATTTAAAAGCCGCAGACTAGCTTCCCTCTAAACCTGATCTTAAACCTTTTGCTCCCAGGGTGGATCATGAAACCTTCTCAAGGAGGGCTGTGTGTATTATTTCAGACCTCTGTCAAAAAAGCTGTGTGCTACGTAGTTCTCCAACCCTGTCACGATGTCATACTTGTGGGCTTGTGAGGAGCACCAAAAGGTTTAAACCCTTGACTGTAGTGGTGCCAGCAGTGGGATCACTACTAGACGTGTTTGTGGACTGAGGAGGCTGCAATATCACTATGTGTGCTGATGACGTACCCCATTGTCATGAGTTCATTGTCTTTATTTCTGCATGTGGACAGCGTGTGGGTGCCACTGCCAGTATGGACCCTGGTTGGTGGTAGTGCTGGCATTTCCAGGGATGCAAATTTCTCAACATTTTGCACCTTATGGAGTTGTTATTTTATCCTCCACCAGGCTGAGCATGCTTAGGCTGTGGCTCCGGCCATTTTGCTGGTTCCCCACTCACTGGAGTCCAGGATTGCTCTGTAAATCCTTCCCCCCCCCTCCCTCTTTTCCAGTGGAGAATTAGTCCCAGGGTCTGAGTCTTTGAAGGAACTTCACTGAAGCTAAGCTAATTTAGGTCCAATTAGTGCCTGGATGGAAGACTACCGGAGAACCTCGTCTATGTGGAAAGTGGGAAATAAAGTTTAATCAAACAGAAGCATGATAAGTCAGTTTCAGTTTGATGAATGACACATACAACAATCACAGTCTCTCTAAGAATTTCTAGACAAGGAGCCTGTAACAAAAATGAAAGGTGTTGTGGAACCTTAAAAGCAATCTGTGGCCTTTACTGGGCTTATCATTTACTTGGAGTGGATAGAACTTGTTCCTTTCAAATATTTGGATGGGTGAGCATTTTAAATAAAAACAGCAATAAACAAAACCTAATTGTAACGTCTCTGTTATTTGATTTGATTTTTACTGTGAGGCACTTGAGTGTAAGAATGAGACCAATAAATATAAATAATAAAGTTACAGCGTTAGCTTGCACAGACTAGGGTCTTGTAGACTACAGCCTACCCTAACCCACCAAAAACTTATAAAATACTAAAATGTGTTAGCCTTTGAGGTGCCCCAGACTCTCTCTTGTTCTTTTCTAAGGCCGACTCTTTTCAAGGCAAGACCCGTCGGCCAATACCAAACACACTTTGACCAAGCCATCAGCACTACTGCAGAGCCAAATTTTAAGTGTATGCTGCTATATAGCTGTAAATTAGAGACAGCCGTTAACCAAGGGTGAAATTCATTTTGTCTGTGGGGAAGCTGTGCAATCATTCTCTCCCTTCAGAGAGATGCACAGGGAGGAAAAATACACCTCTCAAGGAGCGGAAACAGCAGCCACAGGGCATTTGGTATCATTTGAGCAACATACTGGAGTCAGAAGAGTGTAGATGCAGAATCCTCTCTCATGTCTCAAGCCATTTACAGTTCAATCAAGATCCCCAATGAGCTACACCACACCTTTGAGAGTGCACCAAGCAAAACAGGTAGATGCAAATGACCAGCTAGCATCTTTCCCCAGTCTCTCTCCTACAAACCTGAAGCCATCGTAATCTGACAGCGCTTAGTTTAGTTAAGACAAGAGAAAACAGTTGGCAGTTTTACAGCTCAGGATGTATGTAAATGGGCACAGAAACCATCCTGTGTGTCACCATTTTGGTGCTTGTTTGCATCAACCATGGGAATAAACAAAAAAGCAAGGCAAACAAGTACACCCTCAGTTCAGGAATATTCTAATACGAGGCAGATTAGATAACAAAACCATTCTCAAATGATTATTATGGCTAATCAAAACCATATTGTAAACAAAATCAGGAAGAGGGGGGAAGTGTATTTTCAGTCAGTTCTCTTAAATGTAATGAATTGTTCACATCCACCAATAGTGGTTCCTCATTTGTAAGTGCAACCACTTATCATAATCTCGGGGTCAAATACACAATAGATTCTTTTCCCCGCTCCAAGTAATAGGAAACAAGCAAAGTAATCATTTGCTAGTTTATAAATGTCAAACCTCAGAGATTAAGACCTCGAAACCAGTCACATTTCACTTCATAACGTTTCTTAATTATTGTCACAATTCCAGATTTTTGACCGCTCAATTTCCAAGCCTTGATTCCAACAGCAACAAGCTCTAGGGAAGAAGCGGGGGGAAATCCAGAAATGTTTGGACTACTTTATATCCCTACCCAACGCTGAACTTCATGCAGCTGCTTTAGGTTGAAGTTATTCTACACATGCAGAGGCAATGTCCTGTTTTAGGTACATGTGAGCATCACTGAACAGGCATGTGTAGCAAAGGGTGCCTCTGGGCTGACAGTATTTTGTGGGAGGGATTCACACGTGCACCGGAAAATTTAGGTTTACACAGTTCAAGAGGATTAAGAAACTCTGTTGCGCCAGCATAACAAATCCATTTAAAAAAAAACACCACCCTGCAGACCTTTTTCAGTCAGGAAAGTGATGAGTAAATGCACCGAGAAGCAAGGGATTGACAAATGACCAACATAACGACTTATAAACACCCTGTAAGCAAATCAGAATCGTTGTGTGCACTCCCCACCCAACAAATCAGAATGAACGCTCAATAAAGACCAGACATAATCTAACAGGCTGTCTGGGGAGCCTGGCAAATGCATACATGTTTACTCAGGTATGCACAAGATACCCGTTTTAGAACATAGCTTCAATCCTGTACAATACAGTATACACTTTCCGAGGAGTTTGCCCCACTGACCACCAAGATTTATTTCTTAATGAAATTGTACATCTCCAAACACTCATTACTTAAGTGACGCATGAGAGGTGGGTACACCCACATTTGACCAAAAACCCCAGAGGGTTGGGCTACAGGTCAATGTTGGCTTTGGGTTGAAAAGTGTCAGCCACCCCTGAGAGGTACCACCTCCAACCCACAGGAACCAGCTCCAGATGCACCATGCAAGGGTGCTGCAGAAGAGAACCCAGAATGTTTTCTCTAATTCTAACACAGCTAGCAAATTACACATCCAAGGAAAAGTGGGACTTGGTTCTCGGTCTCTGTGTGGCATTATAAATTACTGGAGACACACCAAGGAGCAGCTCTTAAGAATAGTCAGCAGGGATTGTATACCTAGAGGCATTCAGACTGGGTTCAGCAAGCCAGGAGTTACCAGGCTTCTAGATAACAATGGGAACAGCACGTTCTTGGGCAATGAAAACTTCCTAGTCAATCTACAGGCCACACTAAAGAAGCTAAACACTCCTCAGACCAGTCGTATTTCCCTCAGTTGTCTGGACTGTTTCATTCTCAGTCATGTACACTCCTCATTTAGAATTCCTCTTCTTTCTCGGAAGAATATACGTAAATTAATCTTGACTCTGATTTCAGAGGCATTTCTGTAAGGATTGACACCTGGCAAGTCCTGCGCTGAATTTGGGCCCAGATGTGAAGACCTATTGCTAGAAAAACTGCTCATTCAGTGCTAAATTGTAGGGTGGGGAGAGGAAATGGACTGGTTTCAATTCAATAGTTTGCCAGATTCATTTACATCTGATAAAAGTAATTGGGATGGATTACTACCCCACTTCAAATGCTGTGCTGATCCATAATCCTTTTCTACTTTGGATTTGGCACCGGGGGGGGGGGGGGGACGGACGGGGACTATAGTGGAATACAGTCCAAGTTTAGCACTACAAGTTTTCTCTATGCTAGTTGCTTTCATTAAAAAAATCTGTTTGCAAATAACGCTGAAATAACGAACTATATTCCACTATAGTTCCAGAACTGGCTTTTCTACTGCGTGACAGCTAAAAGGCAACATGGAAATTAACAGTTAGAGGAACGCCATTAAAATGGAAACGCCATTGCCATGTGAATGCAGCCTAAGGAAATCAAACATTGCTGCCTACTTTATTTAAACTAAATCTTAGTAACTTTTAGGTAAACAGATTTTGGCCTAACAAAGCTTAATCCAGCATTTTCACATAAACATGTGAGAAAGTATCTTGAGAATTTTATAAATAAATAGCACATTGTATACAGCTGAGTTGCAGTATATTTCAAAACAAACGAAAGGAAGCACTGTTTTTACACAATGCACAGTTAATTTAGGGCAGGGGTCAGCAACCTTTTTCAGCCGTGGGCCAGTCCACCGTCCCTCAGACCATGTGGGGGGCCGGACTATATTTGGGGGGGGGGGGGGGAAATGAACG
Source organism: Podarcis muralis (assembly GCF_964188315.1). Taxonomy (NCBI): domain Eukaryota; kingdom Metazoa; phylum Chordata; class Lepidosauria; order Squamata; family Lacertidae; genus Podarcis; species Podarcis muralis. The sequence goes on along the minus strand of NC_135660.1, from coordinate 60,894,095 downwards.
AATTCCTATGCCCCACAAATAACCCAGAGATGCATTTTAAATAAAAGCACACATTCTACTCATGTGAAAACACCAGGCAGGCCCCATAAATAACCCAGAGATGCATTTTAAATAAAAGCACACATTCTACTCATGTAAAAACACGCTGATTCCTGGACTGTCCGCGGGCCAGATTGAGAAGGTGATTGGGTCGTATCCGGCCCACCGGCCTTAGGTTGCCTACTCCTGACTTAGGGCATTCACTTCCACAGGATCTGCTGAGGGCTGCTGCCTTAGAGCCCTTGAAAGACATCGAGTCATCCAGACTCAGCTGAAATAATCATTAACAGTCCCATTAGCCATGACTGAGAAGCAATATATCACTGAATATCAGACACATGATGGGGGAGAGCTGTTGTATTAATATCCCACATGGAGACTTCCCAGAGGCATCTGGGAAGTCCACTACTTGGAAACAGGCCTTTTTCCCCTTTATGTTTCTAAGATCACTTAGTGGGATGTTCTGCAGGAATCTTTTGTTCTTTTCATGGCGCACCTGACTGAAAGGGCACTAAGCTGCATAACAGTTTGAGAAAAGATTACTGTATTGGTAGAGCCACAGCAAACCATATATTTAAATCGCATCTGACCCCCCCACATTAAAAGCACATGGCTCTCCACCCCACATCCTGGGAACTAGTTTTTAATGGTTCTATAAATTGTACCTCTATGAGTAGGAAAAGTACAGCTCCCAGGATTCTTTGGGAGGGGTCATGTGCTTTAAGTGTATGGTGTGGACCTGTCCTAAGTGAGTAGTGCATGTGTTATTACAAAGCATCATGTGATTCCACTACAGTCTTAGGCCTAGAAAACACGCAAAGCTCCTATGGAGAACCTCTAACCCCCAGGTATTGTAAGTGCTGCAGTAGGTCAGTGTAATAAAGGAGGCAACCAAGATCCCTAAAACGTGAACAGCCACCTAAATTCAATGACACCATTCCATTTACACTGAAGTAATGCAACACCTTAAACTAATCAGGAGAAATGGCATTAAAAACTAAAACTGCCATCCTTTACCCAAATATCTGGAACAAGGTATTAAGCAAGGTTACTACAACATGTGCCCCGGGTTCACATCCAGGACCAGGATACAACTTAATAATTATATTATTTTTTAATTAAAAAAAAAAGACTTTACACCTGAATTTATTTTACCCCAAATCCTCACCAGGAAGCAATTTACAAAATCTAGAAACCCCAATCATTCTTGGTTTGTAAGTTACTTCAAATTATATCAAGATAACAACTCAGAATGCCCAGATATGGAGGAGATGTTTTTGACCAACAGAAATACAAGATTTCTTTCTTTCCTGGGTACAGTGGGGAAATGTTTATAAATAGGGCTAGCACACTGGAGGAATTGATACACACACACCCCCATCACAATTAACATTATTTTTGCACCTGCTGTTCCTTGCAAAAACAAAACAAAGATAGAACAGGAAAGAAAAGAAAAGCAAACATTAGTACGTATTCCTTTGTATACTGAAGTTTGCAATTAGCAGCCACTTCTCTCATTGGCGCACAAACCTTTTTATGAAGCCATCTCCCTGCAAATTAACCTCTCCCTTCTTCTCTGCTCTCCCTTCCCCACCTTTTATTTTTGGCACTGTGCATTTGTATTTGAAAGATATATCTGGGGAAAGCGACTTTTTTTTTAACAATTCCAACCAACTTTTTTTAAAAAGCATAACCTTCTTTCAGCTAAAACAAAGACACAGCTTAACTTTTTTCATTCCCAGAAAAACTTTTAGCAACAAAAAAGCACATATTTTCCTGCAATCGAGAGTGCAAATCTGGTTGTAGATAGAGCACACATTTACACTGTTGTGGTCATACCTTCTCCCATTCCCCAAATGCTCCAAGGTTTCAAAACCTGGCCCAGTCTGTCAAGACAGCAAGACGCAGTTCCCAAAGAAAAGGCAGTTCCCACAACTTCATTTATATAGCACTTGTTCACACTGGGTGATTAGCACAACCCAAACTGATTACTATGTGCAGGGGGGCCATCACAGACCTCCCTCCACAGATATCAATTTGTGTCTACTCGCCTCACTTTGGCACACAATGTTATTTCAGAGCGGCTCAGCTGGTAGAGCATGAGACTCTTGATCTTAGGGTCGTGGGTTCAAGTCCCAAGTTGGGCAAAAGAGCCCAGCATTGCAGGAGGGTTGGGCAAGGTGCTCCCTTCCGATACTATGCTTCTACAGTGGTCATTACATCAGGGCTTTCCTCCGTGCCTAGTTCCACACATCTGATTCTTCCGCCAGATCATACAGCTGAGGACCACCGGCCCTGCTCACGTGTAATGCAAAACAAGTGTGTGAACCGCCGCTAGGCAAGTTTTGCAGGGAAACCACAAGAAGAAGCTGTTGGAACCAAGACGCTGCACAAGTACCTAAGGGCAACGCGGCTGCAGAAAGGATGCACCAATTAAAAGGGTAACGCCGGGGGTTTAAGTGCGTGGGAGGGAAGGTCCTGCGACCCCCCCATCCCCCAATCCCCCCTCCCCCAAACGGCGGGCGGCTGCCCCAACTAGGGAACAGAGAGGGAAAACTTTGTCGAGGACGGCGGGCCGTCCCCAAGCGCCTCCCCAAGCCCGGCTTCCTGAAAAGCGCCGAAGGGGCCGGGCGGGGCGGAGCGGCCGCGCCGGGTCAGCCAGGCTAGGTGCGCTCTCGGGGAGGCGGCGCGACTCGCCTCCGTCCTTCTCCGCTTCCTGAGCGGGGCGGCCCAAAGGGAATCCCCAGTCTGACGCGCAAGGCGTCAATCCCCAGAAGTGGCACCGCGCAGGCACGGGCTCCGGCTTGGCAGGGCTGCCCTCCAACCGCCCGTGGGGCTTTCTCCTGGCAAGGCGACGCTGGGAAGCCGACACTGGAAGGGCGCTAGGACCTGGAGAAAAGCCACGCCGGGCTCAACCCCGACCTCCTCCCCTTCCCCACCCCCCCACCCCGCTTCCGAGCCACCAAGGAAGTAGGCAGGCTGGCGCGGTCATGGTCGCCAGCAGCCACTCCGCCAGCGATGCCCCAGCAGGGAGAAAGAGGGACCCAGACCCACCATTGCCCAAAGCAGCCAGGGCGCACGAACGCGCCCGGAGCCTCCATCTGCAGCAGGTGACCGGGCCCCACCTGCGCGCGCGGCGCTTGCGAGGAGCCCCCCCACCCCCGACCCGGCCGCCTGGCCAGCCCCGCTACTCACATCGTCGAACAAGGATCCCACGTTGGCCGTCACGAGCAAGATCCCGGTGTTGGCGGCAGTCCCTTTCATCGCCATGATCCTGGCCCAAAATAGTTTCTCTGTGCGCGCGCGCGCGTGTATATTTAAATAGACGACGAAGCAGCACCCCACCTCCGAATTGCACGGAAATAATCACGGAGGCCAGCGGGCCGTGCACTCCGAGGGCGGGAGAGGGGAGAGCCCGAGGGAAGTTCGCCCAAGTGCTCGCCTCGGATGGGCTTCTGCAGAGGAGCTTTACGCGCCGGCTGGCGGCGCCCCAGCGGAGGGAGGAGACCCTCGCACTTCTCCCGCCGGGGGCAGCAGGGGCGCCGGCATCCGGGCTGAGCGCCCCGTCTCAGGGGGGCCGGGTGATCCCCCACCCCGCCCGCGCTGGCTGGCTGCCTCCCTCCTCGCTGCTGCTGCTGCTGCAGCCGCCTCGTCGGGCAGAAGGGGAAAGCGGACTTCGCTCTTAAATCGCCCCCTTCGCAGCCATTCGGCTCCGGCTGAGAAAGTTCCTCCTGCCGCTGGCGCTGGCCGTTGCTGCTGCTGCCGGATCCTTGTGCATGGCAAAGCCCTCCAGCAATACAAAGGAAACTCTTCGGCGGAGGGAGGGAAGGAGGAAGGAAGGAAAGCAAGGGGGCAGTGCCCGGCGGCGGCGGCGGCGTCTTCGCTTCCAGGGGGGCAGCAGCCCAGGCAGAGGAACCGCTCGATGCAGCCGGAGAAGCCACCCCTCCTCTTCCTCGTCCTCCTCCTCCTCTTCCCAGCCTTTGCCTGCAATAACAGAAAGAGAAGTAGCAGCCGCGACGACTAGATCTCTGCACTCCTCTGACGTCACGGGCCTGACACGGCTCGTCTTAAAAGGGCAACGCCGCTCCGCTAGAGCGGCTCGACCGAGCAGTCCCCAGCCACAGGCTGCTGCTGCTTCGATGTTTGGGGTGGGGGCGGGGGGCGACAATAACGTGCTTCGAGTGCAGCGGGTTGCGAGGGGAGGGAGAGGTTGGCCTGCGGATGCTTTTGCTGCACCGAAGGGGGGGGGGGGTGTCTGTAATCGGCGGGTGGTTTCTTCAGCTTCGCGCCTTCGGAAGAGGCAGCGAATTACGCAACTCGCGCGGCTGTGGAACTGGCGTCTGCAACGCCGGGTCGGATGTGTTTAACGCAGGAGCACGCCGCACGATTGTTGAACCTTTCCATACGCTCGTGTGCTTTTGAATGCCAGGTGAAACTTATCTGCCAGCCGTTCTACTAGCTGGCGCTTCAGCGCATTTTTTCTCTCCGTGTGAATCTACATAATATTAACCTGGGCTTTTGCGTCCTATACTAAAAGTCGAGGGGAAAAACAGTGCTGTTTCGACGTTAGTATAGCACTCAGTTAAAAAAGAGATCTCCAGGATAGGACATCTGGTTTCCTGTTGCCTCTGCATAAACAGATGACATCATTGCAGTGATGTTCTGAATATTCAGGGAATTAATTAAGGGTCGTATAATACACTTTCGATATATAGAAGCAGGGGAAACTGCTTGAGGCTGAGTCAAATCACTGGTCATTATAGTCTGACTGGAATCCACTCTTCAGATCTCAGGCACTGGTCTCTCTGCCAGCCCTACCTAAAACTCCTGGGGATTTTACCTGGTACTTCTGCATGTGAAGCAGATGCTCGGCCACTGAGCTACAATTCCTTTTGTTTCATGTACCTATGGAAAAAGAAGGGCTTCCTGACTCCCAAGAAAAGGCATGACATAGAGACGACGTTCTACCTGCCCTGTCCTAAAATATTTGCAGCCCAGTTCTGTGCAACTGCCTTTGATGGACTTAACTAGCCGTAGCAGATTCTGAAGTGCAGGAGCTCATCCTGAGAGAGCCCCCACAGCTGTACACAATATCTCCATATATATGCACACACCCTCACAATAACACAATCCCCTGATATACAAGGATCAGCTGGCAGCCATCGAATAGAGGAGCAGCAAAGGATGGTATCACAGTGCTTTTGTGTGCTTGAATTGCTGATCAGCCATGTCCCATGATTACAGTACCAAGCATCACTGACTAGGAGAAAGTTCCACTGAATTCATGGTGATTGCTTTAGTTAGAAATGCAACTGATCTTGCAAACAAGTAGGAACCCCATCAAAGGAAAGGAAAGAACTAATGAACTATTCTGCCCACCACACATACTCAGCTTGATTTTTCCTGTTATAATCTGTTTTACTGTCACAGTAAAACTTAAAAAATTCCTTCCAGTAGCACCTTAAAGACCAACTAAGTTAGTTCTTGGTATGAGCTTTCGTGTGCATGCACACTTCTTCAGATACACACGTGTTGGCAGACCAACACGGCTACCTATCTGTAACAGTAAAACTTGAAAGCCTCATTATCACCTCTGGCAGATGAAGGAATTGCTCCTGCTCTCAGAGTTCCTGTACTCCCATGTTTCTGCTCTGCTACACCACTGATAAGTAAGGCTGCAGTCCTTTACTTATCTCAGAAATAGTCCCATTAAGCTCAATGGAGCTCACTTCTGAGTAGATGTGCAGAGGATTGCACTGCATGTCTCACTGCAGGGCCCTAGTCAAAAACAAATCCTGTTGGTTCTTTTTTGGAGCCTAAAGCAGTCAACAAGGCAACTCAAGCACTGCTCATACTTTATGTGTGTTTAGGGATCTATATGAACAATAGGCATAACCTGGTCACAGAAAGCACCTATAGGCCCACCTACTTTTGGCACTCCTTTGCAGACATTCATACTGAATACATGGCTATCTTATCCTGTGACTCATCTGGAACCTGACATTTTTATGGACTGTAGAACATCATGCCTTGTGCACAAATTCAAGGTAAATTTGGCTCTGTTTTGCTGTAACTTTTGGGAATTGGGTACAGAATGAAACAATTCAAACTACCTATTAAAAGACTAAAGAAACACATGGGAGTCTTGATCTGCTGACCACAGAGAGACGTTTAAACCCAGTTTATACAGGCTGATAGTTTTCTATCTTCCATTATATATTTGGCAGTTGTGCTCTATTCAGCCGTTGAATCAAGCGCAAGTCTACATTCCATTGACATCAGCACAAGTGCTTGGAAAAACCAGTCAAGAGTAGAACCCAGGGCTCTTAAATAGTTGCCCGGAGAGGTTTAGCTGTCCTTTCACATTTACAGTCCTAGTAGTCAGTATACACATCTAGAGTTCACACTAAATACATTACCGTACTTCTGGTAAATAAGCCACCATAGCCACTAGAGGGCTGTTAAAATTTGAGTCCCGGACTTTTTAGACTCGTCTACCCATGTACTATCTGAAAGCAAAGGGCATATTGGTTGCCAGATGTGAAATATATTGGCATTATTTTCATATCCCCTACCCCACTGTAACAAATGCAAACACCACCTCCTGGCTGGCCTTGGGTGTAGGAAGTGGTAGCATTTCAGAGAAAGCTACCTTGGAGGTCCTGTCTTCAGGATCCTAGTACCAACCTAAATTGGGCTTCAAAGAACTCATGGCTACATTTCCTGATGCCACTGGTGCCAACATGCACCACAACCACTGACTTCTCCCTAGCATTACATACCAGGCTATCTAGGCAACAACCTTTCTACCAGGCAGGCAATCTGCCCTGTGGTCTTTATGTTCATCAGACACCCAAGTACATGGGTCCTTCATGATAAAATCACACATTACCAGGATCGCTCCCCTGCCCCAGCGGAGTATCCTTGGAAAGAGGGGGTAGCTGTTCATTCCTCAAGGAATCAGTCCCTTGTAAGGGAATGTTTCTTTCTTCCTCAGAGTGACATTCTCTTTCCAAGAAACCCTAATTTCTTCCCTGACAGTAGGGGAAATGTCACGGGGGTGGGACACAGCTATAACATCTCTGAAGGCCTCATCCACCACCCTCTCTGCCTCTCTTTGCTTTCTCAGGTCTGGCACCTTGACCTCAAGGGAACAAATGTGTTCTCAGAAAGCCAGGAGCTTCTTGCTCCTTAGACACACCCATGACCTCTGTCCAACAAGGAGAGATGCTCATGCAAAACAGAAGAATATCCCAGTGCCTCTCCTGGCATAACTGTGTTTGCACTTTTAAGGTGTGTTTTTTATTGAGGGTATGGTGGAGGGGGGTTAATGGAAGGAGAGGTGAGGCCGAGGCCTGTACCCTAGGCCTCCTCACCCTGCTGCCAAACTCACACATCTGCCTAACTCACCTTGGTCCTGGGGCTGCCCTTAGTGGGTTCCCCTTGTTAGGACTGGCAGCCACTCTCCAAGGTTTCAGGAAGGAGTTTTCCTGAAGATGCCAGCGATTGAAATTGGGATCTTTCGCATGCAAGGCAGATGCTAAACCACTCTGATTAGATAATCCTCACAACATATCACTACTACTCAGTCCATCAAAGAGACGGTGTGTGAGCCCTTAAGAAAGGAAAGGAAAAAAGACCCACATTCTAAAGGTATTCCTTTCATCATCTCCACACAGAACTCCGTGTCTTGCAGTATTCCTTGCCTTGTAATCAATAATTTGAGTCATGGGCATGTAGGTCCGGAATTAGTTTGAATTCTTTATATATAAATCCTTTTCATATATTAAAAATTACAGAAAGAGTGGGAGAGACTGAGAGAGAGATCTGGTGCAAGGTTCTTGGTGCTGTTGGGTTCCAGAGGCTCTTAGATCTTTTATTCCTTTTCAGAATATTTTCAGAGTCAGAAATATGAAACAAGCCATGGCACTGATTGCTAGCTTCACACATAAGCAAACCATGGGGGTGGGCTGTTGCATATTTTAAAAGCAAAGGGCTGAGTTGTTAATGTTATAACAATGTTGTCGTGCAGTGGATCTTCAATTCAAACAAGGGAAACTTTTGAGAAACAGTAACTCTCTTATATGTGTGGGGGTTTTTTGGGAGGGTGGGGTGGGATTTCCTATGCCATTTGAAGGTCTGATAAAGTAAACACTACTCTACATATTATGCTGTCCCAGCACCATTATATTTGACTTTATTGTCATTTCTCTTTTTGTCAAGTTGATGATTTAATGCTTTTATCAAAATTATTTTTACAGAGGCCATTTCATATTGACTTAACAAGTGCAAGTCTCTCTCTCTCATCTCAATGTTGTAGTATTTATTTATTTATTTGCTTGCTTGCTTGCTTGCTTGCTTGCTTGCTTGCTTGCTTGCCTGCCTGCCACCTACCCATCTGACAGGGCTGCCTCAGCCACTCTGGGTGGCTTTCAGCAAATTAAACCACCAAGCACAGTAAAACATCAAACATTAAAAACTTTTCTATGCAGGACTGCCTTCAGATGTCTTCTAAAAGTCAGATAGTTGTTTATTTCCTTGACATCTGCTGGGAGGCCGTTCCACAGCGAGGGCACCACTACCGAGAAGGCCCTCTGCCTGGTTCCCTGTAACCTCACTGCTCCTGTGTGATAGTTTATTGTATGTTTCCTCAACCTGGTGCCCTCTAGCTGCCACTGGACTACCACTTAGGGGAGAACCACTGCCAATCTGTGCAGACAATGCTGAGCTAGATGGACAGGTGGTCTGGCTTGCTGTAAGGCATGGGCCATGCCCGATGTGACTGGTGGGAGTTGTATTGTATTACATCTGGAGGGCAGCAGGTTGGTGAAGACTGGTTATTGTATTGCATTCAGTGGGTCTTAAGAATAAGTTCATCTGATTTCAACTCAGCAGCTGATTAAACAGACATATTATGTACTTTGATAAATCGATGAAGCAATTTCAAAGATCAAGGGATATTACATGAGGATTTTCTGCTTTGACTTCCTTTTCATTTTCCCTTCTTTTCATTTTCTTATAAAAAATGCTGTATAGGTCGCTTAGCTTAGTGACTAATAAAAGGGAACCACACACACACACACACACACACAGCAGTAGCAAGCCCTGTCCTCCAGGCAATGGTACTGAACTATCACTGTGGCTGCACTTGCAAGACTTTGCCCACAGGATGTTCCCAAGAGCAGCTATAACATACTAATTCTCACTTTTCACACTCTTAAGGCCAAAGCACAAAACCCAGTTACTAAGGCATATGCCTATTGGACTTCCTTCTGAGCGCAAAACTTCCTTCCGAGTGCAACATCTGTAGGATCACTCTCAGATGGTGGAAAGATGGATGCATCCCATTTATTTGGCATGTGTTTATTGGTGCTTTGGGGATTCTGTTTCCTGCAATTGTGAGGACAGCATCTGGACTGTAAGAGTACAGTTTTGCTATAAACACCCTGTACAATAAGAGCACAGGCTAACATATATTACTACCAATATCCTCCTCCGCACTTGCCAATGTCTTGCAGTGCCATTGTATTCATATCCACTATGCGAGTTCATGTAAGTATCAAATTGCCATTTTAGTAGATCATCTCTTATGCATTCTAATCCACTTTCCTTTTGACTGAAATGTATTAAATGAGCTTCACTCAATGCTGCTGTTCCACTTGAGCAACATACTTCTGCTTGTGCAGTGGAATTTCTCCTCCTCCTCCTCCCCCATGAAGCTCCCTCGTGCACCCTCAGAGAGTTGGGAAACCCTCCAGAGCATATTTTAGGGGGTGCTAGGGGTGGATAAGGGACGCAGGTGGCACTGTGGGTTAAACCACAGAGCCTAGGACTTGCCAATCAGAAGGTCGGCGGTTCAAATCCCTGCGACGGGGTGAGCTCTCATTTCTTGGTCCCTGCTCCTGCCAACCTAGCAGTTCGAAAACACGTCAAAGTGCAAGTAGATAAATAGGTACCGCTCTGGTGGGAAGGGAAGGTTTCCATGCGCTGCTCTGGTTCGCCAGAAGCGGCTTAGTCATGCTGGCCACATGACCCGGAAGTTGTACGCCAGCTCCCTCGGCCAATAAAGCGAGATGAGCGCCGCAACCCCAGAGTCGGTCACGACTGGATCTAATGGTCAGGGGTCGCTTTACCTTTACCTAGGGGTGGATAAAGGGAAGGGGAAACCCCATAGTGTGAGCAGACCTCTGCTCATGCAGTGCCAGATGCAAAGCAATGTGTTAAAATGCTCTTAGACTGAGTTGGTGTTCATTTAGAAGGGTGGGAAAGCTAAACCTGTAACCAAAAGCTTATTGCCTTTCTACAAGTCGGATAGGAGTGTTTTCTGCTATGTCTTAACTGTTGGGATTTCACAAATGGCCTTGTTAGGTTACCAGCTATACTACCATAGGGGGTGTTGTGATGCAATTCAAACTGCATAGTTAATATCTCACATACCCCTTCTCAGGCAAAATAACCTACATTCATATACACTTTTATTAAACCACCCAGAGTCCCATCTCGACTTGAAGGTTCAGGACACTTATTCTACGATATCTTATCAACTTTTACTATCAGCAATTTGGGAGCAATGTATATACTTAAGGAGCAGTTCAGTAAGACAACTGAAATCCTCATAGAAAGGCACAAGTGGGATCTGCAACAAAATGTGGCAGCATGGAATGTTCTCCATTCAAGATTCCAGCTACTCCATTCCATTCTCCCCATTGTCTGTCCTTCCTCAACAGGAACTTAGCATTTTGTAGCTCAGTCCTCATTGAACAATTGCAAGTGGGAGTACATTCCCTTAGTACATTCCCTTTTCTAACTACAGGCTGATACCTTGTAGCTAAAACATATTGTTCCTTCTAGACTGTACCCTACTAAGTTTAACCATTCATGGGGCTCCTGGACCTGTGTGTGTCATTGGCTAGCATCCTTCATTCACTCGATTTACCAATGGGCACCAATGCAATGTAGGTGCATGCCTAAGCCAGGATGTACAGAATTTCCGGAGTAGGCTTGCAGCCTGTTTTGGATGCAGTTGCATTCCTCATCAGAATTTAGGGGTGCCTTTCAATTCTAGATCTGGTGATGGCAATGCCAGTAGTGCCTTTCATCAGCTACGGCTGGTATGCCGGCTACGTTTTCTTAGATAGCCACAGTGATTCATGCCTTAGTCACCTTCAGGATGGATTATTTAACACACTGTACACAGGGCTGCCTTTGATGAGTTCTCAGAAACTACATCAGGTTCAGAATGCTGATGAGGATGAGCATGCAGTTCACACCTTGGCTAGAAGACTTGCTCCCTGCCTTGCAGGCCTTCTTCCACCAGGCCTGGGAAGGTGGGCCCTGGACTGACTCCAGCTACAAAAGCCGAGGCTGCTGAATAAAATCTTGGGCTGTGATATAGTTTGTGGGGGTTTGTTGGGAGGGCATTGCTGCTACTGGTGGGTTTTTTGTTTTTGCATCTTTGGTTCAGATCTTGTTGTGACTTGTGTGGAAATTGTTCAGCTTGGTTGTGTATTTTTAATGTTTTGTTTATGACTACTTTTGGTATGTTGCAGTTACGTATTGTTTTCATGTTGTGAGCCGCCTTGAGCATGGTTTGAACTGTGGGAAGGCAGCATACAGATAAAATTATGTATGTATGTAACACAACTACAGTAGCTTCCAGTTAAGTTTCTAGCCCCACTTCAGAATGCTGTCGATGACCTTCGTAGCTGTAAGTGGTTGGCCCAGAATCTGTCTTCTCCTCTACGAATCTACCCAGCCTTGCTGTGAAGGCCTGCTCAGAGTATCTCCATTGGGCATAGCCAGTGCAGGATTACTTGGAACAGAACTTTGCAACTCTGCAATTCCCTACAGCAAGGCTGGCCCTCTCTAACCACCTCTGGGAACTGTCCCCAAGTCACACCCTCACAGATTCTGCTCCAGCCCCTCCCCAAATGTCTCTGAACTGGCATAATATCTCATTGCATGCACAGATCAAGAGACTCACATGGCTTATGTATGTACAAACCTCTGATTTGTGGCTAGAAGGTAGCTTACTGTGAAAGTAAGGCAAGAGTCACCTCTGTTGCTCCACCCACTTTTGCCTTCAGCTCCGCCCACCACAAGCACGAGCCTAACTTAAATGGTATGCCTTTGTTCCAGAGCATTTTAACAGGTATAAACCCACCACTAGTGCACTATTGTTGCATCAATGACAACAAAAACAAAAACAGTCTGGAGAGGCCCCTTGTGAGAGAAGTCAGGATTGGACTGTCAGAAGTGAATTGCATATACTTAGGGCAGGAGTCACAGTCCTAGGGCCTCCTGGCCTCTCTGTCCAATCCTTGACTCTCCCTAGTCTTCTTCCCTCTATGGCCTTGCTCTGTGCCCTTCTTGTTTTTGCCCGGTTGGAATGTGACATTGAACTATGACAATGCTTCTTGCTCGCTTGGATGAGGGATGGAGGGGTGTGCGTGTGACATAACCTACTGTTCAAGAATGTTGCCCATGAGGAAATGCTGCCCTCTGGGTGAAAGAAATGTCCCCTATCCAACCAGAAAAGACTTTTCATGTGTGGAACAACAGCCGCCTGGATGCTACTTGCTCAGAGATGGAAGGAAGATACAGTTCCGAACAGAGAAGAATGGCAAACCAAGCCGATGGACTATGCTGAAATGGCAAACGTGACTGGAAAACTCAGGAATCAAGAGAACAAAAACTTTATAAAAAGAATGGGAGAAATTTGTAAGTTATCTAAGAGACTACTGTAAGCAGATAGAAACATTGGCAGGATTTTGTATCACTTGTAGTGTAACTATTATGGAAAATTTGGATTGATATAATAATTAGAGTTTGAAGAAGATGCAGTTTTTAAATGATTAAAATGGGACTCTGGGGAAGGGGCGGGGGAAAGCCCTGAGATTCCAAGGATTCTCTTTGTATTGATATGTAATTGATTTTTTAAATATAGATTTGTATTGTAAAAACCAAATAAAATGTTTTCCAATTAAAAAAAATGGCCCCTATCCCAGGGTTACAGAAAGTTCACCTCAATTTATTTCTATGGACTTTGCTATAATTTTCCATTGTTTTCCTGAATTAGCCAGCATAAATCAAAGCAGGCAAGACCCATTTATTTTGCTTTTAAAACTTGTTATTAATTATTATCATTTAATTCATTATTATTTATTGTCCTGCTTGTACTATCTTGCTATATCGATTATGAAAAATGTAATGCAATTTTAAATCTCCAGTTCTGCAAATCATGCCCGGTTATAGTTGCATCATTAACAGCCCTTGAAAAATATCAAATCTCCTGGTGGGGGTCAAATTTGCACAACGGTTCTAAATTAGACTTTTTGCCCATGGATCTGCAATAGCACTAATCAACACTCTGGCCCACGTGCGATAGTCTGTGAAGTGAAGTGTCATGTGGATTTCATGGCTACCATGATCACTTTTTAATTGTTTTAATACTGATTCATTTTGTGCTGCTTCTCAAAAACAGCACTCTTAAAGCAGAACTGTTTGAAGCAAGAGGGGACATACCAAGTCTACATTTTGCACAGAAAAGGCACATATATTTATACCACAATTCACCAGAATCTACACACACTCTTACACCCCCCTCTATTATTTATCCAGGCATTATCTTTCAAGGACACATTTAAAGCCAGGCCAAAATACTCAAGGAGGGTACAAAGTAAGGGTGGTGGTGGGATGGCATGGGAAGAGGGGTGTGTGGCTGGGGAGTGGATGCTCAAGGGCCAGACAGAGAACATTTGACCTTTGGCTTCAGCTTTTATGAGCCAAACTGAAATTCAGAAGAGAGCCGGGCTCAGTTTGCAATGGCTAAGGGGGTTGCAGACTGGAGGGTAGAGACTAATTTCTGCCTCCACCATTTTCAAAATTCTTCTCTATCAACTGTATTAGATATCCTTCTTTGTTCTACTAGTGATGTCCATCTCAAAGTGAGATGAACCAAGAAACCAAACCTGAAAGGGGAAAAAATGCCACTGAGCTCCTTTCCTCCCAGACAGCAGAGCCCATCAGTTCTCAGCCACCCTCTAAGTGGCAGAAGAAGATGGAAAGACAATAAATGCCCCAACCATTGATATGCATGCTCTCCCAGGCTCAGTTTGTATATATTTCATATAAACAGATATTGCAAAACCAAATCTCTGGTATTCTTTCTCCCGAGTGACTTGGATTGTATCAGATTACATTGCCCTTGGTAGCCAATGAGGCAAGTGCCAAGTGAGCCCAATATATTATTTATTTATCTATTTACTAGCCACACATAAAACATTTAGATATTCAAACTGATGTCTCCATCCATTACAGACTAAAGACTCTACTGTGCCAAGGAGGCAGGAACAAGCTTGGCTTCCTACAGTCTTTTCACACAGTCTTTTCAATCTCTAGAGGCAAGTTGGATGTCTGCATAATTTAAAACAGCCTCAGGACTACTTTGTACATTTGTAAAATTGATAGACCATCTCTGTCTCTCCCTGCCTCCCTCCCTCCCTGACAGCGGATCTAAAGGCATCCATTCTCTTGCCCCTGGCCTATAAACTTCACAAGGATGGCACAGAGTCAATTATATGCTAGGCAAGAACTCTTTCCTTGGTTCTTCCAGTGGTTCTGCAGTGATGCAATTGTGATGTTGTACAGGGGTAAAACTTTGCCCTAAATAACCAATTTCAGATTCCCCACCAAGAGGTCCAGGTTAGTGATGAAAAATCAATTTCAGAGTAATTTCGCTTAATAATTTCTGCTGGAGAAAATGAGCTGCTCACCACAGAAAGAAAGCAGACTGTGTGTCTGCATGTGAAAACAGTAAAAAAATACAGTAAATCACAGGCTCCTAATTGAAGACTGGGAAAGTTGTAACTTTCATCATGGTTGCAGCCCTTGGCAAGTATCTATCAGTTTTTTGTGTAGGTAGTTTAATGGTGGAGCACATATTTTGCACACAAAAGGTCCAAAGTTCAGTCCTTGGCTTCTCCAGGTAGACCACAGCAAGACCTATGGAGAACTGCTATGAGTCTGCATAGAACAGGGATGGGGAACCAGTTTAAGCCTAAAGATACTGTTTCACCAAACACAGAATTGGACCAGACTACTGCTTCTGCTGATTCAGAGCCAACACATCTCAAGGTTGGTGGTTCAAAGTTCATTGAACCTGTAGCTGGTGCTTTGGAGTTTGCTAAACTTCAGCCAGGACCTTCACAGGTCCTGTCTCCTGAACACATCTCACCAAGTGCTCCCTGTGCTATCACATCTGCTCAACAGCACAGGGAAGTTGCCAGGTGGGAGGCCACAGAACCGTGAACAGGTGCTTGTATGCAGGTCAGGGAGTTGGCCCATTAAGAGCCACAGTCTTTAGCCCAAGAAGGTGGAACTTGGGAATGGAGGACTGCAAGTAGAGAATCGCCAATGGCCTTTGTTGGAGCAAGTGGCTCACTTGGAGCTATCCATGGTGCTGCAACCACCTGTCATGTTTGCCCTGTGGTTACCTGGTGGAGATGCATCAGATCATTTGCGGCCCTACCGGTGTTGCTGGAGTCTTATCTTTAGTCAGCTCCAGCCAGCATGGAAAATAGTAAGGGAGGGCACCATGTTGGCTATGCCTGACCTGCCACCCCATCCAATAATCAATTGCAATGCTCCCATGAGCACCTGGTTTCCCTTTTGAATAAGAAAGCAAACTAGAAATCTTTTAAAATAAATTAAAACAATCTGTTCATTCTAATGGAATGGGCAGTTCCATGCAGTCATTTATTTGCAGGCTCACAGTTGTTCTCTTCTTGGAAGTGAATGAGAATCTTAAGCACCAGGAGTTGCCACTAGGGACTGTTTTCCTTCAAACTGCACCCACTTACCTCACAGCTGATGTCACATGTAGAAAACATGGCTGGAAAGAAACAAAGGGCGCTCCTTGTTGTTCCTTTGTAAGTGGGGTTCACTGGCACGCATGATCAGTACTGATGGCAAGCCCTATTGACAGCAAACCCTACTGAAGAGTTCCTCACCAGGTGTTGAGAGAGTTAAGGATCCAGCCTACCAGCTGCATCCAGTTCCTCACCCCTGTTATATGGGATTAGAACAGCAGAAATAAGCATTTTTAAAAGGGGGAAATTGTTTGCAAACAATATTTTCCTTGCTGCTGTCTCCCACTGGAAATAAAACAGATTTGAGTTGCTATCCCAGAAGAGCAGTGCTGAGGAATGTTGTGTCATAGTGAAAAATTAAGCCCTTGATCCTGTTCTTTCCCAACAAAACTCTTTTATTAGAAGAAGCAAAAACATCTCTCCAAAGATCCTTGTTTTTTGGAGACACCATCAACGAGACATTGCTATAGTCCTATTTCAGGAGGGGGTGGAACTCATTGGAATACTCTGCAGTTGACATATATTGCTCTGATGATTTGGCATATATTTCCTGTGCTTTAAAATCAGGGGATAATTTGTGTAGTTTTCTTATGCTACTCCAGTTTGCACTTGCACACATCTGTCTTCTAGTTCTTGACAGTCATTATGCATTCTCGAAGCACAACAATAATAAAAGGCTTTGAAAACATTGATGATACATCCCGTGATTTACTTTCGGGGGGGGGGGGGTTGGAATTGGCAAGGAAGTTCACCTGAATAAGTTTATCTGCTTTCCAACATTGGCTGAATGTAAATGCAGTATTTCCTAATCATAACCAGGCTATCAAGAATATCCCATTCTTTTCCCTAACTTCTTCCCATTTATATAGGCGCTTGGAGATAACTACGATTCAAACCACATATGTATCCACAGCTGGAACCCAACCATATTTTGTGACTATGGTTAACTACGGGATTGCAAACTGGGCTAACGATAGTTAGCGCTAACATCGGTACAGACAGAACACTAACCATAAAAGGTAAAGGGGGCTCCTGACTATTAGGTCCAGTCGTAGCTGACTCTGGGGTTGCGGCGCTCATCTCGCTTTATTGACCGAGGGAGCTTCTGGGTCATGTGACCAGCATGACTAAGTCGCTTCTGGTGAACCAGAGCAGCACACGGAAACGCCGTTTACCTTCCCGCCGGAGAGGTACATATTTATCTACTTGCACTTTGACGTGCTTTCGAACTGCTAGGTTGGCAGGAGCAGGGACCGAGCAACGGGAGCTCACCCCGTCACGGGGATTCAGACTGCCAACCTTCTGATCGGTAAGTCCTAGGCTCTGTGGTTTAACCCACAGCGCCACCCACATCCCATAACACTAACCATAGTTTGCTTCAAAATTGAAAATGAGGGCAAATTACTATGTGAGATGGGGCAGGGCAGGGCAGGGGAAGGAGCAGGGAGTAATGAAAAAGCATGCATACTTCTAACCGATATAGCCATGGTTAAGTATGGTGAAGTGGGGTGCCTGCACTGGACCACTCTAAGTTTTCTACTTGTTGCATAGTTCATCTCTCAAAGAGCAAAGCATACCTGATTCCAGGTACAACCATCATCAGTTCTGTATTGCACAAAGCTTTGGAAAATGGCTCCCTTGGATTTATATAGCCTCTTTCATGCCAACATTAAGCTCTTAATCCTTGACCTAAATGAGAAGATTTTTTCCCTCTTCCTCCTCCTCCCTATAAGCTTAATCCTCAGGCAAGCAGTAAATTCCAGCCATGAGTACCGTAAGAATATTTTTTTCACTACGGTTCTCATCAAAGGTGAAGAAATAACAGTACACAGTTTCTCCTTAGATTGTAGCAGCATCTGTGCATATTTGTAGGCCGCCTTTCCACAGTCATGGTGGCTTGCAACATGAAAACAATCACATAATTACAAACGTAAGAAACGTAATCATATGCAACAAAACTTTTCAAAAGTACACAACCAAATCAAACTATTTCCACATAAATCGTAGTAAGATCTAAAATAAAGATACCTAAATAAATAAATAGATCAAAAACGGCAACGACCACCTCCCAAGAAAACCCTCTAACAATACCCCAAGCCAAGAGTCTCTTCAGCAACCTCAGCTGTTGCAGCTGGAGTCTAGTCAGTCAGTCCTACCCACCCAAGCCAGTTAGAAAAAAAGGCCTGCAAGGCAGGGAGCAGGTCTTCCCGGACTCAGCAGTCAAGATCAGGCTGCATGTGAGTTGGAGGCCTCTTAACTGACTATCTTTTTGCTGCAAACACCTACCCACTATACCTAGCAGCAAGGAAGTTTGCAATAGGTGGATTCGCCCCCAAAGGGAAGAAAACATTTTGCTGCAGGGTTAATATACTGTGCTTACTTCAGTTGCTTAGAACCTAATGCTTGCAAGGGCTTGCAGAATGCACAGACTGCTTCCTTAAAGGCCATTTAGCTTATTTATTTAGATTTTTAAGTACGCTGCCAAGAGTGCCCATCGAAGCTCTGTGTGCTCTAGACACCTGTTTAAAATTTAAATGAAACAGTTCTCAATTGCTTTTAATTCATAACGGTGCAAAAGCAGAGCAGACAAATGTAAAAGCCACACAAGTATTTTTCCACACTCGGGACCTCACAGGTCTCTGTTTTCTTTGAAATCTTATCATAACATGCTTTCTTTGTTGCAGAACTGTAGGCCTCTCATGCATGAACAGCAATGTCATAACTTCTCAGAGCATGGTTTTGGATCAAGGCCAGTGTCCCTGCTGGCAATAGAAAGAAAACATTTCTCTCACATCCATGTGTGCATACAAACTGCTTGCATGTTGGACGAATACCCCATCCACGCCATACATTTAAAGCACTGTAATGCCACTTTAAACAACCATGACTCACAGAATTCTGCGAGCTGTATTTTTGGAAGGGTGCTGAGAGTTGTTAGGAGACCCCTGTTCCCTTTAGATAAAGGTAAATGGACCCCTGACTGTTAGGTCCAGTCGTGACCGACTCTGGGGTTGCGGTGCTCATCTCGCTTTATTGGCCGGGGGAGCCGGCGTACAGCTTCCGGGTCACGTGGCCAGCATGACAAACCTGCTTCTGGCGAACCAGAGCAGCGCACGGAAACGCCGTTTACCTTCCTGCCGGAGCGGTACCTATTTATCTACTTGCACTTTGATGTGCTTTCAAACTGCTAGGTTGGCAGGAGCCTGTTCCCTTTACAGAGCTACAATTCACGGAGTTCCCTGTGAAGAGGGATCAATTGTTAAACCACTCTGTAAATTGTAGCTCCAAGAGGCAAAAAAGGCTCCACTAATAGCTCTCAGCACCCTTCACAAACAACACTGAGCTGAACAACAACAATAGTTTAGCCTGTCTTTCTAATTATGTAGGCATTTCTAAAATGTCACCTGGCCCTCACATTCTTCTGCTGGTTTTTTTATTTAATGCGCTATGTTTGGTTCCCACATTTATTTCGGCAATCCAACCTTGCAGAGGCTGTCAATGGGATACGCCATCATATTTAGTTATCTGAATGAAGCACAGTCCAGTAAAAGTAAAAAAGTAAAAAAAAAAAAAAGCAGCTGTCACCCTTTCATGTTATGGAAGATTTCATTTCCTGGTGTGTCAGAAAAGCAATCAAGCTTGACAATACACCCATGGCTCTTGCTGGTTTAAGTGCTTGAAGCACAATGGAGAAAATAGGATAAATCCTGCCGTTGGAGACAATGGAAGGAGGCTCCAATGGCAGCGCTTATCATTTTTATCAAACGCTTGAAATAGCAGTAAAGGAAGCACCAGTGCATCTTGCAACGAAGGATACATTTTCTCCAATCTGAAGGCATTTTAGCGGCCATCACCAAGCATCCAGTTTCGCGAGCTAGATCCTTGTGGTTGTTGCAACAATAGCTAAGCTCCTAAATAAACTAAAGTGTCCCCAGAAAATGTTTGCTACGATTCCCCCTCTGCAGGCTCATGCTTTGGAGCTGTGTGCCGCAGATGCTTCAATAGTTGACAATGACTGCCATCAAGTCAGTCTCGTGATTCTGGGCAGCCAGATATCACAAAGCAAACAGAATGCTATTATGCTGTGATGAAATCTAAGGGGTCTGGGAGTTTGAGGTGGAGCAGGATTTGGGGAAAGCTATGAAAGGACACCTGCTTTGCATGCAGAAGATCCCAGGTTCCATCTGCAGGTAGGGGATGGGAAAGAGCCCTGCTTGAAAGCCTGGACAGCTGCTTCTAATACTGTGCTTAGATGGACCAATGGCCTGGCTCAGTTCCAGGCATCTCCCTATGAATTCCGTTCCATCAAAGTGGGCATTTCAAAATGAAAAACAGGTTCAGCACAGCCTTGGTTTATTTTCTTCCTCCGAAAAGGAATAGCAACCAGATTTCGCTGATCTGAAACTATGAGAAGGAAGAGAAAAGCCCATCCCTCCCACTGTCCACTACTGCCTCTTAAGCTAATGGGGTGGGGGACACCAAGATGATGATGGGGAACCCAGAGGGCACCCCACTCAGGGTCTCCTCAAACCTGGTGCTGACTCTGCCTATGATGACCTCTATGCTTAGAGAGGCTGCTGTTTTTATGTTATGATTATTCACTGTGTCTGCTGCTTCAACATACAGTATGATGATATGCTTCATTGTCTGCAAGAGTTAACTATTTGTATTCTGCACAGCCAACTATTTTATCCTTCTTTTAAGGAAATGTCAAAATAAAACTCCTCATATTTCAGTCTGCACAGTGCTTCTGTTTCAGTTATATTTGTGGTTCCCCGCATCTGTGCCATACATCATATGCATGATAGTTTACTGAACTACTTTCTCCCCATTAAACCTGTCCTATTCCATGTGGAATAGCTTGATTTTTTTTTTAACTTCATCGTCCAATGAATCAGGCTAAGGCTGCAATGCTAAGCATGCTGACATGTGTGTAAGCTCCAGGGAACACAGATGGATTTACTTCTACGTAAATGTGCATAGGATTGCACTGTTAAATATCTCTGTGGTGAAAGTTGTCTAACATGCAAATTAAAGACAACCTGACATTTGACACTCCCTGTGTCAAACACCAGCAATAAAACTCTTTCTATTTGTTCCTCCTTTTTTCCTCCTTT